>NW_008825109.1:3951276-3974778 GCF_000699105.1 Pygoscelis adeliae | reverse complement strand
ACCAATTCCTCCAGGCTGCCTAGATCTCTCTGAATGGCAGCATATTGACCGGTTACCTTAGTTCGATGTCACCTACAGACGTGACAAGTGCATTCTGTTGCCTGCTCCAGGTCATTGATAAAGATGTTGAACAGGACAGGTCCCACGATAGACCTGTGGTACCCCACTTGTTATTGGGCTCTGGGTAGAGCACAACCCTCACCTCTACCCCGTGAGCCTGATCATCCAACCAGGTTTTTACTTTTACCTGTCCGGTTGCCCACCCATCCAGACCATAACATCCTAACTTGGATACCAGAATGTGTAGGAGAGGTCACTCCATGATTTTCCCAGAGACCAAAGAAAGGGGTGACCAGCCTGTAGTTTCCGGATCATACTTTTGGCTGTTTGTTTGGGATTTTTTTCCCCCCACCAAGATGGGTGCAACACTTGCTTTTCTCCCAATGTTAGGAACCTCACACAATCTCCATGACCTTTCAAAGATCAGCACAGTTGTCATCTCCAAACTGTACTTACGGACTCATGAGGTTAACTTAGGTGAGCATGGTGGCGAATCTTCCAAACCTCTTACACCTTGTGCTCTTCAGTCCTAACCCTAACAGAGACTAAGAAGATATTGGTATATCTGCAAAGCTGGTCTCTGTTAAGTATGTTTCAAAGCAAATATTAATGAACTTTCCAAGAAGGAGGACCATGTGCATGACTTTGCATCTGGTGAAGGAAATCAGGGTGTAGATTTGAATGGCTAGTACTACAAACTCCTCCTCTCCTCTTCATGAATTTTGTTTTCTCTTCAATAATTATTTTGTTTTCTCTTCAATAATTATTTAGAAGGGTGCTAACAACAGTCTACCTGAGATCAGTAGCTTGCTTTCAAAGACAGTAGACATGACAAAGCTTTAGGAGGAATAAAACACAGCACCACCGGTGAAGTGGTACCATAACCACCTAGAAAGATAAACATGTCCTCAGATCCCTCCGTGGCTCCATTTGCACCATGGGCAGAGTGAAAGAACAAGCCACCAAGAGAAAGACCACTCTCCCCTTCTAGCCCCTTGCAGGAGGTTCTCAAAGGAAAACTACGGGAGGGGAAGACTGACCCAGCCTGGGTGTTGACTCACTCAGACATCCAGAGGGATCCCCATCCCAGAGGGACTTGACTCTGGTCTCAAAAAGGACTGAGATCTCCTGAATTCAGAAGAGGGACAAAGTTTTTCTGTGGGAAACTTCCATCACAGCTCTCACCGTGTTTAGTATGGGCCAAATGTAAAAAAAAATTACTGGAGTCAACAGAAAACTTTCCATGAGCTACTGTGGGAATCAGATGGGGCCACATTTCTCAGTACCTTTTTCTTTTTGCTACTCCTATCTATTGGCAATCCTTGGAGACCAGCCAAGCCTCCTTCCTGTGCTCCTCATTTATCAGCATACTCCTAAAAAATCAATAGCCTTGCGCTGGCTACTTCTGTTAGTGCATTATCATTTCCTGCAACAAGGATAGCCTGACAAAATGAAGTTTCAGCTAATTAAAGTTTGTAAAACAGTTGCATTGACGCTGGGTCTCCAGCACTCTGTAGGCCATTTCATACAATTTCTTCTGGAGGAGAGTCCAAAAGCTCTTGGGCCCTTGATCAGTCCTTTTGCAGTTGCTACCCTTGTGTGGTCCTCAGTCAGGACGCTCTGTCCCCCATCCATTAATAGGAATCACTTCTATTTGAATGACACGAGTGTCATCTACGTTCAATGGGCCGGGAGCCCTTTGCATCGCTGTCAACACAAAGGCGCTGGAAGGCTCCATCCACATGCAAATTTCACATCTGCTAACGCTGAAACCTCCCTCATGGCACATGTGGTCCTTCACACAAATGAGAATCAGCCTTTCTGACTTCCAAAATATTTGCAGCAGAGCATATGCCTGCTCAGAGACAAGACGCAATTGCCGAATGGTTCCCAACGGTTGACTAAGGCAGCCAAGTCGCAACTTGTGGCCTTTGAAAGGAAAGAAAGGAAATTGTACAGCAATTTCCAGTTTGCTGATAAATCCCAGGGTAGTCTGGGCTGAGGAGGACTGAGCAAAATCCCCCAGGCAGCCGTAGCTCTCAAACAGTTCATCAGGCCGGTTAGGTTTGACAGAATGAACAGACCAGTTTGCACCACAGCATTACGTAACACGTCAGCTTTGGGTATTTGTATAGGGCAGATCCTCAGCTTTTAAGAAGTGCTTTTTTTGCATCTGGAGACACCAACACAGGAGTGAAGCTAAACAGGGCAAAATCAGTGCAACCTCCTTTCCCATCTGCCCTTTTCCTAACAGGGATATTAGATCAGCTTAGACCTGTATTCACATGCTGGTAGGAAAATCTCTCTTCCCCCCTTCTCATCGCATGTGACTATTGTCCTGCAGCTTGGCATAACCCAAATGCAAAAGGCCCAAAAGAGAAGCTGCACTGGAAGAGGAAACTAAGAGTGAGGCTGCGAGATGGCTGCTAGCAAGAGCAGACAACAGCCCTCCAGTTTGGTCCCTGGCTTTCCGAGATGTCCATTTACAACAGCCCAAACTCTGTCATCACACCACGTACCTGCACATCAGCCCACCCTCCCATCTATAATCTAAAGCATTTTATATACCAGCTTGGAGTACAGCAGTCTCATTTCCTCCCTCCCCGCGTGACTTGCGGGATGCGGTTCCCTGGTATTTTCTCTGAACCTTTCCTATAATGCAGTCATTACTAAGCAATAAGAGCTAGCAGCCATTACTCCGTGGAGTATGAGGAAAGAAGAAAGATTCCTTCTGTTCAGTATTTCCTATATAAAAAAAGAGTATATAAATACCCAGACCACTGGTACAGGATCCATGCAGAGATACAAAGCGGGGAAATTATTGTAGGGTCTTCCTAAAGAAGTTCAGAGACCTGCCCGTTCATAGTTTCTTGATAGCACCTGAAAACCTGGCAGCCTCATCCGGGGTCTGATCCAGGGGGTGGGGACCCCTGCCTGTGTCCGTGCTTGGGCCAGCAGTCCCAAAAGGGAGCAGTGATGGAGTAGCCACAGAGAAGGAGATACAGCTCCTCTTACAGGCACGGCAGGATTGATGGTGCAGCGTTGCCAAGAGTTTATGCTACACAGAAAGGTGACTTTTCTTGTTGATGAAGTGAATTTAGTACTTCAAAGAGGCGCAAAGCAGGGACAGGAAAAAGTAAAGTTTTGTTGAATCAGGTTCAAACATTGTGGCTGGGTTCTCAGTCTAGAAATTACTAATAGCAGCTATTACATGCTTCTGCATCTTCAGTGTATCATACAGATATTTTTTTTTTTCTCCTCATTTTCAGTTAAAACTACTGTTTTCATGATAAAACTAAGACAGTCAAGCTACTTTTACAGGACTGTAAGCTGACTAAAAGTGCCTACTTTGGTTGAGATTTTCACATTTAAGAAAATGACAGTAAGCACAAATATCCCAACACAGGAATGGCAGCGGGTACAGGAGGAAAAGTCCTGATCTGCAGGTGCTGTAAGCACCTAGTCATGACCTGGCAAGAACGTCAGATGAAAAGCCACGGCCTCTGCTCCCCACACCAGTCACTTCTGCATTTCCTAATAAAACCAGCTCTTCTCCCTTGGAGCATTTCTTAACACAAAGCTCTTCTCACACATAGAAATTGTACTTCCATAAAGAAATAAGCTCAAAAACTGGAGTTGTGAAGGACTATCAGATGTCGAAATTCAGCACCTGTATCCAGGAATCAATATAGCCTCAATATGACAGTCTGCAAAATCCCAAAGTGCCGGGAGCAGTATTATTTACAACTAGCCTTTCGTTGCTGATGCTGATGCCCAGACACTGCGGTACCCTGCTTTCTGCCCCAGCCAAATGGCACTCAGCCTTTTTTCCTCCCCCTCCGTTAACAGTGCTACCTTTTGCCTTGGAAACTGGCATCTCTTGACTGCAATTCTGCTTCAGGGGAGCTGAATATATAATCTTTTTATTGTTCCACTAATACTTCGTTTAGTTTTGGCTGAAAACCCTTTTGACATATCTAGCCAAACTGAGCAATTAGAGATCCATACAGCTCTAATGTAAACCTCCTTACGGCCCCCCCCGCGCACCTGCCGAGCCCCCTGCGCCCTCCTGCCCTCTCTGGTGCCAGCGCGGCCGGGGCTGCCCAAGGCTTGCTGCCCGACGCGGGGCCAGGGGCGCTGGCGGGCTGTCAAATCTCATCGCCTTCTCACTCAGCAGATAATAAGCTCAGTCCGTGGGTCTGCAAATCCCACTGGTTTTCCTCGAGGAAAAGTCTGGTGAGTCGGGGAGCGTTCATAGCTACAAGAGTCCACTACGTTTCTGTGCCCTTAGCGTTTTATACAGAAAGTCACCTTCTCTCCCTCCCTCTCACATGTCCCAGGCATTAACAACTGCAACGTCCCAGAGGTGCGGAGGTGCAGGAACTGAATGACTCACATTTAAATACCTATCAGCAGCTGAAGAGGTGCGTTGTGCATTAGATGCCAATTATGTTGTGCTCTCAGAAGCTTCATTATCTCCACGCTCTTCTGTTTGCAATGACCCACTAACATGCAAATTATTTTTGCCTTCATTTTTCCACCCAAGAAAGGAGAGGTGTCTCTCCAGGTTTTGGGATCAGAGGAACCCTTCAGGTTTTCCCTGGCCGCAGCTACATTTCACCCTAGGGAGGATGCGAGGAAGCTCCACGTTGGCTTTCTGTTGGCCAACTTGTTCCTCTTGGAGCACAGGCGAATACCTACACCTGCCCTCCAGGCAACTATTTCCAGCAGAACTGTTATCTGAAAAAAATGGAGTTGAATAACTTCTGCACACCGGTTCCCCTTTCCAGGAAACCGGAGGAAAGTTCTTTGCTAAATCAAAGGGGAGTTAAAGATTCAGATACCACTACACTGACCCAACGTCTTTAAGACCACATTTCCTTAAGCAGCCCATGAACTTGTGCATGCAAGCCTTGCCACAGCCAGATCCTCCCCTACATGCAGGGAGCACAACCGTACGCCACTGACAAGACAACCCTCCTCAAAGGCAGGGTGGGTGTTTGGCACGTACGCAGGCAGCAAGTCACCACACCTTCCAGCTGCCTTAATTTCCAGAGGTAACGAGAGGCTTCTCAGTGCCTGGCTGCAGTTTCTGGGGCTTAACCATTAATTTTCAGTTGATTAAAACAGCCAGGCAGAGAAGCACATACACGGTATTTAACATGAACAAAAGCTTCCTTATAGCTTTTAACCCCCAGACAGAAGAAACTACGTCTTTGAGGAGTGAAACAACCCGTGTGACCCCCGCCACCCCTCCAGTCCCCACCCAGACACAGCCTGGGGGAGGCTGATGCCTTTGCTGGTGGCAGCACGCCTCTGGGGAGCTCACGGGAGCATTTTGCCCCGCAGGAGGTGCCAGTTCAGGCGAGAGTGCTGGTCTTGGGGATAAGGGGGAGGCAGCGAGGCTGCTCCTTGGTAGACAGGCTAAGCCATGCAGCACCGCAGTAATCAAGGTCAGCTTCTGAAACCGGGGCTGGAAGCAAAGACGAGCGGTTGTGCAGCCACGGGAAGCTAGCAGAAGTGATCTGCACTAACTGCGCTTCCCCAGCGGCTCTCCAAGGACAGGTCTGGCTCAGGGCGTCCCAGCCCCACAGTCACATCCCGGCCCAGCAGCGAGCTGAATATTATTTTCATCATCTCAATCCTCGAGATGGTAAAGTTGCATTGGCAGCTGAGCAGCCCCCAGGCAAGTCCCTCCCAGGGCAGCTGGGGGTGCTGGAGCTGGGGCTGGTGGTCCCAGCCCTGCCCTGCTGTGACAAGGAGCAACAGCAGCCGAGAGGAGAAGCATGGCCAGGTCCCAAACCACCTCCCCACGCTCTCTCCCCCTGCCCATTCCCCATGCTTTCAGGGGCAGCCCAGTGCCAGCGCGGTGCTCACCTCAGCAGCGGGGGCAGAGCTAAGGGTACTCCTGACCCACGTCTGCTCTCATGATTAGACCTGGAAAAGCACCCCAGGGGTTACGGCCTCCCTGCTGCAGGAGGGGCAGTAGCTCTTACCAGTTTGATCACCAGCAAGGTTCTTCGCTGCAACACTCAGTCTATCCCAACTTGAAAGAAGCAGACGCAGCTGGAGCTGGGGCCTGGCCACAGTGTCATGAATGGTGGGTCTGCCCTTGGCTTGGAAGCTC
The DNA here is from genome assembly GCF_000699105.1 of Pygoscelis adeliae. NCBI lineage: Eukaryota > Metazoa > Chordata > Aves > Sphenisciformes > Spheniscidae > Pygoscelis > Pygoscelis adeliae. Next base: position 3,968,591 of record NW_008825109.1, on the reverse strand, counting down.
AAAGCGTGTTCCTCTCCTCTAGGCAGTTCAGACTACCCATCAACGGCCAGAGCCACGGAGGAGTCCTGTCCGCAGCTCAGCAGAGACTGCTGCAGAGGCACGCTGCATCCACGTTGGCGACGTCTTTTTCCAGTCCTTGCCGTGGACTCAGCTCAGAAGAGCAGGTGTCCGGTGGTGACTGCTGCCGTCTGCAGCCAGAAGCACCAGGCTGGGAGAAAATCAGAATAATGGGAAGCTTGAAGACTTTGCAAGCGAAGCCAGAGATGGTCATTGCTCAGAGGACAAGAAAAACGGAGTCTGAGGCAGCCTTCAGATCCGTTTGTTGAGAGAATACCTTTCCCTGGGATGCTGGCAATCAGGGTGATCAGGAGCCAGACGGTTTGGCTGCCATCGCTTAGTTAACGCAAGAGCGCAAGAGAAGACTCCTGCATATTTGCTTTCCAGAAGAACACCCACTGAATTTACTTCACTGAAAGGCAGAACGCTCAGCTGCTGGTACAGTCGCGTGGATTTGGTAGGGTTCCCTTGCCTGGGCACTTGCTGACTTGCCACGCTGACATTTCCTCCCGCTTAAAACCTACGCGCTTTTCGTCTCGCACCGACGTGCACAGTTGTGGCACTGACTTCACTCGGCGAGGCTGGGGCGTGCAAGCTCCCTGCCAGCTCCGCTGCCTGCTACGGCAGAGCTGTAACCTTGGCAGCACTGGGGATTAACAATCCTTATTTAGGGACACGTGTGAGTTGCAGAAATTAAAGAACCAAAACTCAATCTTTCTTTAATTTAGCCAGCACAGTTAACAGACAGATGCACATAACACAGACACCAATACGTATTTCACGGTCTTGGTTTGGAAGTGCAGTATCATCCATCCAGCATAGCTGACTTCCAGTATAAATCCAAATCGTGGATTTATTTTTATATCATTATTTTTTTAAAAAAATCTAACCTCTGCAAGTAGTTCCACTCTGTTATTCTGCCCCCCAATGACTGGTACGAGATCCCAACTCCCTTTTTTGCCAGGCAACAGCTGAAAGCCTCGTGAAGCGACCAAATATCACCCGCTTCTGCCCCTCATTCACAACCTTAGCCTTATCACCCTGGCAATTAGAGTTGCCACACTGTGGGCAGTGGTCGCCTCTTTCCCACAGCTGCTCTTTGTGGCATGGATAGCTGCTGGTAGGTGAATTTTGACCAGCCGTTTAATGGTTGATCCTATGGTAGGCGCCTAAAACGTCTCCATTATTTCTTCCTGATCTTTAGTTCAAAGAACAGATAAAAGACAGCACAAAAAGAAAACTGTTTTCTGTTTCATCCCATTAGCCTGCCTCTATAAAAAAAAAATAGTAGCTGAAGAGTATTTTCTGGTAGAAGAGTCAAAACATTCACTACCTATAAATTCAGCGTCCTCTGAATTGATAAAAGCAGGGTGCTTTCATCTGGCACCGCTCAAGAGGCATTAACTTCTGCCCTAAGGAACTGCAGTTCACGTTCTCCACCAGCTAAACACAGTAACTTCTTCCCTCAAGCCTGCTGCGGGAAAGCACAAACGTCACCTTGACTGTGACCAAAAGTTCTCCTCGGGAAGCAGCAGGTCTGTACGGGTAAACTCTTAGCAGGGTAGACGGTACAGGCACAGCCCTGCACAGGCTGGGGCTCACGTTATGCCGTTACCTGCACGTAATGGAGGGGGCAATGTGCCAGAAGCGCTTTTCCCCTGGGAGCTGGGCTCTTCGTTGGAAGTTAACGTAATGTCTGAAGGACAAAATTCACTACCTTGCTGAGAAAAAGATTGGCATCACTGATTATGACAATCCTATCAATTTTCATCGATACAGTGATCCATTTTCCTTTTAAATCTTGCTCAGCTTTTCTCCTCGAATCACTTCTGGTGGAAGTGAGTGCCACTGATTTAATGAAAAATGTTTCTATCGGATTTGAATTTCCCACCTCTGCTTTAAAGACAAATGTAAAAACTGGGCCAATAAAGTCACAAGACAAAAAAAAAAAAAAATAGAAGTTCTCCATCCATTTTCTCTGTGTTAGTCATAACTGTAGCTATTTTAATCTCTCATTCTCTTCAATCTCTCTATAATATTTCTGCTGTCTCATTATTTTTGTTATCGTTTTCCAAACCCTAAGGAACTTGTAATACAAAGTGTTTGCCCACGATGCCCAGAACTCAGTCTCGGACTGATCCAGGTAATTTTAAAACTCAGAGTTGTGCGAGTGCTTTGCTTTCTCTAACTATGCCGTCCTTTACATTCAAAATTGAACTTCATTTGTCGGTGTGATCCATTCCATGAGCTTGAGAAGGTACCACTAAGTTTTCCTTACTCTTTTTGAGCTTGACTTTAATAACCTTCACCATTTTCTATTTCGTTGGTCATTCCTTTTCCAGATTATTTAAAAAAAAAAACCAAAAAACCAAACCCCTTATCAATACAAAAAGAAACAAAAGCAACGTCAATCATAACTACTGCAAAAACACAGAGCATAGAGAGGTTTTTGTAGTTTTACAGTCTAGTGTAATAAACTGGTAAGCAAATTAGCTATTACATTGTAAACCTCTTCACAGGTATGTGCACGTGGCTCAGAAGGACAAGTATGCTACTACCTTATGAGGATTTTTAACAACTTATTATCACGAACCATATATTACTGTCAGCCTCTCGAATAACAACAAAGGCCTTTTACTGTGCTCCGAAAATAAGCTTGATACTGACAAGTTATGGCCAAGATAGAGTATCTAGGAAGAACCCAAGTCCTTCAGAAGAAATAAAGAGGGTAGGAACTCTCCTTTAAGAATCTTAACAGATCTTGGCGTTTCCTCTGATTTAGGCACAGAAGTCCCATCGGTTTCCATGTTGCAGCTGCTGTTAATGGTCAATTCAGACAGCACATCTAACCCAAAAATCTGCTTAAGCTTACCCGTTTAATTAGCATAAGGTTAGTGAGAGAGTTTTAGATGGAGAAGTATATCCATCTTCCTATTTGCTTTTTGCAGTAAGATTTGTATAACGAATCTTATCAGAGCACACACAGAACCACAAAATACACAAGCGTTACTTCCCCAAAGAGCCGCAGCAGAAAATCCCGACTTTTGGCCAGCCCAGAAATGGCTTCCATCCTAAAAGAGAGGATGGAAGCTTTTTTAGGGCACCGTGTATTTCTCTTCTAAATCAAATCACTGTTCCTCCTGTTGTAAAATGCAGTGTACTACGGAAAGCAGGCTGCAGAGATCACCACTGCATTAATATCGATGCAGCACCTTAGCAAATCCTTCAACATTACAGTGGCCATACTTTCTTCCTCCAGCAGCTGAGCTAATCCCTAAGACGGTTTCAACAGTCATATTTCTGCCATCATTTAAGAAAACAGGCGTTAGAGTACTTTCATTGCTACCAGACATTATTCCTCACACGTGTGAATATTAATTTATGATTGATACCACACACAATGGTACGGGAGACAGATGTGGTCCCTTGATGATATTTCAGAATATGAAGGGCTCGAATTCACCCTCTCCTTCCCTTCCTTCATGACATCTATTAACTCATCCACAGGGAAAATATCATTTCTATCGAACAGTGAAAAACAAATGTCAAACTCTTCAATGTATTACCAGGCTGTCCAGCAGCCTGACCCTTGCGAATACTTAGCTTTAATCTTTACGGGCTGCAAGTATCCTCTTGACTCCAATCAACATAGAAGAGAAGCATATGCATGAACTTTAGCAGGCTGAGGAATCTGGGGTTAAGAGCTACTGCTTTTGTTTTGGCAAATATACAATCCACAATACAAAACATCCAAGGAAAAAAGCACTAATCTTTTCGCAATTCTCCCCCACAGCTTTCCACCAGCCTCACACCACAACAGAAACATTAAGGCAACGGTTCTACCTGCTTTCTGCGGGAGTTATTCTGGCAAGCTCACGCTTTAAATGCCAAGCAGCATTTAAGGATTTGCTTGGACATGCGCCTATCTACACCTTACTCATCTCAACAAAAGGGAACTCCATATACTTTGCTATTTGGATTTTCATGCATTTATACTGTATTAAATACCTAGCTACTTTTTCAAACCAAGATTACATTTCAAACATTCATTTTTCAAAATCAATGCATCCGAAAGACTAGTTTAACTAACAAAACACGTCCTGCCTCAGCCCGTTTCTTTTTCTTGTATTGCCATAGCCATTTCCCATCTGAGCTGGTGTAACTTAGGCAGTCAGCATTTTGGAAAAGGGAAGTTTCATTTTACAGTTAAAGATGGTAACATGCTCCTAGTAGCTTTCTCCAGCTGATGTTTATCAAACTTTAAAAAAAAAAAAACAACAACCAAGGTCTGTGTCCCTATAGTTACTTATTTAGCAGCTGCTCTGCAGAGTACAAGGAAATCCCCCCCTCGCAAGATTCATTTAGGCAATGAGCACATCGTAATGCTGTCATCTGAGTTCCCAACACCCTAAGAGGTATGTGCATGCTCTTCATAGAATCATTGAGGTTGGAAAAGACCTCTAAGATCATCGAGTCCAACCGTCAACCCAACACCACCATGCCCACTAAACCATGTCCCTAAGCGCCTCATCTACACGTCTTTTAAATACTTCCAGGGATGATGACTCAACCACTTCCCTGGGCAGCCTCTTCCAATGTTTAACCACTCTTTCAGTAAAGAAATTTTTCCTCACGTCCAATCTAAACCTCCCCTGGCGCAACTTGAGGCCATTTCCTCTCGTCCTATCGCCAGTTACTTGGGAGAAGGTATATACCTTCGCTATAGGTAAGTGAAGACCACAAAACATTTTCAGTATGGGCACATAACTTCTGCGATGTACACCAGGGTGTGACACGGCTGTACAGAAAAAAACCCTCTAGGCCACGTCTTTTGGCATGAAAGGAACACAAAACTGAAGTGATAAATCCCATTAGCAGTTTTCAGAAGGTTTTGCCCTGTCCCCCCCTTTTTTTTAAATAAATAAAATTGAGTCCTTAGTTTCCAGATTAAGAAGTATTATTAAAAGTAGTTACAGACCCAATTATAGCCCTTAAAACACCACCAAAATGCACTACAATATTCTTTTATTTAGTTTACAGAAGAGTCTATCAGTACAGGTTGCAGAAAGAAAATGTTTAGTGCTATTTACAATTTGTTTTAAAACTCTGCTCTATACAAATTTAATTCTGATCAGTATGAACAATATTTTTGTAAATCTACTGCATATAAAGCATTTCATCAAAGCAGTAACAATGAATAAAATAACCTGATTACATTTGAATGATGCCAATCATTCGAAAAAACGATTACACAGAACATCTGTAAGAGTTGTGGACACTTAAGTACAGAACACAATGTCAACCTGTGACTCATTTTTTTAAAGGCTAAAGCTATTTATATGGAATATTGTTCTATTATACTACACGCCAATCTATATTTAACTTCTATAGTTATGTATTTTATAAGATTTTTATTAAATATATTCTACACATATTTGTAGTTTCACCCAGGAAGAATTCCTCCCCAGTGAAAAAATATAAAATCTTTTATATTTTTTTATTTTTATTTATTTTTATTTTTACAGGTTTAGATGAAACTAGCTCATGCTTTAGTGCTGTGCAAATTTCTTTAGCATATCAACGTTTAAATTATTGATATGAAATAAAAGAATGGCATCCTTTTTAATTATGTATGCCTTCAAAAATCAGCTTCTGATTTTAATACAATTGCAAGCACTAATACCAAATGCAGATTACGTAAAGAAACAAAACTAGTACTATGGCAGAGGTCTTTCTTTTTGCTTTTTAAACTTTAATAATTCTTTTGAAGTCTCTAATGAGTAAGCATGACACTGGACACTAAGGTACAGATGAGAAAATGACTGAAAAACACCAATTGCCAATATTCAAATACATAAAATTGGTTAGTAAATGATGTTTTCTAACATTTATGCACAATAATAAAAGCCTATGAACTACAGGAAATTACCCCTCCCATATTAAGGCTAGGAAATGCACTCTCTGCACTTGTTTGTGCTGTCTGAATAAGCACTCAGCTAACGTATGAGATCAGAGTGCACGCAGTAACGAAAAAATCAGTTTCATCAGCCCTCTACAGAGTGCTTTTAAATTACAGGCACATAGTTTTTTTGTTTGTTGCAGTGAAAATATATATAGTTAGACTTGGTTTAGTTAGTATTCTGTGCCAGTTCGGCCACCAAGGTTGACTTAGGTAGAATTGACTTAACAGTTTTTCCTTTGATTTGGCCATAAGTAAGATATGTTTTAATTATAGATATACTATTTTCCAGTGTTGCATTCTACATTGTAGGTTATTACTAGATGTCTCAAATATTGTTAGAGATCGTTGATGAGAAATATACTGTCAACCATATTTAGTGCAAATTGCATCTAGAAAGCTTGACTGGTTAGATCTGGTTAATGGAGATTTTTGTGGTATAGGTATAGGATTCCTGCTATGGAAAAGAACACATTAACGTTTCTGGAGATTGAATTCTTTCAAGAATTGATGTACTGTAAGATTATTCAACAAACAAAAAGCAGGAATTTAAAAAAAACCGAACAATGAAAGTGTTCATAGATCTTTTTCTTTAAAAAAAAAGACTAATGAGACAGTGTTCGTGTAATATTTCAGTTCCATGGATTTACAGACAGGCTCTTCCTACAGGTGTTTGAAGCAAGGTAGGGCCTCTTCTATTCCAGCAGCATGAAAGACAAAGACTATATTACATCACACTTAGCAGGTAAAGCTAACAGGGTTTACAGGATTACACAGCAATTGCTTTCTCCAGTTTTTTCACGGTTCCTTTGACCTGTGGAGCAAGAAGAAAGTTTTGTTATGTGCCATTTCTAAAGCAATTAGGTTGTTTTGTGAGTATGCTTGACACAAGTATGTTTTTTATGATTTTTAGTAAAAAAATTTATTGTTATACACATGCATACATAACTGAAAAATAGATCAGGAGTATTTTTTGACAATACAAATGGAAGATTTTAAGGTTTGACTAAATTTCTGCATTCTACAAAAATGCTAAACCAGAAAGTTAATTTCTTAGTTTTCTATAAACAACGTGTACAAAAGCATTCCAAAACTTGCCTCACAGAAGACCACAAGGACTTGACTTTTCTCTACTATGAAATACCCAAAAAGCCTGCAAGAGATCTGACCGCTTTGCTATGTACCTGAGTAAGAAATACCTCTAGTGCACAGCGTACCTTGAGAGTTTGGCTCTGGCAATGTCTCTCTAGCCACCAAATGCATCACTGTTGTTTTCCCAAAAGGCAGTTTTAATGCTGCAAAAGGAGAAAGGGAGATTTATTAATACATCACAGCAGTCGTCTTTCTTCAAAACACCCAACTGAAACTTACTACAATTGGATTAGCGTCTGTTCAAAAGTTCATACTGTTAGGTTTGAACTGCTTACTAAACAGATTTATAAAGGCATTTCTGGCTACAGGTTTGCAGATCAGGGTCTTGGGACCTGACAATAATCACTTAAAACATTGTGTTCTTAGGGACATGATATTCCTCTTCTGAGTAAAAGTAGAAGTGAGCATTCACGCCAAGACTCAGGTGCTAAGCACTCTTTATTGATAAGGATGCAAAAAAGTGGCTAATTCAGCCACTAAATTGTTACTCCTGAGAAATCAAAACACTGAGCCACTACTGCAAAACAGATCTTCCTAAAATGTCCTTTGATCCACGATACAGATGTTCTGAAATACAAAATGTCTGCATCTTGCCTTTTAATATTAACCTGTAACATCAGCTGCACGTGAAAAGTACCCGATTTAAAACATTTTAAATCAGGTAAGGTAGTTCTCACAGTGCTGCCTTTGCGAGCTTTAGTAACACAAAACAACAAAATTGGATCTTTCCACAATTCGTTCTGCTTGTTTCTGAAACTAAAATGATCATTTTCAAATTCTGATTTAAGCATACCAACATAGTGCTATATTTATGGTTTTAGCACTGTAGTATAATATTTATCAAAACTTCTAGTCTCCTCGAAATGAAAGGATTTTCTGTTGCTCATTTGATTTAGCAGATTCTCATTGCCAGATTCAATATTCTGAACTTTGACTTCTTCCAATTATTTGGGGGGTGGGGTGGGTATTTTTACAAGTTCTTTACATAACTTTAGTTTTGTTTCCTCTCTCTAACTCCTAAGATTAAGCATCTTTCTTGATTATTTTTCTGAGAAATGTAAGGTAAAGATGCTCTAAGTTTTGTCCTCCCTCCCTTACAGAGGGAAAAAAGTTAGTGATAAATGTAACAAGAATTTAATCCTAAATACACAAATCATTCTGACTTAAGTAGAATTTGTCCTCTCAAATTCAATTTACATCTTCTATTTTCACATACAGTGCACCGAGGCATTTTAAGTGAATAAATGAATAATGAATGTCCAATAAACCTGAAGGTAACTGAAGAGAAAAATGCCCCTCTCTATTTTAATCACTACAGCACAGATTCCAAATTCAGTAATAAAAAAAATAATCAAACCTAGTATTTGGTTACTACGTGTGTTCAATACAAGCCTAGCTACAACATTGCTATTAAATCATGTTCATTGCCTATGTATTTGTTTGAAAAAAATGCAAGTTATGATTAAAACACAGGTATACGCATGCGGAGGGATACACAGCTCCACAAGCTTCTTTGAAGCAGCTGTACTTTGGGAAAAGCCATCTCTGTAGAAAGTCAGATGTGAAAGTTGCTTAGTTGACTTGAAGCACTGCCTGTGCCTGCAACTAGAAGCTGTTGATAGCTATGATAGGTCCATCTGACAAGGATGAAGTATTTTGGGTACTTGATTCTGTGATGCAACTGAAAACTCTGTTATGAGCATCTTCACAGCCTGTTAAACTCAATGGAAAAGGATTGTCTTCGTGACATAAACTCTTAAGAAGTCATTACAGAAAGAGCAAAATATTACAAACTAATCACATTAGGGACATCTTTCATAATATCAAGACACTTGAGTAGACTTGATTAGTGCGCTGTGGAGATTATTTAATTTAAATATTAGCATACTTTTACTTGATTACTGTAAATAATTAGTTTCAGCTAGTAGTTTGCGTGGTTCACATAAGTTCTTATTAGCAATTTCCAGCTTCTTGCTCAGAGCACCATGACAGAATCTGAGCACCCTCACCTATGCTCAGTAATCCTTTCTTGCTCATCTTCATTCTCTCACCCCTTTCTCTCACTTAAACTAAACTTGTATTTAATTCCTTTCCCATCCATTCAATTCCACTTTTATTCCAGATTTTCTATTGTCAGAATCTACTTTTCACCCCCTCTTTTGATACGTGTATGGCACAGGGTGGGTTGGCTTCCCTTCCCCGCTCCCCAGTAAATAAGGAAGTTAAAAGTTGCTGATTACCATTACCTAACAAGAAACGGAGAACTGTCAACTATGTGTTACCTCCCTGATTAATATTATTTCAAATGCAAGCTGCAGACCAAATATTTAGCTAAAGGATGAAATTTCCTGTTGGACGCTGAACGACAGCCTCTGCCTTGCTAGCTAACTCCCCAACCCTTAACACAGGCAGGACACAACAAAACAGTGTGGCTCAAGCACCGCAGGCAAGAATGGCACAGCAAGCTTTACAGAGGGGCCTATTTTTCTTTACCACTTCCAATGCCATTAGCTCTACTGTTCTTGTAGTGACAGTCCATTCAGAGAAGCTGGCAAAAGAGATGGTTTCTTTAAAATAAAATTTTCCACTCAAAAGCCAGTTTTTTCTATCAAATTGTCATTTTTTGATGCTTAGTTTAAAGGGGTATGAAATTCGTAAGATGCTACGTAGACGTGAGGTTACAACTAGAACGTTACAACGTCATTTTTAAATGTGAACAAAAACGGACTCCTGTGAAAAAAGAAAACACCAAACTGTTTCCGTGGAAACCTGTGTTTCACTAGTTGATAAGGTCACTTTCAGTACACAGTAGGTCCAAATTCCAGCCAATATTTCCTAATCACCTAAAGCAAATAAAACACTAAGTGCTATAACTCAGTTAGAAAGCTGCAGATAGAAAAGCTCAATGGAACTGTATTATAACAGCATAAGAAACTAAATATCATATTTAGCAAGAAATTCCCCCCACCACCCCCTTTTAAAAATAACTAGTTCACTTAGGGTTACATCTAATGAACACCACAAACTGAAGTAACAGTCTTTTCGGGCTGCTTCATGAATTGCTGTTCCCCTTTCAGCTGCATAATCTTACTCCAGATAACTTCATTAGTACTGAAGTAAGCCAATGTTTTAGGGGTTCTTTTTCTTAAAACAATACAGCAACAAAAAAAATCTTTGAAAACCACTAATATACACGTAAGATCCTTAGGGTAAAATCACGATGATTAAATTGCAACACATGAATGATTAAGAATGAACTAAAATGCCCTGAACCCAGGTGAGTGTTCAAAATCTATAGGCCTGAGTTAATGCAAGAGTCAACAGCATGCAGCTATTATTTTTCAGCTTAACTTGTTAAACAATATATTAAATATATTAAACAAATATTCAAAGTTGTTTCAGATTTAGACAAATGTCACTAAAGGGAACAAGCACTGGCGGTCAAGAGCAACACCTAGAGATGAATGGCAAAGAAAAATCGCATTTAGCTATCCTTGCCCGGAAAATATAGGGTAAGACTAGCATCTCTAATTGCAGAGATGATCCAAGACTTAACATTTGTCTTTCAACCCTACTCTAACGGCTACTAGCTGCACTCATTGGCACCTGGTAAACATACAAATTAAAGAGTGAATAAAAATTTCAGAGTTCTCCCAGCTGAATTGACAATGATCTTGTTTGTATATATAACAGCATTAAAAATTGATTTATATGGAGAGTAAATCTATTCTAGAAGTACATCACTAGCCAACATTGGTAATGACAGAAAGCAAATCAATGGCTATATCATCCCAGTCACTTCTTCATGGAAAGATCACTGTAAGTGTTCCAGGAATTTTCTTTTCAGGTTCATCTCAACTTCAAAAGCATTTCATTGGTGATTTTGTATTATATTCTCCTCTCTGTATTGCACTCACATACCAAATGCATGAACAATCTGAACATACAGAGAAAACAGAAGTATTAATTTATTTTTGAACTGGCACAGAGAAAAGTCTCATTTTATTTAGTCATTGATATAGTTGCTATTCACACTGGCAACTTTTATCCGCAAAAGGAAAGATTATTGTTACAAATTTGTGTCATCTCTCTAGCAAAGATTCGCATCAAAATATATAATTGGGGGAAAAAACTTGCCACAAGGGGGCATAGTTGAATTGCATTTCCTTAGCATACGAAGTGAAGCCATTTACTTTTGTTTTCGCATAACTATGCAATTGTATCCCTGGGAGAGCACTGGACAGCAAGAATGCTTCCCCTCATTCTCATTCATAGGGTGTTTTCATTCATTGCACTAAGATTTAAAGTATTGTTTAACCAATTATCATAAAGTTTATCAAACATTTTAAAATACTTCAGACATGTATGAAGTAGCTTACCCTGCAAGTGCAGTGTAAGAGAGGTGGAACAAAATATTCCATTTAGAAAGACAACAAATAAAAGCAGCGTTAGTGTTTCTTTATGCAAGAGGAGACTTGACTTAGCAGGTAGTACCTCCCAAAGCTTAACAACTAGTGGTAACAGGAAAGACAAATACATAATAAGATACAATGTCACTCTATGCAGAGGAAAAATAGTATATAGCAAGCTATACTGTGATCTTGAACAGTAAAGTAGTATTTACTGCACTGTAAATAGATATCGCCTTTGCCTGGCTGTAACATGCATGATGAAAATTATTTTCATACCTCCTAATGTCACATTGCCATGAAGAAACCTCCCTTGATAAATAAGCCGCAAGATATTTGGACTGCTGACTTGTTCTTCTTCCCAATCTGAAAAGAAGCGAGAGAATTTTCACAGTTACACTGTAATAAAAACATCTTTTGTTATGTCTCTCACCTTTACCCAGGAAGAAAACTAAGAACAGGACTCTCTTGCATGAGGCACTAAAGAGAGAGCATAGGCTGAAGATACAGAAAGATAATTCAAGGCTAGCGCTCCTGAAATCTATTCTTAAATTTAGTATTTGACATTGGGCATTGAAACACATAATTTTATGCCTGCAAGTATAAATATTACTAACTAACTTCACAGATTGCATGAGATATTTAGCACACATACAAGTCCTACAGAAAACAGTTCATAAATGCAAGTTGCTTCCTGAGGCTTAATACCCACTTGACTAGAATTGCCTTAGTTTCTTCCCATTCAGAAGATTCTCAAGCCACACTCCGCCTCACCCTCTAACTGTCTAACCGGAGCCGTTCTCCAGCAGTGGGAAGCAGCCACACACACAGCGAAAGCGCATGTGATGGGTCATTTGAAATAGGATTCTCAGATCACAGCACTGAGAACGCTCTGCAGGCTGCTCAGCGGTGTTCGGTGATGGCCAGATCCAACCAGTTAAATGTCCAGAGGGGCCAGTGACCTGAGCAGCCCCCAACGGTCACTGCGGAGAGCCTGAACAGAGGGCTCTCACAGAGCAGACAGACTGATACATTTTAAGGAACTTCTGAAAGGACAATCTGTGGATGTTCTTATGTGGCAAACAGTGATTTGGGAAAAGCAAGCACGCATTTTCCTATAATGCATTTCCTATAATGCTTAAGCTGTCATAAATCATTTATAAGCTTAAATGATCTTTTCCTACTCTTTTACTGTTCCCTGTGACAACGTGAACAACAAATAAATCCACACTTTGCTTTCAGAACAAATATCATAAAACATTGAAATGTTGAATTTAAATGGGCTCTCTGGGAACACCGTGTCTTCTGTTTCTTAGCTGACCAGATATCTGGGAACAGCTCTTCACAAGTGTTCTCTCTTTCTGCTTTTATAGTGTCTATACACCAAAATGAATATTCAGCAAGGGATCACAACAGGCAACAGAAACCAACCTGCTCACGGGGAACGCACGATTAACATACAGGCAGTGGCAACTGGCACCACAAAAGGAGAAGAACTGAAAAGCGGAGAAGGGGAAGCATTTAAAACAAAAGCCACGGCTGCAGAGAGTGTACGGAGAGGCATCTGGTGCGAAAAAGCAAGCAGGCAGAGAGGCGGGCAGCAGGAGCCACCGCAGCCCCAGCACTGCGCAGAACGCTGCGGAGGCAGGGCTGGTATCAACAGCAGAGGCTGCAATATCCGCGGGTGCTGCCATGTGCCTGGTTTATAAGATTAGATCAAATTAGGCAACCAAAGCTATTTGAATTTCAAGCATTTCCACTCAGGGTCTGATTCAACAGTCTTGCAATTCAAGCACGTGCCCTTCTTGCTATGCTGTGAAGTGGGCTACGTTAAGGATCTGAATTATCATACTGCTAGGGTAAACGATACATAGGAAGATACCAAAAATTTTTTTTATTTTTTTTTTTTTTACTCCATACAGTCTGAACTCCACCATACTATGGCTGTGAAGAGAAGTTCAGCCAGTTTACAGTGCCATAATGATGTAAAACAGCAACCAAAAGACGACAGACGATATTTTGGCACGGGTATTTGCTCATTGTTAAGCTGCCAATCCACCCATCCTTTTAATTTTTGCTTCTTGGCTGGCAGTCTGAAACATTTCTTTCTGACATGATTTCAAATTTTAACTTCCACTGATGACTAAACGAACCAAGGAGAATATATTTACCTACGACTATTTTTTTTTTGTTTTAAAGTTCAGCAGATAATTGCTGTACGAGAAAAAAGTTAATATTATTTAGAAGAAAACGGGGGGTTTTTTTGGGGGGAGAACAGGTAACCTACCTAGATTATATGCATTAACATAAACTTGGCGTTTTCCACTACAAGTCAAGAGATCTTTAATTAGCAACTGTACTGCCAAAAGAGGGAGGACAGGTTTGCCTTAATCCTGCCAGCATGTGACTGAGGATATTTCATGATGTTTTTCCCACCATAAGAACATGACAAGTGAAAATGGTGGTAAAAACAATCATTTAGTATCACCTCTATTTCAAGGAAATTTTAGTCCTCATCAAGATTTCTCACTCCTGTGGCAAAGAGCAGCAATCTCAGTCTGAAAACAGCTAGTGGGCTAATGTTTGTGAAAACCTATAACTATTCTGAAGTAGATTTTTCCTCAGTCTTTTAAATTGACACTATTCTTTGCACAGGCAATTAACTATTCATCAAGATTTAGAGCACTCCCTCAGGACAGCAGGTATTTGAACTGAGGCTTCCATGTCCAGTTCTGCTTTTCTTTTTCTTTAAAAAAGAGACTTTAAAGTCTGGGTTTCTTCCCAGAGACTTCTTCACAAGACTTGGAACATGACGCCACATGTTCAGGAATAAACTGGAGTAAGAAAAAAAACACAGTTCTGCCTTTACTAATTCAGATGAAAGTACACAAAGAACATTTGGTCATGACAACTATGTTGTAGGCACACATTAAAATATGTACAGTAGCTACACAGATGCTACACCAACCAGATTTCTTAGTGTAAAAGTGTTTTACATCTATATCTAATATTTCAGAGGACTAAAAACCTCCTCCTTCATTACATCTTTTACTAAATACATAATGCTGTATCCCAGCAAAACAAACAGCAAACAAGTCCCCTGAAACCCTGTTCTTTCTGACCTCAAAGACCAGTTTAAGGCCTAAAATATGGATTATCAACCCTAACTTCTTGGCATGAATTATCATCCACCATGCCTCTTTGACAAAGGCACCACAGAAACAGATATTGCAATGTTTTAGTTTGTGTAAATAGTAGGTTTTTTTAACATCAAAACAGTAACCCAAATGAAGTCTTGTACCAAAAGAAGCATTTTCTTTCATCGTATGTAATGCTATGTCTGTGTTTTGGCTATTTTCCCATTAAATCATAGTCAGGGAGAACAGAAGCACTTTGTTTTTGTGGAGCTATTCAGATATGTGGATACACATCTTAAGTTTTCAATTCCATTTTCTGAAGCTGGTATTCCTGCATAACACTAAATACATTCATACAAACAACCTCAGTTTCCCTTGGTCTTTTAATGTCTCCTAAAATGTTCTTTTATATTTGATTTTCTTCCTGGAAAAATATCATTATTACAGATCCTTTCCAAGATAAGGCAGTAAGGAAGAAGTACTTCAGACTCAGTTTCACTAATGTGTTCCTGTGACATGCAATGTTTTACATTAACTGTCCTCACGTAAGAGGTTTTATATCTCCAACGTTTCCTCACACTTACTAGATCCTCTAACAAGACTGATCAAGAAAAGTGTCTAAAGATAGGGGGAAAGAAGTACTTCAGTTTGGGGAAGCAAGTTTTACAAATAAAGTGGGAAATAGTCCAGACATCTAAAAATCTGCCCAACCGAAGAAACAGGAAAAAAAAGACAAGGTGACAATTGTATTTCTATATAAATCTATGCCCAGATACACAATAAACATACTTAATTTGAACGCTGAGAATAGAGATCAGTTTATTGACACCTTAGACTGAAAATACAGGGAAGCTTCTAGCTTGCCACTTAAAAAGCCAAAGCCACACAGCTACTCACCCATCGGCCAGTTGTCATACACATGTTTTGCGATATCTGCAGCAGAGTCATTCGGTGAAAACAGGAACTCTTTCGTTTTCCCACTTACCAAGATGAGGCGCAAATTTATCTGTTTAAAAAAAATGCAGTATTAGGAAAGTATCCAGAGAAGACTTAAACTAGTATTATTTTTTTTAAAGTCACAGAAAAGTTGCCATTGGTTGTAGAAGAAGATTGATCCAAAGTGATTTGAGAAAACCGGTTGTGTTAAAAATAGGTCAAAGAGGTCAATAAAATTTTGTTGTTTACACATAACCTAGGAAGATTAAATTCTAACTGGCTTTTTTGACAATAAACACCAGATTCTGATAGGTAGTGATTGGATCAACTGTGCCATTAAAAAAAGCTCTCAGCAGAGTATAAAAAAATTCCAGCCAAGACACACTGGCAACATATCTTCTTGAACAAAGAGGAAAAATATAAACCTGAAAAATTAACCTGAACAGAGAGCACTAAAAGTATCAAAATTTGCATCTGAATAGCCTGTGAGCCTCAGTAAAAGCCCTAGCACACTCCCTCCAGTATGGTATTTGTCATCCCTGATCTCACCCACTGCATCTCCTACAACACACCAGGGAGTCAGACAGCATCCTTCCTCAGTCCCAGCTACCACAGAACTTGAATCCCTCTGCCAGTCTTCCAAACCCAAAACTTTGTTCCACCACTGCCTTTCACTACAAGCAAAGCGGTTGAGATCCACATGCAATACAGTAATAACACCACATCATAGTTTTTCTATCATCGATTTCCTTTATCTAACCATCAGCATCTTCAGCTATAATTTTCCTTTCTTCTATTTGCAAGTTACTGAATACAATTCCTTTTCCATGTAGCATTAAAATAACCTGCATACAGAGCTCACTATGACATTACTTACAATGCAAAAGAGATTAAATTTTGGCTCCTCAAGCAACTGCTAGCAAGGTCACGAAATGTGTTTGGGTAGCTAGCACTTACCAATGCCCATGGCAAGCAGGACTCTAGATGCTTCTGTGTTTTGGCCTACAAGCCTAAATTGCATCAACTTTTAGCAAGACTTTAGCACACTAACTGCTTGGATACCTTTTTCCAAATCACACTCTTAAAATGAGAACCACAGTTTAAGTTGCAACAAAGCTTTCCTTGTTTGAATGCAGTAAACCGTTTTCTAGATCAAATACCAAAGGAAAAATTTACAGCGATGCCCAAGTTTTCAAGACTTCTTCAGAGTCAAAAATCTCAGCACATCATATCCACTGAACGTGACGGCCCTGCCTCAGTTACCTACTCATCACTTATTTCAGAAGTTCTCCAGACAGATTGTCTATTCTCTCTTGAATGCTTTGGCTTGGATTCATCCCACCTATCTTTAAGTACCTAATTGAGGTATCCAAATTACAATCTCTATCATCCTGCACACTTCAAGGTCGATGAAGAAAATGACCCCTCCAAAAAGCAATTCAGTCTCTATTGCAAAGTGTAGCAAGGATAAAAAGAGTTAGCATAAAAGGGCTAGGTTCCCCTCCCTGTCCCCCTGATAACGCCCTTCAGAAAATACAAGTTCTGCCATTAGCCCAGGAAAGAAGCCAAGTGGTAGCTGTCTCTGAGAAAGCACCAAGTCACTGTAAGAGTATTGCTGCATACCAGGAAATCATGAAAAAACTTAAAGGAGAGAAGCTGCAGGAA
>NW_008825109.1:3905545-3951231 GCF_000699105.1 Pygoscelis adeliae | reverse complement strand
AGACAATTATTCATAAAATTCAGACACACCTGGCTATAAACATTAAAGTTCCATTTTCTTTGATATTTCCAGAATGATTAAGGAATTATTTTCAAATCTCACCCAGATTTAGCAGAAAAAGCAGCCAAGTTCCACTATTCCTGTTTACTCTGAAAACCTGACTACCGTAATGAATTACAACTTCAAAATGTTATGCCTAAATTTAGCGATGGCCAGCCTATGTCCACTTGTTGTTTTGCTTATATTGTCTTTCAGTTTAAACAGTTTCCCCGCTTAGCCGTCTCCACCTGTGTATGTATAGACAACAGTTACATATATGGTTTCTTTAGCTGGACTACCCAAGACAAGCTCTTCAAGCTTTCTGTAGATATGCGAGATAACCATTTCCCCATTCATCCTAGGAGCCTGTCTCTGCACATTTCAATTTCTTCTCTTTTCTCCTCAAAACAGATGACTATTTCTGAAGCATACTAAATGATGTCTCACCAGATGCTTGTATAACATCACCAGTGATTTCCTCTGTCTACTGGAAACATCTTTGTGATTAAGTCCCAAGAGCACATATATATTCTTCATAACTGCACCACACTGTTTGCTCAGTTACTTCATACCCTTTTCTGCTTTGATCCTTTCAATTATTCAGCCTCCAAGCTTATAACTGACATTTTGGCTGGAACGCCCTAAAGCACAAGGCTCCAAATTTCATCCCGCTCCTATTACTCTACCCCTCCCAGGGAAAGGAGGCTAGGTGGAAATAAGTATTCTGCATCACAAAGATGTTTCAGATCTCCCCCATGTCTGGGCCCATGACCTATGAAATCCCCCCCAGAATTCTGTGTAACACTTCTTTCTCTCTACATTAACAGCATTTTTCAAACTTCATGTCATCAACAAATTCTATCATCAAGACCCCTTTACATGTACCTTTGTCATTAAATGAATCAGGAAAAGTAAGACAGATCCGACACTTGGATCCATAACGATTCCAGTAACCAGCTCTCTCTGAGCCGGCTTCCCCCTTCTCTCAGCTAGGTCCTTTATGCTAGGCCCTTACACGCATTCACAATTTCTCTATTAAATCCTAATCTCTCCTATTTAACCAACAGTTTGCAGTACGGCACCGTATCAGTTACTATGTACATATTCGGATGAAACTATAAAAATGTCGATGTAGAAAATAAGTTATTTTCACCAAAAGTCAGCTCGCCACACTCCAGCTTTCAGAGGCGTGGTGTACTGCGCTCCATTCTACTTTCTCTATACCTCATTATCTTTAATTATCCTTTAAGCATTAATGCATCTCATTACAACACCAACATACTGCCAAAAATTTAGGAGGTTTAGACTGCATCACAAACTGTTATTGTACTTGGGAATGGGCTGCCTGTTTGAAAACAAACCAACCAACCCACCCCAAATATTTGGCAGCAGTGCCCGCTATGGGCACTAGTGGTGAGGAGCTTCTTCACCAGCAGCCCTCCTGCCTCTCACTCACATCCCCCCGCAGCCATTTCTTCTACTCTAACTGGCTCCTGAGACCCCTCCCTTAGCTTGCCCCCTCTGGCCAAGCAGTCCCCCAACTCTGATTTTATGCAGGTTATCTAAGGATTTCTTTTCCTTCATCTGTGTGTAGTTTATCTGTGCTGGGGATTACCTGTTTTGAAGATCGTAACACTTTCCTAGGCAGTAGAGAACACCAAACCATCAGCTCCCTAGAACTGTCTGATTTGGATCCTACGAGGAGATGATTAAAAAAACCCCAGAAGATTAGTCCTGCTCAGCACTTAAAATATGATTAGGGCACAGCATTAATATAGAACTAAAGCTATCCTTCAGCTAGCATAATACTAAGGAGACACATTTCTTTTTATTCTCACTACCGAGTTTTGAGATTACAAGGCATACTAAAGTGAATACAGAAAGAAGAAGAATATCACAGAGAAATAACCAAAACTAACTTGGCTTCCTGGAAAATTTGATTAAAGTCATACTTCTGCAGTTAATATACAATGTAAAATCAATATAAGCAACATAAAAAAAAAAAAAGAAAAAAGAAAAAAAGAAAAGTGTTAGTTCTTTCTTCCCCCCCCATCTCCCCAAGATGGGTAACTTAATAGTGGTGAAGTTTTTTGTTGCTGAAAAGCATTTCTTGTAGTCTTACTATGAAATATAAAAGGCACATCAAGATAAACTAATAATTTTACAGGATATACTATAAAGAATGTGCAAAATGCAGGAGGAATATTTTAATTAAAAAAAAAAAATCACCAAATATCAGCAGAAGCCCAAAATAAATCCTTAAATCAGTCAAGCAGATGTTGCATCAAGTGCAAGGAAACAGCTGCTCTAATGAAAGGTTAAAGTATTTTCTTATTTATAGTACAGCATGCCACTGACACATTTAGTTTGCATGTTTGTCTATATATATGCACGTATTATATAAAGACGTATATATCTTTATATTTCTTAATCTTGGCTTGAAGGAATCTTAGTCTTGAGTTGCACATCACACTACCTCAAAGGGTTTGAAGCAAAGAATCCTAAAATTTGCCTTTAAATTTAGAGTCTAATCTCATTCCACTCAAGAGAATTAAGAAATTAGAATTAGCCATTAGGAAATTTAATGGCTTGCAACCGCTGTACTATTTACTCTGCAAGCCTGAGAACCCCACTTCAAACAAACCATAGGGGATCTGAAACAAACCCTTCTGGCAAAATGCACCTAATGAAAGTTCATATCTAAAAGAAAAAAAGAAAAAAAGAGCATATGTGTATACACATTTACTCAAAGGAAAGTGCAGTGCAGAAAAAATATCTTAGGTAGAGAAGTTTTGACACAAAAGCAGCAAATTTTAATTTTTCAAGTTATGAAAGGATTTTAAGTGGTCTTAGCTACCCTGTATCCTATTTCTATGTTAAAAGTTAGCAAGGAAGTTGTATCTATATCCCTTGTATGCTTAAAGCCTCTCCATCTATTCTTGTCAAAAGAGCCTTGGTCCCGAGAGAGGGCCATGAGAATCGCTAAAGTGACAAGTCTGATCTTCCACAGGGGACATAACAATGACCATCCTGATTTTTTTAATTTTTTTTTTTCCCCCCTCAGGGTACCAAAGGGAATTCCAACCTTTTGCTACGGCAAACTGATAAGGATCACATCCTCACACTTCTGCATTATAGCACCAACAGCAACGTTACTGATGAAAGCAGTTAAGAAGAGCCACAGCATCAGAAATAGGATTAAATACAATTTGTGGACTACATCCCCTCTGCACGGTTATATAATATCACATTCTGTTTGTGATCTCAAGCATGCAAACCTCGCCCTCTCTCCCCCCCACACCACAGCCAGCACCAATCTCATAATTACAGTTCCAGTAACTGCCCCATCAGTTGCATTGCATACACAATAAAGAATTTCAGTGTAGATTATATACTGTAAACACCTCCCCCCCCAAATTTAAACAAAAAAAAAAACCAAAAAAACCGCAAAGATTGTAGTAACAACTATGACCACAACTTTTGGAACAGAAATTTGGGTCACGTATATGCAGATGTAGAATAAGTTGTGTTTTGTTTGTTACAGGCACCCGCAACAGAATTTGTCCGTTCTTAAAGCGTAACTACAAACCATCTTAGTGCCACAGTGCTTCCAATTTCACAGCTAAAGTTAAATAAATGGGAAGTCACTTAATCATCAAGACATGAGAGATTTACAACCTACATGATGTTTCTTGATGTTTAAGTGACTTCCCATCTATTCAGTTAAACAATTCAGTTATTTTATCAATTTTATGCTCCCGTAGCAGCTTAAGATTCCTCCTATCTTAAAATTAAAATGCAGAGGAGGAAAAGTGTCATATCGCCACATGCTATACAACCCCAAGTTAAAACTGCTTTTCTTCAGCTGTTAGGATTAAAATACATACACAAGACTATTTTTTTTTCCTTTAATAGATGCGAAATTGAATTAAAAACTAACGATGGACCACAAGGGAAAGTGATGAGGTAAGAGCATTCAGAAATACAGACTGAAGGTTCACTTCTCAAAATCCAGTAGGTTTACTTCGCAGTTCAAGTTCATAATTGTAAGAAATAAGTTTGTTCTCCAAAGATACATCAAAGTTTCCTAGTGACTCTAGGCCAAAGAGAAACCTCACAGCACCATGCAGTACACTTTACTGACTGAATTCCAACAGATTCACATAAGGGGTAGAACCAAGCCTGAATAACAGGCTAAGTGAAACAGCAGCATTACACAGGCCAAGTCAGCAGGGACCTGCAGGTTCTAGACTCCAGTTCACTTCTAAGGTAGATATATCATCTCAGGTAATCCCCTTCTGGAAATGTATCCACCTGAATATAATGAAGAACTTCAGTTTTTACACTCCCTGGAAGGCTGCTCTAGAACCTGACTGCCCATTGAGTGGAGCTTTCTTCTAATTCCCAGTGTAAGTTTATTCTTGGATAGGTTACATTCACCGATGCCAGACCTACTTTGTGCTTTAGTTATAACAGGCTTTTTCCCTCCTTGGGCTTTCTTCTACATCTGCAGACAAGGACACACTTTGCTAAAACAAACAAGCAAAGGTTTTCCTCATTAATAGGCTGGCCCTTGGTGTGATCACTGTCTTCAAAGCTCTAAAGCACATCGACAGAGGTTAAGGAAACTGGGCTTGGTTAGCCTGGAGGCCTGGTGGGCACCTACTAGGAGCCTTCCTATGCCTAGATTACCAAGACAATGACTTCTTTACTGAGGTCCAAGACAGGAGAACAAGAGACAACAGTCATAAATGGAAACGAGAGGCTTTGAACTCTGATAAGGAAAAAAGTTTTTGCCCTGAGGACATCAAAGCAGTGGAATAGGTCACCCAGAGATGCTTTGGAAGCTCTGTCCTTTGGGGTTTTCAAGACCCAACTGACAAAGCCCCAAGCAACCTGGTCTGAATTCAGAGGTGACCCTGCTTCCAGCAGGAGGTTGGGCTAGAAAATTTCTCAACGTCCTTTCTAAAGTGAATGATTCTACAATTCACTTTAATCTGCATCTGCTTTAGTTTTGATTACATTTTCTTAAGTATGCATGTTTAGAATTATACATAATATTTCCAGAATTTATAAAATGATACTAGAACCTCCTTAAATTGACTGCAAATGCCTCTCCATTTTCCATACGAACATCACAACTGTCTCACATTTGCAATGCAGTAATCCTGCAATGCTCTTCTGTAGTCCAGTTATTTTCATGACATAAGCCTTCAAGCTTGCGTTAAAAAATATTGCTTTTAACCACCCATGATGTACAGGATATTTTTATATTAATGCAATTAATTTTGTTCCTATTAATTCAGTCTTTGAGATAATCCAATCTTTTCCATACAATACCGTGATCATCATCTGTACTATTGGTGCCTCCAAATTTTCATCATCAACAAATTTCATCAGCATACTGATTTTCCTTGTGTCAGTGGCATAAATGAAAACATCAGAAAGATAGTTGGTCCCGAAACTAATCTTTAAAGAATTCCACTAAGCATAACTGCCAGCCTGACACTTCCACATTGACCACTATATCTTACCATCTTCTCCACTGAAGTCACACACTCTAGCAAACCTTGCCTTCCCAAACCAATCCTTTCCTATGCAACATCAACTACTCACTGAAGTCCAGACAGATTACGTCTCTTCTGTATTTCCCTCATCTGAGAAACACTCTCCTTCCAAACAAAACTGGCTAATGAATCCGTCATAATCTAACTTGGGTAAGTATGTATTGTGAATTTTATTCCATTATTTCTTCTTTGCTCCTTCTCAATATCCTTCTTGACATGGTTGTTCATCTGTCAAATTCAAAGTCTCTCTCTACATCCTTTCACTCATCTGGCATGCAGATATTTTATACCTTTAATGTCTTCGACCTGAAGAAACACCAAGCATGCAAATTCTTCAGATATGCTCCTTATACTAACCCAGTACACTTAGTTTAATCAGCATCTGCCCCCTTGAAATCCAAAGCCTTTCTGTACACTCCTGCTTTGTTTATTCTTCCATTTGATTTTAACTGTATCAGCTCGTGATCATTGGATCCAATGTCATTTTCCCAAGCAGCCTTCTGAAGATTTCCAGAGCTTTCTGGGAATTTAAGAGACACATCTAGGAAAATAATATTAGCTCCTTCTAGCTGGTAGAGGAACTGAGATGCAGGTGCATAAGGTAAGAAGGTAAATGAGCAAGAAGTATGAATTTGTAGCCCAATGATGTAAGCCTTCTCATGAGAGAGAAGAGATCCTTGATTCTGGACTCTTGTTAAAGAGTCACTTGGTAAAATAAATAAAACTACAGTTCTTATGAATCATACACACTTCTAGACACCTATTTTCACCAGATACCTGTATTCCCTATAAAGTAACTTAACTGCACTTCCTCAGCTGAACACCTAAAATTTGCATTTGGCAACACTCAGAACTCCTGCATTTAGCTTTAGATGCACAAAGAGACTTTGTTCTACCCTTAAAATACCTTGCACCTATAATAAATTTACTTCATATGAGGAAAAAGAAATGGGACGTGGAACATGAGAAGTCACATAAATTGTCAGTGTGACTGAACAAAGCTCTGAAGTTTCATTGCCAGCTGGCTGACAGACCTGCATCACTCATTCAAAGCCACACCACTTGTGGAAGTAGGACAATCCCAACATGACACCATGAAAGTGTGACAGCACCCCACATAACTCTATTCAAGACTAAGGTGAACTTCATAACCAGCTCCAATGACATACTCATCTTTAGATTACTACAAAGAGAAACAAATATGCTTTTATGTGCAACTGCTTTCTCAAACAAGGGATGGCTATGGTAACTTTGCACTGATAAAAATTAAGCTAGCAAATTTCAGAGAAGTTTGAAGTGAAGGGAAAGAAAACCAAATGAAGCTTAATCAAGTTTTATTTAGAGGAGGAAAAAGCAAAATCCTATAAGCATTTAACTCGGTAGCTATGATAGAGCTAGCTGTTTCTATGGAAACCACAACACTCTTGAAGTTAAAATCATAGTGCTTGGTCACACTTCATCCATTCCCTCACTTCAGTTCAAATAACAGAGGAACAATGGCAATATATTCTTTAATATCCTCCTATGAGTTCCAGGGTTATCTTTTAAGAAGAAATATCTAGAAAACATTGTTCTTCAAAATAAATTAATACAGATACTATCATAAATAACCAGTAGAATACAATGGATTTCAGTGGAGTTTACATACTGTTTACTATCCTGACTATTAGCATTCTCGGGACAAGGCTTGTTTTGCCTTTTTTGGAGCAGGGTGAGGTGAACACAACACACCAAAGCATCAGCTGGAACTAGTTAAGAATTTTCACCAAAAAACAATTTTAATAAGAAAGTAGAAACAGAAGAATAACCTTTTCCTGAAATATACTGATTCTATCAGTAAAAGATTTTTCAATAATTTGATGAAATAAGAGTCACAAATGCCCATCCAGGAATAATTTCTCTCCCAACAGTACAAGATAACAAGGCACTCCATTGCCTGAAATAATGCAAGTAATCAAGTATCTGGTCTTCTCAGCTCAAATGGCATTTTGTCTACTGTATCCTAGGTACATGCTTTAATCATGGGGTACAGAATTAACCTGTCTCCTGCTGGACCCCCAGGCGAATCCACTCCGACAGGAAAGATTAAGACCCACTCCGACTACTCATCAACCAGAGACAGGGCAGTTTCACCCTGCACATGCAAAATAAATTTATCTTATGTTATGACAGAATTGTCTAAGTCCATCATAATCGTAAAGTGTAAATTACAACATACAGAAGACTGTTTTGGAATTGAGCTTTAATAAAAATAGGTAGCAAAAATAGCAGAAAGAGTTAACCACGTGGCATTCAAGCTTGCTATTTTCCAAGTTCATCCATTCAACCCAGTGGGAGTAAGTGTACTTTCACTTTGAAATAAGATGACTAAAACACAAACCAGAGAAACTGATATACTCAGATTAACATGAAATTTTGGTGAGATCGTTTTAGCAGTCAGTATACCACACTGAACCAGTCATTTCAAAACACAAAGCAGAAAATAATAATAAAACTGCATCAAATGACAATGCACACGAGAAACTCGTGTTTGCGGTCTGAACCGGTTAGCTCTGGTGAGCACGGTCACAGCGGGGTAGTTTGATAAACTCTGGTGTTCTAGAGCTTCTGCTCTCAGGAGGGACTCCCGGTGAAACTGGAACCGGCCCATCCTGGAGCGACATATCCTGGGGGTCCCTGGCCTGTAGCACATGGAGTTAGTGGTGAAGCAGCAACAAATACAGGCTTTTGTGTGACTTCTTCAGAACATACATACAATAATAGCAGAGAAGAGCGTTCCAGGTTTTCTTTCTGAAGTGGGAAAGAGGGTGAGTAGGAGAGAGAAAAAGGTGTCTGTTTCTATATTTTCAATCTATCTCCATAAAAATACCTTCTAATGACACGCATCCCAACATTTGACTCCAGAATTTGAAAGTTAAATCAGTGTGTACCATCTGTGTTACCATTCTGCCATCTCTTCTCAAGAGCTGCCCCTGGATAAGCCCCTCACCTTGTTTTCACCCTCTCATATCAGTTGGTATTTAAAGCTTAGAAGTTCACTACACATATGAATAATGATAATGCTAGGCACTTACTTAAATTTGGATTTAATTCTGATATAATTCAACATTTGTTCTAATGTATTCTATAGAGAGTATTTACGTAATACTTTAAAATATTATTTAGGACAGTTCAATGTCATCTTTAAAAAGAGAGATGCAAGACCATCAAGTTTGTGAATGCTTATTTTGCAAAATGCCTAACGTCTCAGATCTGAAAGTGAATACTGCTGCTGCTGCTAACAAAGGAGAAAACACAATTTCAAGGAACCGGTTCCATACATAGCTGCTTTTTCCATGTCCAAAGGGCGGACAGATACCCTCCACCCCTTCTTAATCCCCAATCACTTATTTTTTCCTATCTTTAACCAATTTTGTGGGGCTCAATTTGATTTAACCCACGTTCCTAGACATTTCAGATGCAGCTGTTCCACGGTTACAAAGAATAAAGAAAAACTAATGATGGGCAGGGAAAAGTACATAGAACGCTCTGTTTGTGCACTATGAGAAAACAGAGGCAGAAAACTGAATTTCCTGCTGCATAATGGAAATTTTGAAAACCGCGTACCATATACCTAGACTAGGCAGTATTACAATTTTATAACCACAACAGGTCAGTGAGACCATAGACAAAGCTGAAAGTAATCTTTCAGTTATAGCCTGGATGAAAACAAACATCAGCTTCAATTTGACCAGAAATGAAGTTCAGCAAGAAAAAAAAGTGAACACACAGAAAACATTAAAAATACAGGAAAAAGTGGACATTTCAAGGGAGCTGCTATTAACTGGAGGCAACCAAAACAGTGATAATTGCAAGCAGCACATGGTCATGGACATCGTCTAGTTCCACATGCTAATTTTCAGGAGAGACAAGTAGGGTTTTTTTGGCTTGGGGTTTTGGGGGTTTTTGTTGTTGTTTTGTTTTTTTTTTTAAATGGAGTTTTAAAAAGTGATTTCTCATTTTAAGTTATTTAAACATAATAAACATGCATTGGGCTCTCTGCATTCCTGAGTTAATGTTTACTGCAGAAGTCAAATTGCTCTTACCTCTGCTCCTGCTTTCCACCATGCAAGACAGGAACAGTAATTAAGGATCACTTCAAAGTTAGTGTATATATTCATTTTTCAATTCTCACCAAAAAGACAAGTAACTAGCCAATCTAGAAAATTCCTTGTAAAATATTTAAATAAGGAAAAAATGCATTTATTTAAAAAGGAAACAAAAAAACCACCCCACTTTCTTGGAAATGAAAGGTCCACCTCTTAGTTCCTTATGAGAGCATAAAGATCCTGAGGTGATACTTTTCCTCAGAAACAAATTAATCTCCAATGCAAAGCCTATTTTTAAAATGTGCTATTCCTCAGGCCCCAAAAAAGGGACAGTGACAGCCAAGTACAAAAATAGCCCGATTTGGAGCAGAAGAGAAGTAATGGAAGAGCAAGGAATCAACCTTCTGAATCCAATTTTGTCTTCTATTCTCTTGCAATAACTGTTGCATTATATGCTTTTAATGCAGTTTACTGTGCAGTACAAAAAACACACTAACTGCGACTAAGTAGAGGATTATAGCTAATATAAATACTATTTGCCATTTAAACGAGACACAGCTTGAAAAATTCTAGGGGAAAAAAGTAACTCCCTAAAGACAAATAAAGAGTGACGTGGTCCCCTGAAAGTCCCCTCATATCAGCTCTACGCTATTAATAAGAACACTGTATGAATAAAAAAACTCCCCTAAGATTTTTCAGGACCTAAATCCCAATGGAAGTGCCAGCAATAGGAACTAAGCAGGGAGCTAGGAGCAGCTTCTCACTCTAGAGTCATTTTGGGACTGCTGACAGGTCCTTCACTTCGTATGATTCTGTATCTTGGTCAGCACTGAAGTATTAAATTTTTCAAGCCTTGAGAGACAGTGTCAAAAACAAAACAGAAAGAGTCTTAACTGTCTTTTAAAACATGAAAGAGGCAGAGTTGCACCTTGACTTAGAGATGTATTTCAATTCATTTGGGTGGAAATACCATAAAATTAAATTTTTATTATTAGCTACTGATTCCTAGCTTCTCTGGGCTTACTGTGTATCATGGCAGTCAGCCAAAGTTTTGCCATTCCAAAGCACTATCTAAATCACTGAGCTGTGATAATTAAAGGCAAGAGACAGGGCATTATATATTTTTGTCTCTGATGCAAAAGATAGTCCAAATTTTAATCAAAATGGATGTTTCAACGGCCATAGATCTCATTCACCCTAGCACAAGCAAGCAACTCGGATATGAATGAGAACACAACCTTTCCTAATTGTTTTCCTCCTAAAATAGCCCAGAGAAAACACTGAATTATGTGATAAGAGATCAAGGATTGTGACGCTGATGCCAACTTATTCAGTATACAACTCTTCAAGAGCAAACAGCTTGACCTTGACCTATGCTTGTACTTCTCACAACAGAATAATGAACGCTCTTTACCTTCTATTTTTTCCTTCCTCAATGACTTACCCTTAATGTTCAACAAAAATGTAAGACATGTTTATAGAAAGCGTACGTTTTTGTTCTATTTAAACATTATGGCACTAATTCATCCCCAAGCTAAGCCTGCTGAAGTCAACTGAGTGAAGTTAATGGAGTGGTATCACAAATAAGGTCTGATCCAGTTATTTATCGTGCTCTGCCTTCACTGTTGAATACTAAAAGGCACAGCTTATCCACCTTTCTGTTACTGCATGCTAGTCAAGTGCTTGTGTTCTCCCAACCAGCTGGCAGTCTAATAGTAATTCTTATCCTATTTCCATCATGAAG
Organism: Pygoscelis adeliae; assembly: GCF_000699105.1. Classification (NCBI taxonomy): domain Eukaryota; kingdom Metazoa; phylum Chordata; class Aves; order Sphenisciformes; family Spheniscidae; genus Pygoscelis; species Pygoscelis adeliae. The sequence goes on along the minus strand of NW_008825109.1, from coordinate 3,939,793 downwards.
AGCACTAGCGCATCCAGACTGTCTACTAATGACTAAAACAGTTAAAGCTGCCCTTTCATTTTGGCCTCCTCCTTCTCATTGTTAAGCCTTCTATAGAGTCAGAAACATACAATTTACAGTTGTTAGCTTACTGCTTAACTTCCTTGGATGATCTAGTTCCTCATGCAGTATCCCTGTATGTCTACCACACGGTTTTGTGAAGTACTTGCCACCACAGTAGTCAAGCGCTTCCAAAGCGGTCTGCATCTGCCTTGCAAGGTACCTTAACCTTTTTCATCCACGAAAAGAGTTTTTCTCAAAGAAAATTAGATGTTAGTGAGGAGGAAAAAAAAAAAAAGTTTTTTTTATAGAGCACACATTTAATATCTTTTTCCTTTCTTCATTTGTCTTGTATGCCCAGAGTCTACACAAAAAGCATCAAATCACATAAAAATGCTTCATTCCAGCCCTCCAGAAAAATTTATCTACGCACAAATATAAAAAGCACAAGTTTAAGATCCAATTGATAATCAGGCATCTTCTAAGCATAAATATCATCTTGGTCTAGGATCTCACTAAACCCTTAGCAGGAGGGGAGAATAGTGATGCCTCCTTGAAGGCATTTCAGTCTTTTAATAGGTAGTGATTATAAGCAACACCAGTCATGGCTCTCAGTTCTTACTGCATCAACAACTACATTATAACAAGCCATCTGCTCTGTGTCAAAGCAGTGAGTAAGGTTGGCTTCTGTGAATCTGGGGCAACATGTGTTCTAGCTTGCATCTTAATTATGGTTTACAAAACACTATGTATGGACAACTACAGAGGTATGTTATTGAAAGCTCCCCAAAGTATCTATGATTCTTACCCTTAAACCAAAAAAGAAGTAGTATTACTTCCCTGAACTAATTTGTTTGAATCTATATACACAGGCAACAGGAGAATAAACCATTTAACAGGCTTTTCTCCTCATACATTGTGACTTTTACTAGAATAAAATAATTTTAGACTTAAGTCATATTCCAAACCCTAAACTTTCCTGTCCTCATGCTTTTAGCACATGTGGTCAATACAGCTAGCACATACTACTCACCACCTCCGCATGTCAGAGTTCTCCGAGATGTGCAGATGACCTGCCTCTCTCTTCCCCTTTTGTTTCTCATATACTCAGATTGTTAGCTTTTTAGGATAGCTGCTTGTTTTGCTTTATATATAAAACTTCCAGGCTATACCTCATTTACAGAACAGATGTTTTAAAACTAAGAGTGTTTCATTAATAGTTCCACAAATTCTAGAGTAGGTTTTACAGACCCTCTCACCCCCCCTTTTCATTAAGGCAAAAGGCATGACAGTCTAGAGAGATAGCATCAGTGACTGACCATGTTGTGAAAAATCTCACCAGTACCACTGGTTATGACTAACTATAGTTAATGGAGAATTATTTTCCAGGCAATTACTAAACTTTTGTAATTATCTCAATTGAAGCATTACTTTGATATTACAAGAAACAGCAAACTCTCCCAAAAACAAACAAACCAGAAGGTCTTCTTTCTTATTGGGACTCCACATGTTCAATTCAGAGTTGTGGATAGATGTCCATGTCAGCTATGATGACCAATCTTTAACAAAAATAATTATTAAAAAAAAAAATTCATTACAGGAAAGAGATGTCATATCTTTGCGTTTGCCATCATGACATGATAAAAGTTAAAGCAACTCTGCTTTTGGAGAGAAGAGTATAAGAATAGAATTTAGCAAGCTCTCTGTCAGGAGACACAACATCCTTTAGTATAAATCTTTTTTTGGGGAAATATGTATGTATGTATCATCTGAATGACAGCTCTGTGCATACAACCCGATGTTAACAGTGATATAGTTCAAAAGCTTCTAGTTATCAGCCAACTGATTTTCTAGCTAATTACTAAGTCACAATTACAGCGCAGCAGTAGAACTGTAGATAAAACTATTTCATACAAAGGGTCTAGCATACACTCACAAGACAGTATAGAAAATACAGCTGCTCTATAGGAAGAGAATGGAAGTCCACATAGTCAGAACTATTTCATTCTTCCCAATAGTTTGGGAGACAAATCATTATACAAAGCTGAAAGGAGGATCTGGCATTTAGAAAGAAAAGTGCATTTGTCATACAAAACAGCCATCAAGAAAACTATTGTCTTAAGCTACCCATGGCTTGGGCGACTATTCAGCATCAACCTGCGACTAGTGATACTGTCACTTAGTGGTGCCAGACACAACTATGGCATCATCTGCTTTTCATATTAACATTCTCATTCAGAAATTAGTTTTCAAAGAACATAATGAATTCTCATGTGCATATAACTATTTCATTGATTACCTCAACAGGCAAGACTGTTTAGTTACAATAAATAGCCTATTAAATTATACAAAGTAAGTGTTGCATGAACACTGTGTAGTGTTTACACTACAAATCAAGGTTCTGAGTAGCTGGATAAATGTACCCTGTGCCAGATACTGTCTAGGATCTAAACATCACCACGTTACAGGGAAGTTCAATCTTGTCATCTTGGAAATACGTTTGTCAGTGTGTCAGCTAATTGACAGGCGAGTACCACCTGTGACAATTCAGTTCTGATTTAGTCTAAATAAGTGTAAGTGATGCTCAAAAATTATTTTTTTTAAATTTAAGACTTTATTAAAAAGTTTGAAACCATTACGAAACAATTAAATAAGGCAGCCCAGAGAATGACAAAGGAAACTGGTAGAAGTGGAACAAGATGACACGCTACAAAAGCTTGTAAAACCTGGAAACTGTCTCCCTGGAAAAAACAAACAAACAACAAACCAAACAAAAAACCCAAAACAAAACAACAGGAAAAACAAACAAACAAATCCCCAACCAAACCCAATCCAGTTCCAGACTGCAAAGAACACAGGAATAAAGGGAAACAGAGCAGCAGCAAAAGGAAGAAAATCAAGTACAATGGTGATGAACGTGGCATGGAATGAGACTGATGGCCACCAGCTACATCTTTGTAAAGCTACGTGAAGCCTATGAGGCTCTAAGTCATTAAAAGTAACTGGCCACAGATATTCATGGCCAAGTGGTTAAAAGTAAGTAAAACCAAGGTACTAATCGTCCGAACCTCCCAAGTTGCAAACCTTTCACAGAAGTATCAGTTAAATATACCTAACATGCCATGCCCCAAATAAAAGCTTGCCCAAAGTACCTCTGAGCCAAAGGTTCTAAAACTTTTAATCAAATATCAAAGATTATACTCTATCCTGGCAAAACCTAGTTTTGTATTTTAAAAAATGCAGCACAGAGAACTGTAACAGACAGTAAGCAAAACTTCTCTCTTCAAAACCCATGGTATTTTGGACCTTTCCAATACATGCCTCAAAGGTAGGACCAAAAAGTTTAATTAGCTTTTCATGCAAGTGCTGAACCAGCTGATCATACTCATCTTCCTCCCCAAGTGCATCAGTAAAACCATCAGGGTACTATTTGCTCTCTCTGAAGAAGAGACCATTACTGTGATTACCTAACAGTCAAAATCTCAAAAGCCTCGGTGTCATGTTCTTAAAACAATGTAGGAAAGATTGATTGTATGTATGCTCATATATTAAGCAGCATAGACCTCACAGTCTTGCACCCATCCAAACTCTGGAACAGAGAACATATCCATTCTCCATAATCCATCTTCCTTTCTTTAGATGTGAAGAGAATGGACTTCATCCATATTATACTGAAATAATTACATTAAGATATGTAATATTACTTACATTACTAACACTTACGTACACTATATTGGGATATATAACAGATTAACATAATAGAACAATCTTTGACACACTAAATATCAAAATAAAAATAAGACTCCATAAAGACATCTCATAAAAATCAGTGCAAGAGAAGGGCAAACAATCTGAAACTTCAAAACAGAGATCAAACACAAGCACATGTAAGAAAATAGATGCAGTAGTGAAAAAGTGACTAGTGTTGTTAAAAAACACTGGTGTTTTAAGTATCATCTGGAATACATATATTGAGTCAATCTGGTTGCATTATAATGAAAAATAACTCACATTCAATGCCACTATGAAAAATTAAGATACATTACCTGTAGAATTCAGTTTTATTAATAGTGAGTCTACATACAATATTAATAATTCGCACTTTCACAAAGATAATCGAGACAGTATTTCAATCTTACATTCTAGAATGCTTGTCAGCTCACAAGTCTAAACTTCTCTTAAACTTCTGAGATACTTCCTTTGCAATTCAAATATTACTGGCATTTTGCAAATGACACCTCCACCTTTCCCCATTAAAGCCTCTGCTAAATAAACTAACGAGTAAAGTCCATATACCAGCAAACACTTCCATAATTATTAATTACAGTATTACTTCTCAGTATAAAAACTACCTATGGAGAATACTAACTTGCAGATGGATCTCCGCACAGTGTACTTCAATGCACGGCAAAACTGCCCTATGTAATCACTTATTACACTACAGTGTAAGAATCTCAAAGTCAACCCAATTAAATCTACCCCAATTTGAGAAGTTTCCAAAATTATCAATTTTGCTACGTCTAATTTGTAATGCAGAATTTAAAATTAAGGTAAAACAAGATATAAAGAGTACTCTGTCATTTTGCAACATAGGGGTGAAGTTATAAAGCAACAAAACTGGGAGTGGGGAAGATAAAAAGTTGTTTAGAACTTTCGTTGCCTCTTGTGATTAAAGCGAAGGAATAAGAAATACCATCAAAGATCAACCCAAGCATCTTACATAGCTGGGCTCTTATTTTGACACAATCCTATTCTGGATATCTCAGAGAAAGGAGTAAAATCTTTATGGGGGGGTCTCAGTTCCACAGTGCCATAACTGAAGGATGTCTTCCTGCCTTCAATGACTGGTTTTGGCTCTTGAAAATTAACAGCTCTGTTTGACATAAGTCATGACAATAATTTTCACAATGATTCTTATTAAATTACATCTTTTGCCTCATTACAACAAACTAGTAAATTCTACTAAATACTTACACAACCTCTAAGCTCTTTAAATCTTACAATTCATCTGCCTCACTGTCCAAAGACAATTTATATCGATATCAACTCCTACAGCCCTTTCCCATCCTTTTTCTTACCTCAAACGAAGGATTAAGCATATTTTTCATGTCTAAAAAGGTAGTAATTCCACATGTGGCCCACTCAAGTTTGGTCTATTTTGAAAGATCATATTTAATCAAGAAAAAGTGTCCTTTTAACCCCAAAACAGCATTTTTACCCTTGCATATACCTGAATTTCATGTTTCTCCTTGAATTTAAGGGCTAATAACAATTCATAGCTACTCAGAACACATTATTTTCTAAGTTAATGTTTAATAGTAAACATAATTCAATGTGATATTTCCATGTATAGATAAAGCTGAAGTCAAATACAACTGCACCAAGTCTAAGTTACATGGGGAGGTTTGAAAGAACATTAACATTGATCTTTCTTTAAATACTGATAATCATTACCACAAAATACATGCACATACACACAAACACATTTCTTCAGAACTCTGCAAATTGCAACACAAACCCAAATGTTTCTTGCCTACTAATTATTTCTTTTGTGGTTTGGTAACAGCACTTGCACAGAGGGATGGTACTTGTTGTAAGCTAAATGAGGTGAGGGACATAAATCAAGAGTATTTCACCCTACTTCTGTGCTTCACAAGTTACATTGACAGACACTCCTCAGTTAAAGACTGCCAAACTTTCCAAAGGAAAACACAAGGATAATTAATACGCCCTTGTTATTACACTGTTTGTTTCATCAAGGAAGGAAGTATAACTGGCATTGCAAACCACAAGAGAGAAAGTCATAGAGATTCTTAATTTATTCTCCCCCCCTAATCAACTAAGCTGTCCTCTGAACAGATGCTGAGTGTCCAACTAACACTGATTCAACAGGAGAAGATTACAAGAGAGGCCTCTGCATCATTTCTGTGTGCTTGGGCAGGGGGACCTGGAAGTTTGACTTGCAGCTCCCCAGGCTGCTGCTTCCGCTGCCTCGTAACAACAGGCTGAAGCCAAACAGATTCTCCTGAAGAGTTGTTACTGCTTCATAGAAAAGCATTAAAAAGAAAACCAAAGAGAAATATTAATGATGACAAGCTGCTAAGTAGACCCCCTTCCATCCCCTTCTGTCTCTCCAAAAAACACACACATGCTGTCATATGATTTTTCTCCTGCACAGAAACCACTGCAGATAGAAACACTAAGAAATACATACAGGGGAAAAAACTATCCTATAAGCAAAGCAGCAAGATTAACAGTTGGAAGCGTAAGTTCATGACAACAGGCCAAAGGCATAAGCCTCAACCTAAGTCTTCCATTTCCATTTTGAAAGCTATGCTGTACCTGTGCACACTTTGAATAGTTTTAGTTAGACATATTGTCCCTGGAAACGGGTATAAAAGTACTACTCTAAGGACATGCTCTTAGTTTGAGCTAAAAAAAAAATAAAAATTCAACAAATATTTTTCACTAGTGTCTTCCACAGGCAGTGGTTCACTGTGCAGAGAATAAGACTACTGAACCATCAGCTTCCAAAATTAACAGATTTTCCTTTAACAGATGTTATGCACTAACCAAACCAGAACCGTAATAAGCACTCTGCGTTCAGGCACCGCCAAAGACCTTACAACTTTTGATCGAGAGTGCTTAGTAAGGAGAACAACTTCCAGTTATTCCAACAGTACTTCAAGATTTTTAATATATTTTTATGCTAGCTTATTTTATTTTTAACACTTAAAGTGTGCTCTAGCATAGAAATTGTATTACTAATCAAAATGTTTTTCCCTTTGCACACGTTCAAGTATGAAAGCAGTACAAAACAGAACAAATATTTAATTTCTTGAAGTAACACTGATTGCTTCCCTTTCCATAAAAGCAAGCATTAAGTGTTCGTGAACTATAAATAAATATCTTTTAATACATTAGATCTTTTTATGTACAATAAAGGATTAGTAGAGTTGGTTTGGTTTTTAAACAGTCACAATAATTTTAATTGTTCTTGAAACAATAAGATTACATTTTTGATGTATAGAACTGCAGGTTGTACATCCACCTCAAACTTGTCCAGAAAAACATTTTTGGAGAAAGACAGACCCACATGCACTCCATTAGTAATATATACAGTGTTAGAAGGAAAGAGATGGTTAACACTGACCAAGGTTTTCTGTTGAAGCCCTCTGCCACTGATCACACTTAATATTCTGAGACTTCCACCTGTGAGGTGGAGATCTTCTACACTGGTTCTCACTTAAGATAGGGTTTGCTCTGTTCGTTCAAAAGGAGGACCAAAATGAAATGACCACTTCTGAGAGGAGTGAAGGGACAAGGAAAAAGAAGCACTTCCACGTATTTTTAAAAAAGCAACATTTTAGATTAAAAGTTCAAAGCAATTGTATCAAGACAAATGGAAATAAATTTAAAGGTCCAGTGTTGAACCGTATGTTCAACATTAACTGATGATCTATACATAGCTACCTTCTAACTCAAGAGAAAAAAATTCATCTATTTACAGTTATCTTGGAAACTGTATCAGAACACACCATTTACTCCTTCCTGAAAGAGCTACATCTTCAAGGGAAGCTTCGCAATAAGTCACCCTTTGCAGATGTCATTTTAGCTGATAGCTTTCTGGTAATTAATTCATTGGCCAACATTACTGTCTGTAGATTTATTTCCTACTTCAGTTCACAGTGAATTAGATGCAACTACATAAAGAAGTAAATGCAACTGAAGAAACCAACCATCCATAGCAACACAGTTAAGTATACAACACTGAGGAAATCTTTATATGAGCATTACGTATCATATCCAGCTTCCCTCATGAATCTTCCTATACAATTAACTTTACTTTTTCTAGGTGGGTAAGTTCTTGTTCCTTGGGAAAAAAACAGCACAAATCACTAGAAAACACATATTACATCACCCTTCCTGTTTGACTGTGACTTGTCAGGAAGCCAAAAATCAATTTATTTCCAGAAGGTGAACAAGAACTCCAATAAAACAATCTGATGACTCTGTTTAATCCCTAGTCTCCTCTGAACTGCTGTGATCCCGCATGGCCTTTGCCCTCCCTGCCTCTTACAACACTTCAGCTTCCTATCAATTTTCTTATCTATTTTCCTAACTTTTTCCCCTTTTAGCAGTGTTTTCTACTTACCAGCACCCAGTCCAAGGTGACTCATTTGTGCTCACACATTTATCCGACATTATATATTGAACCACTTTCCCTCAATTTAGAATCCTATGTATCTGACAATTCATTTCATCTGCAGGTAGCTCAGTCTCAGCACAACCCAAAGTATGCTTACATTTTGCCTTCAAACTCTTGTCCTACTTGTACCTACTACTATTGTCCCATTTTTCTGACTGCTGTGAGTAGTTGCTGACCCGGACTTTCATCACTCAGGCACACCTTACAATTTTCAGATTGCCTTGAATATTATTTCCCCTTCCCCTTATAAACGTAGACAAACACTGTCCACCTTTTCCTTCCTTATCTGTATCGCAATATTGCCTAGAAATCAGTCTAACACACTTAACTGTGACCAGAATAAAGAAACTGTCCCTTATAACTCAAAGTTGCCAAGGAAATACAAAAACCCTACAAACCACAAAGACAGCACTGCTGTCAGACCACTGACCATAATATCACCTATGTGTTGTCAAAATTCTTGCAAAAATTTGCACAAGAAATTCAGGAGGAAAAAAATGGAAAATGTTAATTTTGCAGTAGACACATACAATATTCTTTCTGAACAGATTGCGCAGCATGGGATAAAGGTCAAGATGTACTCACTGGATCATTAAGTGCATGTGCAGGAGCAGTTGCCATTGAGAGCCGAACAACCCAGCAAAAAAACAGAAGTGTATGATATAACGATAAACAACCTATTTTTCATGAACTAGGGAAGAAAGAGATAGTGAATGGATATATTAAGAATGCAAACATTACATTTATATCTTTGCAAATCATTCTGGAAGCATATGAAAGGGTCAGAGAAAATAATGCTGCAGTAACTGAAAAAGAGAGATGAGGAGAACCTGGAGAGTTCTAGCTCTAAGGATAAGTAAAGAGAACATAAGTTACCATGAAACAAGAATCTGAAAGACTTAGATAAAGATCTCATTCAGGCCTTTCAATCACACCCATTCAAAAATGGCACCCAAATTATAGGCCCAAGTGATGATCAGAAAGCTGATACTGCCCACATAACCAGAACAGAGATAAAGCAGATAGCTTTAGGCCCAGTTCTGCTTGAGCTAATCAAAGACGTGTCAGAGGGACAGACAGATTTTAGCTGGACCAGGAGAGAAGCCTGAACTAGAGGTTTTCATACAAACCTGGCAGCAGATGGTTCTGTCTGTGAACAAGGAAATGTTTGGTAAAGTTGTAGCAGGGAGAGACAGAGCAGAGACGGGTGCACGAACATGACCACACAAGTACCAAGGACAGAGTGTTCTGAAATCTCTACAAGAAAGCTTGGAGTGAAAGAGAGTTAGAGAGTCATCTAAAGAGGATGCAATAAAGACGCTGCAGAAAAAACAAGAGAAAATAATGTTATAGCACCCCTGAAGGACAGACTACCTCAAAACCATTATCACCCCAAAGGTGTAATTTATTGCCATGCCTGGTCCCAAATCTACAACCAATAGTGAGATATATACATTTATCTCATTTAGATGCTAGTAACAAGCGTGTTATTTAATGAATGTTGGACACAGATAGGAGATGTAGTTGAAGATGACATTTCTCTCAAAGATTTATAGGCATTAGAGAGGGCACAGAAGGAAGAACAAGAAGTTTTAAGTCTTCTTTAGTTGTTATTAGCAGGACAAAACCAACTGAAAATGATACCTGATAAAACAAAATTGCAATTTCATCTTCGAGAAAGCAAGAGTTAGCACAGCGGAAGACATTCTCTGAAGTATAAATTAAGATGTTTCAAGGGAGAGATTAAATATGTTCACAGCCTTTCAGGATTTTTAAAAAGCCAGGGATTTAAAAAAAAAAATAAATTAAAGAGGTTCCAGGAGAAGCAACTACATATGGAACACTACACAAAAAGATAGCATCCCTGTCAAGGTGGGTTTCCAGAAATAAAATATGGCAAACCATCTGGATACAAGAGGGAGGTCTTCCAGATTCAATCTTAATGTAAATCAATTAACTATAACCCTCTCTTCCATTTCTGTATTTGCTTATATGGTATTTCTTGTATTGTATGATATTTCTTTATATCATTTATGTCTTCTACTTGAAATATTATAAATAGAGTGTGTTTTTTAATTTTACCTTAACCTAGATCTAATTACAAATTATTTCAAGGTAATTTATTAACAACAAAGCAGTCATTCAACCTAAGGATTTGGCCAATTTATGAAGCATCTTTACGTCCCAGCATATTCTGCCATCTATCCAATAAAGATAAAATATATACCCTCAGAAGCTGCACGGGGTGGTTTGGTTCACCATGGATCAGGAAAAGAAGGAAGCTCTTTTACTAACTGTTATGACCAGAAGACTTCTCTAGCAAGCAACAAGATAGAGGAAAGTAAACCTGAACACTAAAAAACATGCAGCAAGTTTATGAATGAGTCAAAAGTTTCATATAGATGAATGCAAAAGCAAAAAACCATAATGCCATCAGTTATTCTTACAGTATTCCCCCCCCCCCCTTAATTGAAAACCTCTCCCGTTCCCATTTATGGCCACTGTCCTTCATCCTCCCACCTCAGTAAAAAGCCTGGCTCCATCTTTTGGGTAACCTCCTTGTAAGTACTAAGAGGCTGGTGTTAAATCTCCTCAAAGCCAGCTTTTCTCCAGGCTGAAGAAGTCCCGTTCCCTCAGCCTCTCCTCACAGGAGGAGTGCTCCAGCCCAGACCATCCCAGCAGCCTCTGCTGAACATGCTACAGCTGATTAATACATTTCCTCTTCCAGTGTGGTACAGGAAAACCCGTCCAAAGCTGGACGCTGTATTCCTGATGCAGTCTACTGAGTGCCAAGTAAAGGGGAACAATCACTTCCCTTAATTCCCTGGTTTACGCTCCTCCTGATATCAGCCGGATGCCGTTAGCCTTCACTCCTGCCAAGACACACTGCCAGCTCACGTCTGGCCCACTGCGCTCCCCAGCCACTCAGTCAGTCCCCAGCATGCGTCACTTCTGGAGGTTAGTCCACCCCAGGTACAAGACATTGGTTCTTGCTGAGTTTTATGAAGTTCCTGCTGGTCCATTCCCTAGCCTGCCTAGGTCCCTCTGAACAGCAGCCCTGCCCTCAAGCAGCTCAGCTGCACTTGCAGTTTGGTGTTCACAAACCTAATGAGTCTGTCTCCTCTTCCAGGTCACTGATAAAGCTATTAAACAATCTAGGTCCTACAACAGACCCCTGCGGGTCTGCTTGTAACCAACCTGCAGGTAGGAAACCAACCATTAAGTACTGCCTCTTAAGCTTAATGATCCAGCTGTGAGTTCCCCGTTTAACCAAGCCAGTCTACTGGCTCATCTACTCATTTTCCCAATTACTGGGATGGACTATCCCTGTGCTTAGAGGAACTGGAACTTGTAAAAAGCACTGATAAAGAAAGCTCAGAAAAGGGAAGCTTCAGCAGTTTGGCAAGGGGCACGGCACAGTTTCCAGCTGGCACTGTAGGATGCTGTAGTCTACAGTATCTCCACCATTATCTAATTAAAAAAAAAAAAATTCCCTCTGTTTCTTCTCCTACCATATGGCTGTCTACATTATACCTGAATTAACACAGTTTTTCCCACAACCAGACCGGGGATTTTAGGACTTTTAGGCCAGGCAAAAGTCCAGGAAAGAAAGGCGTGTCTTATCAGAATGTTTTCAATTGTTGGTATATAAACCTACTTAAAAATTCTTCTCATTTTACTCATAATCCTCTCTTGGCACCGAGAATTAAATATAAATTTAATAAACCAACCCTTGGATCTGTTTAGAAAGACAAACATATTGCAGAAAATAAATATCTGTTCAGAAAGTCATTTGGGATTTGAAGGTATTTTTTGTGCTTTTTTATTATTTCTTCCTGTAACTACTAAGATTACGAAAAGGTCATTTTTAAAATTCATTAGAACAGCATGAACTTTTCTCTTCATGGCTTATATTTGAAGGGAGGAAAAAAAAAAAACCACCCAACACAGTGTCATTTTCATTAAAATTAAGATCTTCTGAAGCTTCACTTCCCTAGTATATTACCCAAACCCTTTACTGAGTCTACAAAGCTTTATAGGTGGTTTGGGTGTTTTCTTATGTCATAATTTTGTTTCCAGTATTGAAATTCTTTCTTTGAGCCATAGGTATGGATATTTTTTTCCTGAAAAATCTGCAAGGATCAAAAAACTCACGAGGTATAAACAGTCATTCACAATCCGTTGATATGTAAATACTATAAACATGCTTTTCTTCATTGACTCATTGCCTGTTTACACTTGGTATTAGAATGAGATAGCAAAATGGGCACACACAAGCAGTCATAAAGTGAAGAACTTTACATGATGCGACAGTATTTTAGATAAAATACTACCTGACAGTTTCACAACCTGCTGTGAGGATGACACTGCTTGATAATATGCAGGTGGAGGTATTGCACATTTGATGTGACATTATCCATATGGGAGGAGCACAGGTCCCAATGGCCTTGCGGGATTAAACTAAGAATGTTAATTGTGTTTTATCACACTTCAGAAAACTGATGGGTTTTTTGTAAATAAAGCCAGGGCAACAGATACCCAAATAAAAGAGTCTTTGTTTTATACAAATAGCAAGGTACAACAACAGCGTGGACATCCAAGTGGAGCATCCACAGTGAAGCACAGGACAGCAAAGCACACATCAAGCGTTTGCCCAGCCAGGGACAAGATCACTAACTGATGCCCCTTTCCTCTCCCATAACAGAAGCAAACAGCAATATTCTGTTCCAGATGATCTTCCTCCTTTCCAGCAATTAGTATCAAATTCCACCAGGATGTATATTTCAGAGATGAGAACCTCTCTTGCAGTATGTGTTTTCAAAAATCTATGAAACACGTGCAATGTAGTGTTTTAGAGAACTTAAACACAATTTGCACTTTTTTCCAACCTCTTTCAGTATCACTGGCACCATTCAGATTAAATAAGACATTTTGATGGTGTCTTTTTCCCCTTATTCTGTTTGTTTCTTTCAGTAGCCTCAATGCTTAAAATAAAGTTAAAAACAAAAAACCCGCAACACATTAAACAGAGTATATGAGTGAACAAAATGCAGGTTACTATACATGCAAGGAACAAAAGGTTAACTTCTGACCCAAAAAGATGGAAGGGAGAACATAACATTGTGCATACATATTTAAAGTACTTTTTGCCGTTACAAACAACAACAAAAAGAGAATAAACTTTTCCTTGTTTATTGTTTTTGCCTTACAAAAATCTTATCAACTGCTCCTCTCCAAAACTTCACACATACAAGAGCCTGTTTTGCATTTGGAGACAATTCTTTTCTTTTCTTTGTTCCTATTTAGCTATCTATTTTTAATTGAAGTGCCTTGCTATTTTTAAGTTCCTCTTTAACACACACCCCCCCCCCCAAATTTACTTTCTCTTTCCTACTCCCACCTAAATAACTGAGAGGGACAATTTTTTTTGGTATTTCATTTAAGCCCATTTTTCAATAAAAATCTACACAATCACAACCATTCCATCTATGGACAAGTGTAAATACCCCAATGAAGAGAAATCAGGAATGCAGAACGATAGGTTATTTTGAAAAAACATCACAGGTATCTCTTAAAACTCCTATGCACAGGCAAACTCCCTATCTGCTATAAATTTCAAATCAATCACTCAGATTTTAAAATACAAGGAATTCTGATATAGTTTGGTTGCAAGTTCTTATTCAAGGAGCTAAAGTATCTAACAGCATTTTATACCATCTTGATGGTCACAAGCTGCAGCCAGGGAAATTCCCACGGCACATGCAGATAAACCCTCCCAGTGAAGGGAGTTTAAGCTCTGGCACAGAGAGCTCTGTGCAAGCTCTGGCCCTGAGAGGCAGCGTAATCGCCATCTTTGGACACAGTCAGAACTCAAGTGGACAAGGCTTGAGCAACGCGATCTAAGTTTGAGGTTAGCCCTGCTTTGAGCCACCATCACAGCTAGCTCTGCTTTGGGCTACACAACCTTCAGAGGTCTCTTCTAACCTTATGACTCCATGATCTATAAATATGGATTTTCTTACTTTTGAATATCATTTGTATTAAACATATTCCATATATCAAGGCACCACTAAACTGAGTAGAGCCTCAAAGACCACGTTTGGCAGCTCCACCAACAGGTTTAAGCCCAACTAAAAGGTTCTGGAAAAATAGTTTATTATGGGTATAGAACTTTATCTCTGTATAACAACCTCTGACTCACAAATTTTCTATGAGACTCCAAGAGTTAAAAAGGAAAAAAAATCTTTCATTCTACCTTAACAATTTATACTATTATCTCTATCTACAATGACAGCTGAAGGGCTAAACAAAACAAGAAAAACCATTTTACAGGAATAGGTGAACACCTCCAATGCCTCCCACACACATGCGCATGATATCTTTATTAAAACTCGCGTCCTCCGTCAGGCCAAAGGATTTTTATTGCTAGAGATTTCTCACTGCTCCTCTGATTTATTTCCACACACACACACAAAGCAGCACCAGTAGGGAAATTAATGTCTGATAAATATGGCACCAGGAATGTGAGAAAGGAGTGAGTAAATACTGCATCAAAAAGGTATTAAAATGAAAGAAATTTATTTCCTTAATTCTCCTCTTGGTTATTCAATTTCATCTGAAGTTTACAACAGCAATAACTATTTAAAATTAACACTATTCAGGTATTCATGTGCCTTTTACTATTAATATTCAATTCACAAAATAAAAAAATTAGAAGAGTGCTTCTGTTTTGCCTGATAAGCAACTAATCCTTTAAGCTATGTTCATTGTTACGATCCTACTTGGAGATTGGTATTGTCTCAGTACATTGGTGGTTACATAAATGTAAGCACGCTTGGATCTCTAACATTCAGCTAGCTTGTCTTTGCATAAAGAGAGTGCATTTTCTGTTACATCTGAACCTGTGTGAATGCAGGCTATCAATGAAAGGGATGCTCCCGCTCTCTCCCCTTTGCTGGGGTCAGATCTAGTGAACCTAATATCATCAGATGAGTGGTTTTAAGCTGGACGTATGGAAAAGCTTTGGGGGAATTTCTGGTAGATTACTCCTCCATCAAATCACTCAGTGGCCAATTCCTCTTTCAGCTGCATGACCACTAACTAAATCCTACTGTAAGGACATGGTGGAAACATGGCCAGTGGAGGGCAAGTGTTATATGGCTAGTCATGTATAGACATAATGGCTAGACGGAAAAGTAGAGGGAGAAACTGAATTGCCAAAACAGAGCTTATAGCACAATTTTGTCCACTGGTTCATCAAAACATTTGAATGAAGGCACGAAGTGCTTGGTTTGGCTGTCCACTTGCCAGAAACACAGATAAATGGACTGTCTTGCCATCACCTTCTATACCCTGGTTTTAGCTACAAAGCTTCCAGTGAGACTTGGAGACAAGGGCTGGGGCAAAGGAGATTTTAAAAGCATAGATTTGCGGTCCTTGATCTTCCTAGAATAAGCCTCTGATGAGCTGGGCCAATAAAGTTAAGCAAAGCAAACCATGTACAAACAGCAGAGACTGGATGCAATTAATTCTCAAGTTCAGTTTATCCAACTGACACATGCATATAAGAAAAGCGAGCTTTTCAAATATTTTGATACCATAGCTTGATTAGTAGCACAGATGTCCTCCCTACAATAGCGACAAATTCTTGTTCCCATTTCATATGCTTATCTACACTCCGGAGACAAAGCAAAATGCTACTCCATCAAGCTGCACCAAAACAGAGCGCTGCTGTTCTGGGAAGATCAGAAAACGAAGCTGGACAGGACGAGAATATACTGGGGTATTCATACACAACATTGAATTCAGTGGTTTCATGCTTTTAAGTGGTGCAGACACCTCTAGCTAACTCTGTGATGAAGAATAAACAAACATGGATTTCCACATGAAGTGAAGCCAAATCCTTTCCCAACCCAATAGCCTCAACCTGACAGAACAGAGTGAGCCAACGAAAGGAGCTTTGCCATCCTAAGTGTGAGTGATCAGACGCAGCACACAATATATTTCATGGAAATCCAAATCAGAAAATACAGCGCATTGCCTCATGTAGCTTCTTCAGCTGACTTCTGCCAGATTTTACTTGGGCATTATTTTACAATTTAAAGAAAAGCAAAACTCCTGGGGAAGTCAGAAAATGAATTTCTAAAACTACGTTTTAGAGTTAAAGCCAGCTCTAAATCGCAGTCAGCAAAGAGCTGGTTTCTAATTCTAAACCATTTTCTGCAACTTATTTTTTTTTTCTGAATACAGGTTGTTTTGCTGCAAACCGAACAGCAGAATAGCATGATTAACTGACCTGCAACAATTTTCTTTCCATCCTTTTGTAAATACCAATTTTTTTCCTTGTCTCATCAGCCCTTATATAAATTATAATTAAGCATAATAACAACATAACACTAAAATCTGCCAGGTCACCCTGACACCATTATTGAATAGGTCTTATTTATCATGAAGACAACATTTAAAAAGGGAAAATAATTTCAGTAAACTCTATGGTTTGTATTACCATCCTGAAACAGTCATCTAAAAGAAAATAAAGTTACAAAAAGCTGTATCATCTCACAGGGCCAGATAAAGAAAGTGCCAGACAGATTAACAAAATGCCACTTGTGTTAGATGTCCATAGGATTAGAATAGACTTTGGGTTGCCACTAGCAAATACATCCACATGCCTCACAGAGGGTTTGGTGAGAAGGCACATGTCCTGTCCTGTGGAGCAGCTCCAGACCTAAGTGGGAGAAGATGAAAGCAGAGACTAAAGGAGTGCAACAGGGGAAAGATTTCAAATACATTCCTCAGCCAGAGACTAAATATAAGGAAGTGTCAGACAAGCTAAAGGAGTCTCAGATCAAAATAAAAAAGCTTTTTTGTCAACTCACAGAAAGCCTACTGTGTTATTCTTAAATGCACGCCTCCATCCAGGCAACAGTGCAAAATGGACAGCTGGCTAAACCCATCCAGGAAAAAAAAAAAAATAAGCTTCTAGTGCATTTAACAGATGGTGGCACAGGTTATGAAATTGGTCTTTGCTTCAGTCTCCGAATATATTTTTTTAACGTAACTGAGATACAATATTTCAATAGCCTTAGAATATTTCTCAAATGAAACAATATTTCAATAGCCTTAGAATATTTCTCAAATGAAACAATATTTCAATAGCCTTAGAATATTTCTCAAATTAAACAAAACTAAGCATTTATCATAGTACATACACTTATGTTTAGAAGAAAAAACATGTTTCTATAGATTATATCCTATTCCACACTACTTCTGTCTGAGAAAAAAAATTCCATGCTCAGAAAAGTGAGGAGTTTTAGGGTTACTTTCTTGTACCTCAAGCAAAAAAAGTTAGAGGCATGCCAAGCAAAAAAGCTAGGGGCATGCCTGAATATTATATTGCTTGTTAGGAAAAAAACCCCAAACAATAAAAAATTTCCCCTCGTTCGTATATCCAAGCTGCCTTCTATATATACTCCTTTGGCATGTAATGCCATGTCACCACACCCAATTTTCACAAAGAAAAGAGTAATTCCATTATCTTTGTTTTACATCACAGGGTTTGGGGGGAAAGGAGATTTGTTTGTTTTAAATAACAAATATAATTCCCTTCTATTACTTTATAAATCAAAGTCTTAACCTTTTCACATGGTATAGGGAAAAGTGAAGGTACCTTCTCAGAAAACATTGTTTTATATTAGGGATTTTTCTCAAACTTGCAAATAAACATCTGTCAGTCCTGTGAACTCTTAACCAGGAAGTTCAATGCCACAAAAATCAAGCTCAACATGGGGTCAAGCCACTATTAGAAGTAGCACAGCCCCATATTTCACCAACTTAAAAGCAAAGCAAAACACAGAACACAACTGCTTAACTGCAATTCTTCATTCTAATTTTAAAAATCTATAATATTTGTACATGTCTTAATAATACATTTGCTCATTTACAGAGACTTGACCATTCCTGAAAATGAAATGTGAACATAATTAAACTTACAAAATTCAAATACCTATCAGTACAGATTAGGCAGTCAATTCTCCCTACATACGTAGCAAGCTGGTGCTACAAATGTGCATGATACTTACTTTAGAGCCAGCATGAGTTAGGTAGGCTGACCTTCTCTCTAATACATTACATTGGGTGAAAAATTCTCTTCCCACAAAAAATAAACCCTAAAATTTAACATTTAATAGAATATTTTGCACACTCTATTCATAGATATGTAACTATTAACCTAAAAATAATTTATTAATCATCAGTCTTCAAAGAGAAGGAAAGAGAATTAAACAAAGACACACATGCACAGATTTGGCAATATAATGCTTTCCAAAGCATGGAAATCCAGAACTAGGTCACAGCTTTACCCTACAGATCCTTTTCAGCTTAGTTTGAACAATAAAAGTCTTTTGAATAAACTGCCTCCATTCAACAATCATGATACACTCAACCACAAATAGAAGCTGTATTATAAAGCGTAACAGCCCATGTATCCACAACAGAAAATGGATGGAGTTGAACGAATATACTTGTGGACTGCTAGTTCTTTGCTTCTTTATACTTAAAAATGATTTAAAAAAAAAAAACCAACACATGACTTTTCAGGTCAAGTGTTATTTCCAGGGTTCCTGATTTATCAATTCTACTTTGTAAATTTTTGATTGATCCCTCAGTAATGAAATCTAGCCATCCAAAAGAGGTCTGCTAGAAGCACAAATGCAAAGATTAGTCTTGTCAAAGGAATGAAGACTATATTTAGATACATATCTATTTACACAGTTACCATATAAAGATTCCTCTACATGAAATTCCTCAAAATATGAAGTGTTTAAGCAAAATAAGATGTAGTTTTTAAGTATGCAGAGACAAAATATGTTTAGTTTCAAGATAATAATGAAGTAGCTTGGATATTGTTTCCTCCTTTACAAATACTACAACAATTTATGCTAGAAGTGTTTTATTTATGATCATTAGATTTCTAACTTAATTAAAAAAAAAAAATCCTCCACCACACACACACTAAACTAATGTTTCAAAACTTAAATTGAGCCAAAACGAAGTGCTAATACGAAACACAGCACAAAGGCTTCATTCAGTCCATAACTCAACTTTTAGCAATACACAAGTATCAAAAGCTGCCCTCCAAAATATAAATGTAAAGTGTACTTATTAAATTACAGATACGAAATTTACTCCGCTATACAACAGAAACCTTGCTAGGGCAATGATAACAGGCTTCCCTGCATTCATATCTTATATAATGCTAAAGAATCTTCGTTATTTAATTATGTAAGCATAAATTTTCAACCCACTCATATCCATTTCTGCTCTGAGGATATGAAATATCTTCCAAACATTTCAGGCCAAATGTCAAGAGAGACCTGTCAAGCTGCAAGTAGTAAGCCTCTTTCTTTTAAGCTAATATAAAAAACCCCAACATATCTGACTTTCTTTGCAAGACTCCATTATAAAAAATTCAGTATCATTAAAACAACATAGCATTTGTATAGACAGTATTCTTTCTGTCCTGCCCCACAAGTGTGATCACACACTTAGGCAAAAAACACACCACATTTCTGCTGTGATGTTTAGAATAGACCATTCAAGTCCAATTTTATACAATGAATTACAAAGAGGATGGATAACGCACTTTCAAGTCTTCAGATAATTTCTACACAACTGGGTTAATTTTGAAAATTTTCATTTGTTTGGTAAGTTAAATTACTTTTAAATTTATTGTGATAACGTGTACAAACGTCCGTTTTCTTCTTAACAGGTTGCGTGCAACAGCTTAGACTGGATCAGGCTTGGCAAAGATCTGCAATCACACTGTACCTACTTCACCACAACAAGCAGTAGTACACCTACAACTATTCAAATTTCCATATAGTTGTAATTAGGGGAAGATCTGCTACGCTAAAAGGAAAGAAATGTATTTTGAATGCTGGAAAATTTTCTTTCTACTGCAGTATTCACAAATGTAGATGAGAAAGTTTTCTGTAGGAAATAACAAAGCTGGTAGAATTGTGATTTACTGTAAATTAAAACATGTAATGATTTTGAAGCACTACTTAATGAATTTAAGCTAGGAAAAGACAACCCAACAAAAAACAATATGAAAGTGTTGCAAATGCGGTTTTACAAAGCCCCGACAGCTCAAAAAAACCTACCTAAACATATACATCTAGTGCTATTTTTAGGCGTTGTGAAGTACTCCCCCCATACAGTGCAGCTGCTCCTCCTGAAGGGCATGGGTCTCCCATAACTCATGTGTCATTGTTGCCTGCTCTCTCTGGCCATCCTGGACACACTGGCACGTGTGAACTGGCACTAAATGCCATGTTTAGGCAACTGAATAAAGTCTTTGAAGCCTTATTGCTTTAGAGCCTACATTTGGTAATCTAAGATTTACTTTTGCCAGAAGGTGAGATAATGTTTACATGGACGCATGTCAATAATTTTTCCACACAGCAAAGTAACACATGCTGCTTTTCTACCTCCATTCAGCACCAATACTGAAAATACAAATATTAAAGGATGGATTTGGACATGTTTGTGACTGGCAGGCAGAAGAAGAGTGAGGACGTCCATCAGAAACCTGTTACTATCTAACACATTAAAACTTCATTAAATGGAATTTAACCACTGAGAGTACAAAACCTATACATGGTAAGAGAAAGTTATGATGACTCCTTGACTGTTTCTCGCTGCCCATCGTGCTTGTATGGCAAGTTACTGCCCATAAATAAGCCTGAAGGCTTTGACACTACTGTGTTCAGTGCCTGTACCTTTGTCACTAGATGGTTGTGTAATCATGATTTGGTATCTCTCTGTACTCCTTTCAGCTGCTACCACCACCCATCCTACAAAGTGCTACAGCAGTCCAAAATGCCTACAACAGAAAGTGAATGCCATCTTTTCCAGCAATCCAGCAAGAACTACTTTGAAACAATTCAAAAGATTTCTCTTCCCTATCCCAAGAGCTCCACAGACACTCTAGGGTTAGCCAATACAGCTTCCAGTAGAGCACCACAAAACAACTGTTGGCTTTACCCCAAAGTTAAGGCAGAACAAAAATACAAGACTACTATATGTTAAGATTCTGAATAAGTGATTTTTGTGTAGGAAATTTCAAACTCCCACAACAAAGAGCTATGGTTCTTCCTAAAAACTGTATCCCATTTTTTGTAAAATCAGATTGCAATACGTTCCAAGAAAAACTATTATGTGATACAAAAGACTGCAGCAAATGCTGTGTTTATTCAAGTATAATTCTCTATCTTCCACCTGCAAAACAACGTCTAGTAAAAGAAAAAAAATTTGAAACTGTACTAATAGAGGCACTAACTACACCAATTTTCTTTCCCTCTGGTCTTCATTTCTATATGCTAAGAACTATGAGACAAAACAAAAAGTTTCTTTTTTTTTTTTGGCAGAAGAGAACAACAAAGGGGAACAAAATCACCTCCTAACCACATGTTCATTATAAATAAAATCCATAACCTAGGACACTTATTTAAGCATCAAAGTCAGGACTGATACGCAGCAGCAGAATCAACTATAAAAGGCAGGAAACTATTTACCTTCACTCTGCCTTATCTGGCATTAGTCAGCACTCTGAATTATTCACTTTGGTGCTTGCCTTTTTTTTTTATTTTTAAGCCGAGTTTGAAATTTACCAAGCGGCACATTGCAGATAAAGGCACTGACTGATAATCATTCTGTGCTCTATGGATAGGGCAAGCTGTCTTTCCTACATTTCATTTCCTAAAAAAAAAAAAAAAAATACAGAATTTGAGGGAGATAATTTAAGAATAACACTAAATCCCCATGTCCTTGAACATCAGAAACTGCTGTGGATTTGTTTTCTTCTCCCGAGATTGCTTTGTATTTAAACTGCTAGCACGCTATTTGAAAAGTAGGAACATGAAAATTGACAGCTATATTAAGGCAATATTTGATAATAAAGTGCTCAGAATTTCAGTTTCTTTGAAAGATCAACAAAAACACTTCAGCAAAATCATGTGGTTCTCAATCAGTAACAAGACTTGAAAGAAATACTAACATAGCCCTACGACAAAGCTGGTATGAAAACCACCTTCCCCTAAAGCATTAGCCTCAAAACTTGCTTTTTACAACTTGTTAACAAATATGGTTACAACCTTTCTCCAAATGTTCTTGGGAGCATCTATCAATGTATAAATATTTTATTGACTTTTGCATCATTTTAATTAACTCGCTGTCCACCACAAGTCTCCTGGAATAAAACCTTCACATCAGCAAAGAGCACACTAGCTTAACTGAAATGTTGGCACAGTCATGCAATACAACCAAGACTCACAGGCACTGAAGATGCACCAGAGCAGAACTGGCCAGAGAAATTACATTCCATCATATCCACAATTTTTGATAAATAATAACCTCTTCTCTCACAGATCTTCCAAAAATAAATGGGATTTTTATTAAGTACTTGTTAAGGAGACTAGTATCACAGGAAGGCTCAAGATTAAGTAAGACTTATCTTCCAAGAAAAGTTTGAGCAGTACAGGAAGGTAAGGCACCGATCCAGTCTCTGAACAATGAGGAGGTGCTGAATAAGGAGCGGGAGAAAAGCACATGGTTCTGGAAGAAGAGACAATTATGCATTTATACCACAGGATGGATAAATATTGTTAAACAGTCTTTATCCTGGTATTTATGACTGGTTTTGTATTTCATTTTGCAAGTGGAAGAGTTCCCTCTTAATGTGAGTTTCCATGTATGACATAAATATCGCACCATACTCACAGTGGCAAAAAATACAAGATAAACTGTATTTGCTTAAAAGCCACAAATCTCTACTGAAAAAGACAACCTCAGCTTAGAAGTGCCAGGCTCTTTATAGAGAGATTTTACACTCTTCATAGTCAATTCAGGGAAAGATATAGCTGTGGCTCTGGAGTCCATCCCCACCAAAACTTTATAGATTCCCCATTAAAATCTTTCCAAGTCCTACTTACCACCTGCAGTAAGTACAAGGAGCGCATACGCTAGCATCATCAAGTGCCAGCATCAGAGTGCTGGAACAAGAAGCATTCTGAACCTGCACTGTAGCCCTCCATAGGGATTTCCCTGGCTATCCCCAAAGCAGAAGAAATGGGCACACAGGGCCCATTTTCATTCCCATAAAAAGTGGCATGTAGGAACCACCTTCTTACAGGACTCCCTTCTTAGTGAGAATAAACACAATTCAAAGGTCACTATCTCCAAGCTAAAATAATTTTGCAAATACCCACTGCCACCTTTACTGGAGCCCTCATCACGATCCCGCTTACAGTTTACCTAGCATTCCACCCACTACAGAGAATATTTTAAACCTCCAAATAATTTCAAACATATGTAATTTGGGAAAAAAGTTACCCATTTCCAGATTTATATGAAACCCTGATTCGTATGAAACTATACTGGCCAGAGGGAATAAGCGGACAGAAATCAAACACAGTTGCAGTTTCTCTTTAATGACAGCTCCTAGTCATCTTGCCATTAGTTATGAAAATGAGATCCTCAAGACAAAGTCAAGTTTTTCAGTAACAAACTGTTTTCTTGATGCCAGATCTGACATATTGTACCTTAAAACCCCGGTCTTGTGTCTAGACGACTAGAAATACTCACTAGCATATTTTTAAATTTTTTTTTGAGATAAAAGCTTCCCTTCCTTTGTACTTGAGCTTGAAGTAAACTAGCATAGAGCTGACACTCACATAAAATACTTACCACATCTTTAAATTATAAAGGTGGTCTTTAAAATAGCTTTTCTTGGAAATCCATAGCATGAAGAATACACATTACAGCACATTTTGGTACAAAGTCTTTGAATATTCAAGTCAAACAATCCCTATACAGTTTTATGGCCAAAGGTAACATGCCGGACAAACCCCACCTTACAAACATGGAGCTCCTGACTGAAGATACAGTCAAACTAGAATGACTCCAAGAAATATTACCATGACCTTTGTGTAACAGGGAAAGAAATGGCCCTCCTTAGGTGTTCACAAGAATAGCTAAACCACCGATCCCAGTGTCCCAACCACACTAACCAGTGCAAGGCGGACCTCAGGCAGGGATTTACCTGCAGTACAACCCATGCCGAGCAACTATCGGGGGGCAGCTACAGCATGCACACGATGCCATGCCACAATTAGTCCTGCTTAATATAGGACATCGCACTCCAACAGTTAAAATCCAGAAACTTAATGCAAGTGAAAACTTAGGAAGTCCTCATAAAAGAGAGCACACAACTCTATTGAGAGAACAGCTTTTTAATTATTCTTACAAACACACAGTAATACATCCTCATCACCACTTATGTGCTGTAATATGAGTATTGGAAATTATTAATTTTGTGTGTGATTTCATGTTAATTTCATTATTACTGAATCATATGGAGTTAGTGAATGGGGATTTATTCCTCTCACTTAAAATCTTTTAATAAAGCTTTCTGAAAGTTTGGGGTTTATTGCCAAAAATAGCTGTACAAGTATACATAGCATTAAAAAAAAAAAAAGATCACAGGGATGGAACCCCTCTCCTATGAAGAAAGGCTGAGAGAGTTGGGGTCGTTCAGCCTAGAGAAGAGAAGGCTTCAGGGAGACCTTATTGCAGCCTATCAGTACTTAAAGGGGGCTTATAAAAAAGATGGTGGCAAACTTTTTAGCAGGGCCTGTTGCAACAGGACAAGGGGGAATGGCTTTAAACTAAAGGGGGGTAGATTTAGACTAGATAGAAGGAAGAAATTCTTTACGCTGAGGGTGGTGAAGCACTGGCACAGGTTGCCCAGAGAGGTGGTGGATGCCCCATCCCTGGAAACATTCAAGGTCAGGTTGGACAGGGCTCTGAGCAACCTGATCTAGTTGAAGATGTCCCTGCCCATGGCAGGGGGGTTGGACTAGATGACCTTTAGAGGTCCCTTCCAACCCAAACTATTCTATGATTCTATATCGCTAAAACATGCAAGTCCAATGAAGTTTGTTTCCATCACAGATCAATAACCCACCTTCAGAAGTGAGAGCTAGCTTTCACTATCATACCCCACAGCTGTTATGCTGTGTAACTTGTTTGCACAAATTAAAAATGTATTAATTCATGGGAAAAATGACATAAATATTCAAATTTAATATGCCTTAAGTAATGTGTTGTGCATCAAATACAACCACAGAACACTATCCCAAGAATTAAGTTTATTTTTATGTTCATGTTACTGCCCATACAAATATGAATTCTGTAATTAAAAAAAAACAACCTGCAACTAGGTATTTCAGGCTTTAAAAGCTTACAAAGGCTTCTAGTCAGTCCCTTATAGCATATAAAAGATAAGCATGTCTGGAAAATGTTAGTATTTAATCTTAAAAGAAATACTGAAAACAACTGCTATTTTAGAAGAATTATTTTATAGTAATATAATTTATAACAACTTTCCTGAGGCTTACTAGCATATGCCACATGTATTCACATGTAGATTGGCACTAATCTACCTTTAAGAAAGGAATCCTAGGTTTACACCTCCAGCTACAAAAGACTTTTGACTAACACTGCACTTCACTATTTTACCACTATTCCATTATTTCTCTGTATTAAAAACATACGTCAGATTCCAGAGACAGATTAAGTAGTACCATCTAGAATGTATGTTAAGTATCAGAAACAGATTATGGTGATGTGGATATCTGCCAAACCACAAAGCATTACCATATCATAACTCCACTGAGGAGATACCAACCAATGCTACAGTATGACTTTGAAGTGCTATTCTTTTTTAGAAGAAACGCATTGTTCTTTTCAATCTCTGAAAGAAAAACACATTTAGTTTCCTTGTGTTTATTTTGAAATTGGTACTACACTTCTATCAAGTGCTTGAGAGAATTTCTTATGCAACATGAAACAGTGAATATTGCATAATGAAGATCACAGAAAAGCATCCAGAAGACCTCAGGACCACCCTTTAAAAAAAAAAAAAAGAGGGAGCTAAGCTTTCATTCCCATCCAAACTGCCAATATATTTGCAGATTAAAATCCAGATCCTCAGCTGCAGCTAAAGAGCACTCCAGGATAAGATCACCTTTGTTCCTCAGCAAGTGGTCCAAACCATTGACATAAATTAGATTAGCCTGAGCGGTAATCTGTGCCAGCTCTCAAGAGAAACTGAAACTGTCGCAGTAGGTAGACACCAACACAAACATTTCCAGATTGCATCTCCATGCTGTTGAACATGAAGTACCATTTTGGTACCTACATCCCACTAAGGCATAGATTCATTTTTTGGTAGTAGAACAAACCTACCAAACTCCTAGGCAGAATCTCTGTTTTTACTTGGTTAATTTATATGGGATACATAAAACTCAAGGAGTTTCTTGCTTGTTTCTGTCTCCATAACAACAGTATCATGGAATAAAGTCTCAGCTAAACTCTGCCGCAAACTTTCCATTTAACTCTAAACTGAATCTCCCAAATAATTTTAAGTAAAAAAAACAAAACAAACCCACAAATGTATCCTGTCACTAGCAAGCTATTTTCAAATTTCTTTACAGAAAGTAGAAAAAACTACAAGGCGCTGATGGCAGTGTCACAGTTGTGTAATCTGCCAAATCTTCATTCTACAGGAAGTTTCTATTTGTGGAAAATATACACTACATTTTTTTTAAAATCAGATTTCAACAGACTTGCAGAGTCTTAATACAAATCAAGAGATTGCCTTCACTGTGGATGGTTTACGAGCAGCAACAAATTTATCCGCTGTCAAGGAGCTGAACACAATCCCAGTTAGAGACTGCAAAATACACCAAATTTCCACAAATACGCAAGAGTACTCGGCTGCAACAACAGTTAAGTATTTCTGCAGAGCTATACTTTTGAGGCCCAGCGGATCTACAAGTGAGAAGGTCTTAACTCTTTCTTTAAGTGTTACTCTCAAAAATAAACAGACCTCCTAAATAATTTTCTCTACATTCCAGAAAGCCTGTTAGCAACTCTTCTCCCCCCTTAAATTTCTTTTCAGATACAAAAAACCATAGTATTGAAGTGCATACTGCTATTTGCAGAACCTCAACTGATGTCTCAGCAACTTTTTTTTTTTTTTAAACAATTCTTGCAGGGTGTTGATTCTTCGTTCTTTTCTTCCCTCAGTATTTCCTCACTATCATTGCTTGCAACACTTAGTGGCACATCTGTGAATTTAAATCTGTCTGGAGGTATACCAAGTGAAAAATGTTCCAGTCATTGCTTTAAGATGTTCTGCAACATATGTATAACAGAAGCTGTCAAAAAATAAAGGCTGTCCTTCTAGCAGAATTTACACGGTAATTTTTAACAATAGCTGAATTTCAAAAGTCAAACCTCTAAATTATGTCAAAACTGATGAAGAGCTGGGGTCTCAGAGTTTAGATTTGACGTGAGAACAATGACATTAAAATTTCTCATTGACATTCTGCTCATTTTCAATAGCTTCTAAAATGAAAGCACTGCACTCAGTCATATTCCTTTAATAATTATGGTGAGCTAAAGTTTACGCATGCAAAATTGTGGCAGGGAAGGCTTGCTACTTCAGTAGGCTCAATTAATTGCTGCAAGAACAGACTTAACGTGGAAAAGAGTATTGATCAGCAGCTCTGCCTTTCACCGTAGTTAGAATGAAAAATAACCAAGTTAGTGGATCCAATACTGTACAAAGAAAAGACTGAAAATAAACTGTACTATCTCTTTTACATAGAACCACAAGAATGATTAGTCACATTCCAGATATTTCTGGATTCCTGCAAGCTAGAGTAGCACTCACAGGCTGAGTCAGAACTGAGCTCTCCATTCTGCTCGGTATTGCATAAGCATATACAGAGACATCACCAGAAGTTTACATTCTGACTTTTACTAAGAAACAAAGCTGACTGACCAGAAATATAAAACAAGTAAATCCCACTTACTGCATATACCACGACCATGGCTTTCAACATTCACACACAACATTCTTGTACTTAGGAAGAACTCTCAGTTAAAAAACAGAAAAGCATGCCCTTAGTCATTTTGTTTACAGTATCATAAAAGTACTGCTTACCAAGTCTGCTGCAGGGACCACATTCAGACAAGCTAATTTCCTACAACAGCCTTAAGCCAAGCCAAGGAAGAGAGTTACAGGCCTTGAATGATCTAAAATTTAAGTTTAGATACGCACGAACAGCAGTCACAAGCTCCAGGGTGAAATACAGATTACCAGTACCTGAAGTTGTCCCTAATTCCACACCTGAGAGGTGCAACTTGTCCCCATTCAGGTCCTGACTAAGGTGTCCAGTTCCCACAGATGACATCTGGCAATCTTTTGACATGCAGAATTCAATGTTCCTGCTGTAGAGGTGATCATTTTGCTATACTCAGGTACTCAGCAGGTACTTTGTTTTTTTATCTCTCAGCCCTGCTGGAACCTGCCAGCAGCTACTGCTGGCTTCCCAGCATTCCCAACAAGGGAGGAGTTAAATGTCCTTCAGTATACATCCCCTCCAAGTATTCCATGGAGTTAGACAACAAAAGTAGAGAGAAACCAATTCAGGTAACAACAACAACATGGGTGGGTGGCAGGAAGGAAGAAACAGTTTACGCTGCCAGCCTACACTTCCATCTGACGTATAGTGCTGCACCAAGGCCCAGCGTAAATATCGATCACTATCTCATCCACAGGTTACAGCTGTTCATCCCCAAAGAAAATGAGATGAAGGACATGCAAACATTGTTTCGGAGTATGTTTAATGTGTTAGGATGCTGTGGAATTCCCACTACAGTGTCATACATAAAAATGCCAGTCATTACTAAGATATTTCTTTTTGGTTGTTAGATAAATAGGTAAGACATTATTTAATCTGTGGAAGAAAAAAGGTAGGTGGGTGGGGGAAATGGTAAATACAAATAATTTTGAAGTATACCCAAATATATACATTCAACACCAGCTTCGACAAGTTTATCCCTGGCCACTGCTGCAGATAACAGAGAAGGAGGTTCTTCATCTTGTTACAAGAAATGCTGCAATATTGAGGCTGGCTCAATATATAAGGAGTCAGGAAGCAGATTTTTTCAAGCTCTTCTTTATAACACAGATCCCACCAATTCCTTCTTCAAAAGGAGGCAAAAAACCCAAAACAAAATACTGAGAATGACAAAGGATAGGAATCCTATCTGCTACAATCAGCAAACAATAGTGAAAAATCAAAAAAGGGAAGGAAAAGAATATCCGTACAGAAAAACCTGATATTTTTTCCTTAGCATGTAATGAATAAGAACTTTCAACATGGGGGGTACAAAAATACAGAGAAAGAATTAGTCCTTTATTATAAAAAAACTTAAGGGACTAACTTATCACTATATGCACAAAGGCTACTTGAATACAGTAATTTTCAAAACCAGGAAAAAGGATCTACTGAAGACAAAAGGAAAAGCAGTTAAAATAGAAGACCAGAGATGCACGACTTCTTGCATTTTGTTCCAATACATTAAAATGCTATGAGTGAACAAAGTATTTTCTTTCTATGTTCCAAGCGTATTATAATGTTACTGCACTTATTATTCTTAAATGAAAGAATTGTTTAGACTGAATGATAGACAACAAAACTCAGCTGCCATACAACCAGCTACTCCTTCCAGTCCCTCCTGTCTGAACCTTGTTCCTGGATGCCAAGATTCCCCTACTGACGTAGCATCAGTTACACATCAATCCTTTTCCCCTGCTAGCCTCCATTAATATGTATTAAAAAGGAAGTCCTTATATATGTTAAGCTATTCATCACCATTCTATACTAAGTTTCCTAAAAAAAGAACACACACATACACATTTCCACTAAAGATGCTAACAATAACAAGGCATGAACTGAGCAGGGTTTCTATTTGTTATTCATCTTCCACCTATTGCCCCCTTCTAACATTATCCATGTACATAAGTGTTTTAGACCATAGATTCCACCCTCTTGCATGTCTGCAAGTGTCTCGCACCAAACATTGTTTTATTAAAAATAATCTCTCCCATACCGCCTACATCTCTTAAGTACAGCATATGGATTCAATAGCTGTACATAAAATTGAAAACCTTTAACTGTTTGATAGATTTCAGTCTTCTGCTGTTTATGAAATGCAAAAAAAAAACCAAAAACCCACCATGAGCCAAAAGCATCACTCAGTTACTACTCAGACAGAAAAAGAATTTGATATCCTAGAGGGCATGCAAAGAACTGCCCAGGAAGAAAGTGCTGGCAGAGCCTTTTCGTACCTACATAAAACGCACCGATATAGGAAGCGGCGAACACCGTAATACTTTTCAGTCATACAGGCCCCTTACTGTGAACTTCTAAGATCCCTGAAGAATTATATCTGTAAGGAGCAGTATCACAGGCACACGGAATACAGAGACGCAGCTTCCCAGATTCTTGTGATAACTCCACTGAAATAAAGGGGATTATTCAATTGAGTAATAGCTTCTGGACTGAGTGTAGGTTTTTCGTAGCTCGTTTTAAAATAACCAGCTACAGTGTTTAAACAAACACCAAACCATTTTCATTTGGTCAACTCAAGAAAAGCAGTGTGATTAACTTCACAAGTCCATAAACCACCTCACGTCTCTTTATTATTACAGAAGAAATACAACTTGCAAACAGCCCTATTGTTATTCACAGTCAAACTCTAGCTGCTACCAAGTGGCAAAACTGATAAATTACCTGATGAAATTATTTAACATATTCAGAGATGCCCTGTTGCCATCACAATCACCAGTACTTACGTGAAAAAATAAACAAAATTAGGCTCTAGATATGCAATATAGTCTTCAAGCACTGCCCCATACATGTCTAGTCCTATTAAGTTAATGAAACTACTCAAGTAGAAAGGTCCATATTAGCAGGTTTCATTCCAGGAGTGGAGTTTTAACCTGTAAGTAACACACATTGCTAAGGAATAATGCACCACAAACTTACAATACCCGGAATGTGGTGTGTCACTATCCAATTTATTAGTGGAATGTAAAATAATTAAGACAGTACTTTTATCATTAAGAAGTGATGTTGAAATTGTTAGTGGTAAAATCTGTAGTAGTTCTGGAAAGCAGTCAACCAAATGTCAGAGAAAAGGAGGCTGCATCAAATTATGCCTACACGCAAGTACAAAGCTTACTGAAGATTTGATAATCTACTATAAATTTATGTATAGCAGATCCTTCTCAAAGATGGGAAAGGAAGACAAATTAACAGATTTTTAAGAAGCAGCAATTACAATACTTTTATTATTATTATGAGAGGGTTAGTTCATTAATCTGACATAAACAGTTTGAAACATAATTATTATAATACTTAAGTAATTCATAGCAGATTTACTAAGTGTGATGGAGTCGTCGTAATATGACACTCCATCACACTGATGCCAACTCCTACAGAAATAATTTTTTTTGTAAATGCAAATTACACAATGGGTGGATAAGAGAAATGCAAACTGCAAAATCCTGCACTAAATAAAAACATATATAAGCAAGGTGACAGCCTGGTAAGTGTTCCTCTTTAAAGAGCAATCAAATAACAATCCCATTTTCTTTCCTGAACAAGCTCCTTTGAGATAAGGAGAGACCCAAAATGATTTTTCAAGTGCTCTTTTTAGAAAGCAGTATTTATTAACTGTATTTAATAACTTGAATTTCTACAACACACTTCAAACTTTCAGAGAGAAGCTGCAGCTAATAATGCAGAAACTCAACAAAACAATCCTAAGACAGACCAGAATACGTCTATTTATTCAGTTAAATTCTACCGACATTGGTAACATCTTCATTCAAATGTTTTTGTAATGACTCAGTATTTAAACATCACTATGTGTAACAAGCTTCTTCCTGATTTGAAGAAACAGTATCGCTAGGCCTAGCTATCCCTGTCAGTGGTATTCTCATTACATCATAACAACAGAAGGAAATAGTTTTCACAGAAACAAAATAGTATTTTACCTATCTTAAAATTTGTATATTTTGTATAAGATGTGAAACGTCAAACATGACAAGCCTAGTGGCAGCATCCCGATTCCCAGGCAGGCAGGACCTAGAAGTAGCATGGAGGTGGCAGTGTGCTCAACCCCGGGGTGAGAGGGAAGAGGAGTGCTTCATGTCACCGTCAAGGGACTCCTCCAGGCAACTTAAAAAGCAGCACTAAGAGATTTGCATCTAACTCTCCACAGCTAAGGAGAGGATTTCTGTGGTATAATGCAAGACAGACACGTGCAAGTGAGAAGGGGGTTCAAAGCACTCTAACAGCCAGAGAGACCCTAAAAAGAAATATATGAAAATTAATAGTTGAAATGATTTAAAGTCAGAGGCAATAGTGTCCTCATCACCCTTTTCTTCCAGTGGGCAAAATGTATTTATAGCATTTGAGAAAGGCAGAGGGGAAAAAAAGAAAAAAAAAAGAAAAAAAAAGGTGAATTTAAACCCGTGTTTGATCATCCTCTGTATCTTACTGTTTCTGCTTTTTTGGCAGAATTCACTCATTTTGACTGCAGTACAAAAGCTGTGAAGGGAACACTGAAAGTAAGCAACTAAAGGATACCATTATTTCAATAGCTCATTTGTCATACATAAGCACCATTAATTGTATATCAATGGCTGAAACAAGGGCTGCTCGATTTTATTGTTATCACTACCGGGGCAGGTTTTACTCGCAAAACAGAACTTCATCCTGAAAGAAAAAAAAAAAAGCATGGACAAGTCTGCTGCTTTTAGAAAAAAAGCACCGTTAAATGTGAACAGTCGTGGGGGAGATACGTGGAAAATATTCTGCCGTAAGAATAAAGAACTAACATATCAGACTGCAGCCACAACTTTTTTTCAGTTAAGTTATTTATAGAAATATATACAAATGGGGAAAGTGTCGCTAAACGAAAGATTACCTAGCAGACCTGATTCGCCCTCCCTCCTCTTGCCCTGCTATACCTTCCCATTTCAAATGTACCGAGCCGAGTATCCAACACAGGCTGAAGTACAGTCCGCCATAAGAAGTACTAGGAGTGCCCTTGAAAAATGTCCAGATTGCAGCTAGTGCACAAAGAACCTCGCCATGTACATAAGTGCATGAGAATTTCTCTCTCGCTCCTGACCCGGCGGCAAGTGAAGAGATTAACTTCCCATCAACATCGGAAGACAAAGCGTCGGTAAGAAACAAGCGAAGTTTGAGAGAAGACAAGGAAGAAGGCTGAGACTAAATTTCAGCTGGTTTAGAAAGAAAAAAAGAGAAATGTCTGGAGTAAATAATTCCGGATGCTCTACTTCATATTTATCTTCCCCCAAAAAATGCTCGATAGAGCTGAACAGCAGCGCTACACGGAATAAGCAAGGGCAGTCAGATATTAACTGCCATAGGTAAGAGAAAGCAGACATCCCCCCCTTGCCTTGCTACACAGAAGGCGACGCTGCAGATTTCCCACTCCGCTACCAAAAAGCAAAGCACGGGCGCGGGGGGGGGGGGGGGGGGGGGGGGGGGGGGGGTATTAACTGGGAACTTTTTGTTCCTTAAATATGTAACCGAGATTTTTTTTTCTTCTTCCCACGCCCCTCTTCCTTCCATCTTCTCTGCCAAAACAGGCCGAAATAAACGTTATTCCACAATACTACTGTTAAATAAGGAGTGTAAGACTTACCATATCAGCTGGAACGCTGCTGGACATCTTGATGTTACCCTAAATGGCTTAAAATCAACTTTAAAAAAAAAAAAAAAAGCACCAAAACCAGCCCGCTGGAGATCTTCAAGAAGCAAAACCGGTGTCAATTTCGGAGGCAGCAACTTCCACGTCCCCTAGGAAAAAGAGGTGCCCGATGCGCAGCGGGGAGGGCGGCCGGCTGAGGAGGAGAAATATCCAGGGGCAAGCGGTGCCGGGGCTGTACCGGAGGAGCCAGCGGGAGACCAGAGATGGCAGCAGATCCCTGTCAGCGGCGGCGGCGGGGGGCGGCCGCACCCGGGGGCGCGGGGACACGCGGG
>NW_008825109.1:3891251-3904391 GCF_000699105.1 Pygoscelis adeliae | reverse complement strand
CCCCGCCGGGGCCTCGGCGCCGCTTGCCAGCCCTGGCAGCTGACACCCCAACCCCCCGCCACCCGGGCGAATGCCGCATAAATCGTTGTTTTCCCAAGGGCGGCTGCAGCTTCCTCAGGGCGCGTGGGGCTCCCCTTGCAGCCCTTTCTCCGTGGGTGCCGTTCCCAACGTGCGGGCTGTGCGCTGTACTCCTGGGCGGCTTCCAAACAAAAAAAAAAGAAAATTTTTATTTTATTGGTTTGGGGTGGGGTTTTTTTGCACCCCGGATCCGCAAGTCTGAGCCTGCACAGCATTTCTTTGTATTTTTCATTTCTTACATTATTTTTTAGAGTTTGAAATATCCACGTTCGTTCTTTTTCTTTTTTCTTTTTTTTTTTTCCTTTTCCAAGCTGTTGTTCTATTACTGAAAAAAGCTCCTGTAAGATTCACGGTGGAAATTATGACTTCCAACTTGAAAACATCTGGAGAAAGGCCACTTAGCATGTAAAGTGTCCCCTTCAGAAGCCATCTTGGTTTGTTATGGCACCACGTTATCTGAAATGGTGTCTGTAACGGGTATTTTACCCCTTATTCCAGGCTGCTCCCAGATACCAGCATTCAACAAAGAAAGGCCGTGCCTGATGAAAAATGCATCCCGCCTCGAAGACACAAAAAAGTGCTGCACAAGGTGCAGATCTATTGAAGAAATGAGTAGGTCTTTTGAGAGGGGTGTGGAGAGACACATTCATATGTCAGTACTGTAAAACTGTCCAAGGGAAAAAAAAAATCAAGTAGATGGAGCTTGTGACAGATGCAGCCTGGTTCCTTTGGGGACAGATCTCATGTAAAACTGCAGGAAATTAAGGCAAGAGTTGTTCCCTTTAATACTAAAAGTTTGAGGCTGCCTGCCTTCTCTATGACTCTGTGCAGCAAAGACAACCCCTGGCAAGACACCGTCCCTTACAGGGTTTATAATTCTTTTCTTTATACTCTGCTCCAAAACAGCGTGAAGCTACCAACTTCAGAAGACAGATTTGACAGCAAGCAGCCCTGTTTGATGCCTAGGAGAAGGGTTGGGGGCCAGCAGTAGTGGCCCCACTCGCGTGGCCTGCGTGAGGATCCTGTGCTGTCACACGTTGTGTGACTTTGGGCACGTCACTCCCTTATCAGCCTAGTTTGCTTAGAGAGTACATTTTTGGGAGGCAGTGATTGGCACACCTCTCACAGGAGAAGAG
Source organism: Pygoscelis adeliae (assembly GCF_000699105.1). Taxonomy (NCBI): domain Eukaryota; kingdom Metazoa; phylum Chordata; class Aves; order Sphenisciformes; family Spheniscidae; genus Pygoscelis; species Pygoscelis adeliae. Next base: position 3,903,177 of record NW_008825109.1, on the reverse strand, counting down.
GCTGAGAGCTGGGACTGTTCAGTCCGGGGAAGAGAGGGCTCAGGGGGATCTCATCAGTGTAAGTGCCCGGTGGGAGGGAATGAGGAAGAGGGATCCAGGGTGGCTCCCACTGACAGGACAAGAAGCAATGGGGACAAAATAAAAAACAGTAAATTCAATCTGAACATAAGAAAAGGCTTCTTTTACTGTGAGGGTGACCAAACACTAGCACAGGTTGCCCAAAGAGGTTGTGGAGCCTCCATCTGCGGAGATACTCAAAACCCAACTGGACATGGTCGTGGACAACCTGCTCCGGCTGACCCTGCTTGAGCAGGGGTTGGAGTAGATGACCTCCAGAGGTCCTTTCCAACACGAACGATGCTGTGACTGTGACTCTCCCCTGATAAATGGTTTTATAGTACCTTGTACAGTCATCCCCAATCTCGGGCAGGTCTTCTAGTCACCAACAGGATAAAGAGGCTTGTTTGTGGGAGTATTAGCATATTGTTGAAGCATTGCTTACTTTTTTTCCAATCAGGTAACTTTGAGAGACAGAAAAAGTACAAGGGTTCCTCATTCTTTTTTCTTTTTTTATAAAGCATCTAAATAATAATACTCATGGATGAAGGTCCAAGGGATGAGCCCTGAAGGATGTCTCTCCATGCCAAATAATGTGCATTCCTGGGCACATATGACTTTCTGGTTAAATCAGTGACAGACTGAAGAATTATAAATAGATCTTGCTGAATAGAGTTTATACTTAGAACATTATTAATATGGGCTTTTCCCTGAAAAAAAATTTAAAAACCCTTACATACAACAGCTTAAGTTTAAACAGGCTGTTGAGATCTGCTCCAAGGCCATCCTGCAGACCAGCCCTTCACTCCAGGCAGACAGCAGCCCTGTACAGGTGCCTCGAGGTGATCTCAGGGTAATTGAGGAGGTGCCCTGCCCATGCCCTCCCCGCTAGCACTCTCACAGTAGGGGTGGGAGAATAAGCACCGCGTCTGCTTTTCAGGCACTGCAACTCACAGCTGTCTCCTCATGTAAACTGAAATTGGTGGCAACTCAGAATGATGTCCTTGGCCATGCTGTGACAGCTGAGGGGAAGATGCTTGGCCCTTCTCACCTCCTCTGCTATGAGGAGGCAGGGCAGACAGCAGGGCTTCATAATTGTGGTGGTGAATTGCCAAAGGTTATATATGGAAATACCCTTCGACTGAGCATCAAGAAGTCCATGTACTCAGGCACGTCAGGCAAGTAAGGACACCAACAAGCAGAGGCAAACTGGATGAGGGGTCAGCAAGGCAAGCACGTAGCAGCAGGACACATCTGCTGCATTGGAGGTGGCTCTTTTAAATTATTTAGATGGATGATCTCATCTGTGGTGCATAAAGATAAGCACATCCATAGGCCATAACCATAGGACAGAATGCAGAAGACACAGAGCCTAAATCAGCATGACTCTATGGGTTTTGTTTTCTCACCTCTGGTCTAACTGTCTGTTAAAAGGAAGGATCATGCGTTTTGGGTTGATGAAGCAGTGAGGTACAGGAGGAGTCAGGGGACTGTCCTTGCTACTTCATGCACACACTCGGGTTGGTCAGCTTTTCTGCAGAGTGTTGTATAAATGAGGATCAGCTTCTCTCTGACACGCAGCTGTGCTGTCCAAGAGACGGCATGAAGAATTAGGATTTTTATTCTTCTTATTACATATTTGAATCTACAGTTATGACTGCAGGCCAAAATCCACTGTCTTAGGCACAGCACATACCGGCACATATCAAGAGTTTCTGTCCTGAAAGGTTCATAGTACCAGGTTTACTCTATGGTTGACATTTATATCACATTTGTGTGATTTTTTCCCCCCAGCTCTCAGCTATGATGACACAACACAAACAAATGGAGGATCCAGGACAGCTGGTACATGCTGCAGATCATTTTAGGATGATTGTGTGCTGGGCAAATGAATAAAAAGAGGTGCTGCATGATGATCCTTGTAGAAGTTGAACTATGTATGATGAAAGGGAAAAATCCCACCGGTTTCATGGAGATGAGATTATGTATTTGAAATGCCGCGTGGTCAAATATAAAACAGCAAAAGATCTTTTATCTTTGGCTTGTATTAAGAAAGGCTGTTATGACAGTATTCATTTCCCATTCGCACAGAGAGGAAACGGGAGTTGTGGTCAGCAGTAGTCGTCTGGAACAGGGGACCCTGCAAAAGCGTAACTGCAGGCTGCGTCTGGGATCAGCTTGCAGCTAAACCCCAAGCAAGTGCTACAGGCATACACATCTGAAAACAAATCTTTCCCACATCCAAGGATCAAGCAAAAAGGGAAGTGCTGTTCGAGAGAAGTGCTAGCAACATGGAGAGCTAAAAAGGCTATTCTGCTTTTGGGACCTGTACTCAGATACACAAATCTTATTTCCATTAAGTCTCCCTTGCAGAACTGTCATGTGAATTTAGCCATCCAGGTACAAACTCATTCATCATCATTACTTTGGCAATTCATGGGGGAAAATGATGAAGTATACAACTAATATTTTGCTCCTCATTTGAAAAATATGACATGGCGTGAGTAAATAAGTAGAATTTTGCCATGCTGTATTCTCTTTGAGAAGAATTGTGCCAGGTATCTATGGGTAGGTTGGGCTGCGGTTTTAGTGTTTCATGGCCATCAGTACTAGTTGAAACCTGACTCTGTACTGAGACGTGCTTAATAGGAATAAAAGGTCTGTTATTCTAAATCAGATTAGTAGTCCAGCCAATGCGATATCCTGTCTCCAGCAGTGGCCAGCATCAAACACTTCAGAGAAAGACACGCAAACCCCCACAATGGACAATCACGTTATAATCTTCTTATTTGCTGAGTTTCCACTGCCGCCAAGGCTGCCAGAGAGGCTAGTTTATGCCCTGAAGCACAAAACTTCATGTCCGTTATAGCCTTAATGGCAGAATAACCCATCGATAACGTGTAAGACCAACTGCCATTTTTCAAGAGAGCAGCACTTTCTCCCGACAGTTGTTATTGCTGGGGTTGGAGACCACATCAAACCTACGCTCCAAGACCGACATTAAAAGCTTTCAGCCCTGTACTGTGCTCCAGCATTTTCCCTTTGAGGCAGGCTGCAAACAGGAGCATCTTCAGGAGAAGGAACACACCACCATGAAATTTCTTTTTAAGGCAAGAACATCCATTGCTTTTGATTTCTCTCCAGATTTTCAGAGCAGCCTGAGAAGGTGAAAGGCTCCTGAGACAAAGGGTTTAATTCTCCGGGGTTTGGCTGTGGGACAGATCAGGATTCTTTTCCTCTCTGGCAGCCACAGAGGCAAGATACTGAGCAAGGAACACACCATGCTAGTCAACAGGATACTTTTAATACCTTTGTAGAAACATGTGGCCATTTTTTTTCGCTCTTACAGAGCCAAGTTTGCACTGAGCTCCGTGTGACTTGGTCCTGTTGTATTCAGGCCCCTTACAAGGGAGCGTTCAGGCAAAAAGCTGTGCTGGGAATGAGGGCCAGATCTTGCAGCATGCTTGCCGCCCACTGTCGGCTCCTGTGCACTGTCAGTTTCTAGTGCTGGCCTCTGTAAACTCAGATTTTGTGTTTTCAGATTTTTTTTTGTACTAAACTGATTCCTTTCCCTTCGGAAGAACATTGATTTTTGCCTGTTTGCGGCTTCTGTGTCAAGCATGTGGGTCCTACCAGCCCCTCCATCGATGCCAGCAGAGTTCTGGGAATAGCGTTTAGCGGTCCTCACCTGCCTGAGAGCCATGCAACAAAAGGACCTCTGAGAGTTTATAATACACACCGCCGGCCAGAATCATGGGTTTTATATTTACCTTTTAAGTTACTCGTCAGACCGATCTTACTGGAAAACAAAAATGCACAGCTATTTAAAACAACTCACATCGTGCCCCTGAATGCCCCAAAATGCTTTAAGGATTTATTCCCCTCCCCGGCTCATGTTTGCAGTACCTGTGTACAAATACAAGACGATAGGAAACAACCAAGTGATACCGAGTGCCAGAGGCTATTCCTGACCTTCCTGACGCAGCTGAACCGGACAGGAACCGTGCTCTGCCAATCTAATGGGTGTAGCAGAGATGTGACATAGTGGTGTTACAGTTGCTGATGTCATAAATTATGTCAGAGAACTCCTAAGAGCAAGGGTGAAGATTCATAGAGGAGGGTACAAAGGTGGAATAAGGAGAAAGAAAGACTAACACGAATGAGAAGAAGAAATCCCTGGGCCTATTTTAGAGAGCGTTCAAATCACCAGCATTCTTGAGGTGGTTTAACTATCCATACATCTAGGAATTAACAGATACATCTGTCCAGTCTGTACAGAAAAATAACCCTGAAAACAATTGGAAGAAGCTCCTTATTTTATAATAGATAAGAAACAGGAAGGAGAAGTTTTAGCAGAGAAGCATCCATCCTGGATTAGCTTTCTGACAGCAAGGAGGAACTAAGGGGAACACTGAAATAATGCTCAAGCTCTGAACTTGAAACTTGAATTTAGCAAAGGATTTATAAAACATAGCAGTAAAATGCTCTTTAATATCAGGAAATCAAATATGTGGAAGTTAAAAAGTCCTATACAACTGGTCATAAGGGTTGCGGTGGCAAAAGTTATTAAAATTTGCCAGAGAGGGAGGAGGTTGAAGATCCCCGAAAGTGCCATATCAAATTAAATGACAGCTCTGCAGAAAAAGGAACAAGAATCTATGACTTCGGGGAATGGCCGTTGCAAAACTCAACGTTGCAAAAGAAATTGTCTAGAAAATAATTAAAAAGAAAAATACATAGTTAATGTTCAAGAGAGTACAGTAAAAGAGCACCAGAAATCACTCTCAGTCTGACCAAGGATGTAGAAGGAAAATGGCTTTGTAAAACTGTTAAACGTGAGAGCTGAAGCTCAGATCGCTTGCTGGTGCTACCAGGATCCCAGCCTTTATTTAAGCCTTGCAGGAGCCGCTGCAGCCCAAGGCTGAGTGTAGCCTATTAGCTGCGCAGAGCCAAACTCAGTGAGGACCCTGGAGTACTGACTGCGTTTTATCATCATCCCTCTGTCCTGCTGACTACAGGAGGTTATTTTTTACATTATCAGGCAGCTAGGTTCATTTATATATTTTTTTTTTACTGTAAGGATCTCCAGTGGGAAGCTAAACATTAGTGAGCTCCCATTATAGCTCATATTTACTATCCATAAAATGAGTACTAAAAATACTAAATCGAAGTAAGAAATCATTCTTGCTCATTTGATTTTTGTGTCTGTTATCTACACTACGTTAGAACTCTTCAGGTTTTTTAATTTAAGGATCTTCATATGTCTGTAATTTAAGGCTGTTACTTATGTGCATATGCATGTGTATATATACATAAATATGTTTATATAGGCTCTAAATCTATACGCACACATGCATATTCTCTGAACATTTTTAAAATTAACTGTAGCACTCGTTACACTCAAATCTGATTGTATGCTACTTGAACTGAAACAAAAACCCATCTCAGAATTTGTGCTGAGGAGATAATTGTTGTTTACATACATTATGTCAATGTAATATAACATTTCATCTGCCTTATTTTCTATCATTCATTAGTCTCCAAACCAGAAACAATATCTGAATGAAGCAGTGTCTAGAAAAGCTATTTTTAATTGGCTAAAGAGATTGGTTGACCTCTGGTAACTGGTTACTGTTGTTGGGGAGACTCTCCATGAGCAGTGGCGCATTGTTTAAACATAACGGGACAACAGTCTCATGTCATCTATAGGATATGGAGACACCACAGTTTTGTGTTTCTTTTACTTTATTACTATACATGTGAGACACAATCGACAAAGACTTCCTGAGGATGAATGTTGTCAGTATATGAAACACTGAATAACTGCTTTTTGTTTTGCTGAATGGTCCCCTTTCTTTCAGATTTAAAGGGGAAAATACAGAAAAAATAGCTCTGGGGAATGGAGCCTTGCATATAGGATTTTTTTTGAACAAAGAGACTTTGGGCTGCATTGAGATCTTGCATTAATTTTATATGAGTTTGATTCCATTGACATAATCTGAATGATTCCTGGTTTACAATAAGGCAAGAGAGGGACTGGGCAAATTAATAGGAGCCTGAATTCCATGATACTTCCAAGCTCACAGTCACCTGGGTCCTGAATGCTGCCAGTGTTGGGACTGATTTTTTTCTCTGTTATTTTCACTGTCGCTCATCATGACCATAAAACCCAAGAGGGCCTGATTTAATCTAGCCTCCCTTTCTCATTCCAGTCCCAAGGCCTATGTGGACAGTAATAGGTGTTTGTGTAGTGTAGGTGACCGCTCCCAAAATAGCCAGCACTAAAAATTGTCTAATCAGTTTACTGTCAGCAAGACAGCAACAGAGTCTGAAAGACTGAGTGGACGGGTTTTACCACCTTTGAGTTTGTTCTATGTATGTGTAGTTGCTGTTAAAGAGCTTTATTAGTTTTTATTAATTTTAGTTTTATTAATTTATTAAAACAATTTTAGTTAAAAGTTAAATGAAAGGAGAATTTGTCAGACCAGTCTCACTACTCACTTATGTTGCGTTGTCATTGGTGATGGGCTGGTGTCTCGGGTGTCAGCTGCGGGCACAACAAATGAATGAGAAGCAATAGTGTCAATGTTTGTCCATGTGCAAAAACTTACACCACACTTTCAGATTTCCTTTATCAGTTGTTAAGGGTGGGATGCAACTCACCTAAATTTAGTCCTCTAAAAATAATTGGATATCTTATCTAAGCTACTTGTCCAGCCTCCATCTGTCATCAGTGGAGCAAGGTACATCCACCACCTTGACCTCTCAGATGAGACGCTTAACTTCACTCTATTGACTACTAAAAAAGCCTGCACAATTAGTTTAGACTAGATGCTTAATTTTTATACAGCTGAAGATAACCATGGTGAATCTCTCTCCATTCTCTTCCACTTCTCCCCGCCAGCATGGTGTTTTTAGCTCCACACACTGCTTAGTGTGGAGCTAAATCATGGTTAACTGGAAAGTTAACCTTGATTTGTTGCTCAGGGCTGTTCTGCACCGACCCACCCAGACCTTGGCATTGTTCATGCTCCAGAGTGCTGAGATCTGACACCAGGGATGCTGCAAACACTTATGCAGGATCTTCAGCATGAAAGAGGTACCGCCGTGGCTGGAGTCAGTGGGCATAGGCTTACTTAACAGCAAGCAGAACTAGTTATGCACTTAAGCAGGTGCATAAACTTTGGCAGGATCAAGGCTTAAATAATAATCCCCTTGAGGCAAGAAAATGTCCTTCTTTTGTTTCCTTTGCAGCACAAAACTTGCTATTGTCACTTAATTAACTCGGTTTTCAAACACGAATGATGAAGTAACTTTGGAAGCGTTACAATCATGGCATCACTTAAAACATCTCAGTGCTCTCCTGAGAGAGGTGAGAAGGTTACAGGCTGGCTGTTCTGCTAAATGAGGCTGCTCAGTGATCACAGCGTGTGCTTTGGAGTCTATGACGTCAAGTCCTTGGGGCACAGCCTGGCTGCTATTAAACTATATGGGCAGAGTCCCACTGCCCAGGTGAGAGTTGCATCAGGTCTGAAAACCTCTCATTTTTCCAGAAGGATCCTTATACAGGACACTGAAGAGAGAGTGAGGGAGCTGATCATTAAAAGCTTGTTGAAAGAGAACAAGAAGAGGACGTTAAAGCTTGGAGAAAACATGTCTAGATCTCTTTTTCTTCATAGCCGTAATATGGCATGTAACATGTATCCTTTCTAGTTCACTGTTGCAGATTTCTTTGTAGGTGCAGCAAGAGGTAGTTCTTAAACAGAGACTGGTTACATGGAATATTACAGAGTATTTTCAAGAGTATTAAAATGCCACCAAACAAAGATCTTGTTCACTTTCCCTGCCCTTTCTGTGACAAATGACTGCAGTAAAAGTGAACTCCCGCTTTTTCTTATTTATGAAACACCTCTTCCCTTTTGTATGAAAAACTAATTTGCCTGTGCTTTAGAAAGTGTATAAGTGGCAGTTGAAAAGGCGGGCAAAAAATGTACATTAGAGTAGAGGAACAAGGCGAGCACTGAAAAACAAAAAGCTATTCAGTATTTTTTTCCCCTAAAAGAAAAGGAATGAAAACTGTCATCAGACTGAATTGTTCTATTCCTGATTACTGTGTGTAGCATGATGAAACAAAAAATGCATTTCCGTTTTAGCTTTCGCAGGCAATATATGCCCGCAAATCTTTTGACAAAGAACTGACTTTCAAAGCAGCACATTTCTGTAGGCTGTCAGTGATCCAGCAGAGCTCTCACGCTGCTTTGACTTTTCCAGCTCCCGAGAGTATCAGACTTTTACAATTCTTTCTAGGATCTCAGCAAATGTAATAGTATAGGCAAACTTCTCCATAGACTGATTTGGATTTACAAGGCTCCTGGCTGCTTGCTTCCATAGATGTAACCAACAGGAAGAATCCACACATCAGTCTTGAAAAAAAAACTCATTTAGACAAAATAGATTTTACCCATCAGCCTCTCCACAACTGAGACTGGCAATGTATCATGCTTGGCCATAAACGCTTCTTCAGGAAGGAATTGGTCTTAAATAAGTCAGTTTAAATAAGATCAGCAAAACCATCTCCAGTAATACCATCTGGTGACTCTTAATCAGATCTGAGCCTAGAATGTTGCAAATATGAGTCACGTTAAAAAAGACATGAGAAAAACAGTCTGAGTGTGGAAATGCAAGAGTATTAAGTTAGAGTAGCTCGCAGCCTGTGGGAGGGAGAAGAGCAATAAAGAGGAACACGTAACTAAGCAATTCATAAACTCAGGGACTAAGGCAGTACATTCTCATTAAAACACAGCCATTTACCAACACTACTCTGCCCATTCTTACATCTGATTTTGGCTTAGTCCTTATGTACTAAGGTACATAAGGTACTAATACAGGTATGGAGTTGAAAGACTAGTGCAGAGTTGAGCATCGTGTGTTTGCCGTAGTCTTACCAGCACCGAACCGTCACTTCCCTGCCTGGTGAGCCATGGCAGCAGCGTGTGCCCTCCTGAAATTACACTAGAACCTATGAGAGCGACCATTGCATTTTCTGTATTTTCTAAGCCATTGGCAATATTTTGTAGAATTTGATTTTTATATGCGAAGTGGTAAGCTTTTTTCTTTCCCACATTTGTTTTTCCTTTTCTGCAGTTGAACCCTTAAATAAACAACAGCCTGTAGTAACTTATATCAAGAGTAACAAGGAGGAAAGGTAGGCAACACTGAACACTACTGGTTTGAGGAAACAAATAATTTAAACAGTTTGCTTATATGTTCCTTTGCAAAGCAATTTTTTTTGCTGCTGGCATGCAATCGTTAGATTTAGTTTCATTTCACTGACTGCAATGCCATTCCCTTTTGGTAATGAGCATCCAAGTGATGCATCACAGGGTCACTGTATCAGGGAATGTTGACAAATAAATCAATGTGCTGATTTCTTCCGCATTTAAGCTTTTCATTCAACCCTCTAATCTAAAGACAGGTATTTTCTTAAAGTGGATTTACATGCTAGCAAATATAAATAAGAACTTAAAATGTTGGTAGAGACAAGATCTCTATAAACTTAGAAATTATTAGAAAAAATGAAAAAGGTGAGAGTGGTTTTCCCATTTCAAAAATATTTTCAAGTTAGTTTAACAGGATTTGATGTGATGTTTTACAGGTTTTTGAACAAGTAGCTGAATAGTTTGGGCAGCATGCATTTAATCTTGTCCTGAATATTTTGTGTGCATTAAGCAGTTAGCAGAGCATGCATCTGTCTTCTCGTCACCAGCCTCCATTCTCATACTCTTTCTTTTCTTCTTCTGGCAAAGTATTTCGCACATGCTTAATCCCAAGAACATCACTAATCCTGGGCTGTTTATGTGTGGAAACTAAGCACAGCCTGCAGTACTTTATTGGCCCGTGCTGAGACTATGAGGGGATCTGTCGTCTCCTGGGAAAGCCGATACCGCATGCGCTGTGGCACAGGGCTGACTTCCACTGGCCAAGGGTGGGGAGAAGACATCCTCTCCCTGTGGGCATGAGGCAGCCCTCGGGTCATGCACACCATGACCTTGAAGATCAGGCTTGAAGCACCTGCTGTGGCAACTAAATTCAGGAGCTCAGTGAGCTATTCAGGTGGTCTGGTCTAAATGCCAAGCCTAAGTGGTTGGCCTAAGTCCGTCTTAGATGTTTCAGCGTGGTTTCTGCTTGTAAGGTCCGTAGTGTGGCAGGTGTGGGTGCAGCCCTGTTTTTTCTCTCTATTTCCAGACCGAGTCCTGGTTTGCAGCTGTGAAGAACAGGCACTCTGAACCACTCCTTGCCCTTTTCTCACACAGTAGGTGACCAGATCTGTCAGAAGTCCCGTAGGGACAGTCTCTTCCCAGTTGTGACCTTGGCTCACTGTCAGGGAATTTGTGTAAGGTGGAGCAATGTGTGATAGATGCTTTTGTCATGTATTGATCAGATAATTCCTCCTGAAAGAGTCCGGGTGTCCACTTCCTCCTACTGGGGAACAGCAGCTCTTGGAGAAGCCAAAGAAAAGTACTGATCAGATAGGTGAACATAGAAAAATATATATATGTTAAAATATATATTTATAAAAGTATATGTGTGTGTGTACATGAGTAAAGCTGGTTGTTTCTTTTTCCCCAAATCCCCTGCCTGTGAGTGCTATTAGCTGGTGCTTGGCCCTCTGGGCTTTTTGGGTTGTTGTAGAAGTAATTGGCATGTTTGGTGGGGTCTTCTGGTGAAGGGCATTTGGGGTGTTTTAGTTAAGAGTCCAAAGCACTCCAGAGCCCCAGGGAAGTTTTATGGGTACTCTCCTTCATTATACAGAATCAGATATACATGAGCAAAATAAAGCAGAGAAGGATACAGTTGCTTTTATGGTTGGTTCAGCTTGACAAAGTACGGGAATAGAGGGTTTCTTTGTCCTTCTACAGGACGGGTTTGTTGTTCTTCAAGCACTTTTGTGAGCAAATGAATGTGTTAAATTAGGTCCTGTAGAGACTTGTTGGCAATTTTAAAGACATGGCATAATGAAGCTTGTTTCCAACTCCACAGGGATAGCTTCTTTTGTTAATCTACCAAATAAAGTATTGGAGAGGCTTGTCTCATTAGCAAATGGGAGAGGACATGCCAAGAGCCCTATTCTTTTACCCTCCTGCGCTCAGCTCTGTGACCACCCTCTCTTCCCTGAGGAGGGACCAGAATTCTGTTTTCTGAGGGGTCAGTACAAACCTTTTCTGACATACGAGCCTGTTTCAGGTCAAACACCTCCCTTGGAAAATACCGACATACATTTGAAAAAAAACAACAAACCAAGCCAGAAGAAACCCCCATCTGTTAATTTCTTAACAGGTTTGGCATTTGTTGCAAGCATGCTGGTCAAAAAAACCCACCCCAACAACATAATCTCATGGAGAAAATATCAGTCCCCCAATTCAGAGAGAATTCTTCTAAGCAGCTTTGAACACTTAGAAGTGGATTCCCCTCAAAGCTATCTGAAAGGTTGGTGTTTACCTTAAGATTCAAATGAACTACAAAGAAAGGCAAGAGCAGAGGGCAAGTCATCCCATCTATGCTGGCAGCTGTCTTTGGAGAGTTGAACCATATTTTGGCAACCCATCTCTCCTCTGACCAGACAGGCAGCCAACATGGCTACCTTAGATTAGATGCCTGACTCCTGAAAAGCTAAATTTAGGTGATAGGAATCCCAACCTTAAATTTTTAATCTTAAGACAAACTGAGTGGCTCTGGGCCCCCCAACAGAGTCTAAAGTTCCTTTTCCAAAAAACCAAGTGCTTCATGTCATGCCAGATTGATTTTAAAAAGTGGTTGCTTCTCAGCTGAGATGTGGTACCGTAGTATTCCCACTGCCAGAGCATTCCTG
>NW_008825109.1:3870194-3891234 GCF_000699105.1 Pygoscelis adeliae | reverse complement strand
TATGCAAAAAGAGAAAAATACCCTCTCCAGCTGCACGCTGAGCAGTGAGGAGCCTCAGGCTGAGATCAACAGAGTGCTCAAGTGATTTTGGCCAGTACATCAGAATAAAACAACCTTCATAATATAGAACAACAAAGCACTTTACTGCTCTTAGAACAACAAACCACTTTGTGCACAGTAGCAAAGCGATCCTTGCTAGAGCACAGTGATATCTCAACAAGGGATCCATGCCTAACCTTTCCAGCATTAATCACTGGAAACGCCTGTGCTACCAGTGTGCTTTTGCTTGTACATTGTGGAAATAATGGTCTCATCTATACACAGCGAAGTCAGGGGAAAGGCGATGGCACAGAGCCCCAGGTGGCTTGCATATGCCCTATAGTGAAAGCTGGCAATGTCTCCTTATATGGGAGCTAAAATACTCTGCTCAAAAATAAAGACAATAAGAAACACTCAAAAGCCACTTCTGGTACCAGTCTATTTACTGCTTCTCACTTTGAAACCAGAAAGTGCTTATGCCTTTTAAAAATCTAAACACACACAAAGCAGAAAATGTAATCACTTAATTTTGTAATGAGACCCAGGCACAGGAACCCATGAGGATTTTCTCCCCCATCTTGAACTCCACATTTCACACACAGAGAAGCCACATGTTGGCTTTGGCTCCCAGCACCATTCCCGAATGCCTTCCGGCTTGGAGAGGAGAAAGCCTTCTCTGGTTACCTTCAGGCTTGTCCTTGGAGTGCAGGAACAGAGGGAAAGGACAAAGCTATGTTGGCGTCGGGAAAAAGCCCAGTGCCTGAGCCCCTCACTAGAAAGTGAGTGCACAGCATTACAGGTGATGCTGGGGTTTCCATTTGCCAAAATGTAAGTGCCTGCAAAACCATTCCTCTCTCTGGAGACAGCAGCAGAAGGTCCATTGCTGTTCCTATGCTCCTTCAGGGATGCTCTATAAAACAGAGAAGGCAGCAGCAGTCAGAGTAAATATTACCAGTCCCAGTCACTGCTGCATGCTACTGCTCTGCTCCAGCTTTAAAAGCACAATGAAAATCGTCTGGCCCTGCTGGTGGATGCCACAGAAGTCACGGGTTTGATGGAGAGTGAAGAATGAGAAAGTAGCAGTACCCAGATACAGATCCCTGCAGGCACAATGCCTTCTAGAGACGTGACCACAAGTAGCTGCTCTCCTCCCTGATTATTTCCAGAGCACGTGAAGTTCTCTCGTGTGAAAACGCCACCAGTTTGTTTGATCTGTTGACAGCCAGCTCAAAGTATGGTTATCTGTATCTGGATGGACTTATTGGTGTGCCAGGCTTCACACCTGCAGCCAGGAGCCCAGATACCCTTATCTTTCCCCTAATTCCTCCCAATACATCAGTGACAGGGAGGGGAGAAACAACTACTTTCAGAAGAAGAATTGGGCTAAACCCAAAGGAGAATCCTGGTTTAATGCGGGCAGTATTTCACACAGAGTCAGGAAAAAATGATCCTAAAGGCCTACAAAATTCCTGGGGCAGTAATCTCTGCTGCTGGCAGCACCTACGTGTTTTGGAGTGGCTCCCTGCCTTTGTCAGAGCTGGACCTCACTAAGCAAAACAAGTTACTTTTTTACTCCAGGAGCATCCTGCCCCGATACCAACATCTTCACAGAGAAACAGCCCTCACTTGACTTTTATCTCTGCATGTGGTACAGCTTGTGCACAGAGGCAAAGGATACACCCACAAGGCAGAAAAATGTCAACATGCTGAGGTGCTGCATGAGAGCACCCAATGTGGGGTTCCTCCATTACCCACACGAAGGAGGCTCCAGGCAGTCCTGGCTGCCAGAGCCGGGCAGGGTAGCCAGAGCAAGGAGGTGGAGGTTGTTCAGACTGAAGCAAGGATAAATGTAAGCTTCAGCCATGCAAGCACAAACAAGAAACTCTGAGCACTTTGCTCAAAGCCATTCCCCCTCCTTCAGCATCACTGGCTCCTGCCATGTCATCATGTGCCTTGCTTGCAACGCTGAGGAAGAGAAACTGGCAGAGGTGATTTCCTTACACTTCTGGAACCTTTCTAGTCTGAACAAAAGACTTATTACTTCTGACATTGGATTCCTGTGTCTGATGAACCCCTGACTTTTCTAACTTGAATAAGTAGTTTAATTCATAGCAGAGACGATTTCATTCAGTGGTGTTGAACTGTTGTCATCACGGCATCCTTCAACACAGGATGGGAAGGTGACCAGGAAAAACTGAAATTAATAGTGCTTTCATATGGTCTTCCTAGAAGAGTGTGAATAAAAAAAGCCATAACTGCAGAGGAAATATTGCAATGTCTGTATGGAAAGGATTCATGCTGCCATTTGCTCTCTGGTTCATTATATTTGCTTTCCACCACCACACCCCCTTTACAGTAAGATAGTAACTTTTCAGAAACCTCCTTTCCATTGACATTTCACCTCCATTTCACTGGCTTAGAGAATTCGCAGTGACTTGGATAACATTTAGTCCAAGAAAACAGCCTGAATAAGATCAAACATGCTTTTCTTTGATAGAACACTTAAACACAAACCAACAAAAAAATATATGAAATATATGGCTAATATCATCATATGTTCTTCATTTTGTTGGGCTACTAAATAACAGGCATTGTAAAAGGAGGCATTATATAAATCCTGTGTGAACATATGGCATTTTTTTTTTCCCTTCCAAGATTGCAGGCTGAATCTATGCAATCCTGTTAACGAAATGAGCCTTGTTGTTTGAGGAGGAGCGCTTAATGACAGTTGTCAGTCATCACTAGGTACCACACTCAAGAGACATCTTGATATGTCTGTGACAGACAGATTAGATATTGTCTGGAGGAGAGGGTTACGCAGCAGCTATAAGAAAGCCTTAGCTGAGAGGAAATGAGGATTAAAAAAAAAGAGTGAGGAAATCAGATACAGCTTTTCCAGCCCCTGTTCTCTGGAGCAGATGAATCTTCTGCTCAGGTATGAGCTGTGTGTGTCTGAAGCTAATGGCTGAATGGGAGATGGCCACTGCTGTGATTTAACTTCAGTTACCCAGAATCGCAGCGTTGTTCTGCTCAGACCTGGGCAGATTGAAACCCTCTCTTCCCCCCAAATATTTTGCAATTTAATAAGTTTTCCTTTCCATTCTTCATACTCTCTTACACTGAAGGCAAATGCAATCAGCACAGCTATGCCTGAGGCAGAAAGAGACTGAAATAATTTGGCACTTGTGACTTCCATCCCTGCTGCATCTTGCCAGCAGTGGGAGGTAGCAGAGGGGTGCTGCTGCCCTGTCCTCGGCGGGGGTCCATTCAGTGCTGGCAGAGGTCAGGGGCTGGCACAGGACCCTGCTCCTGCCACTGGGCCCCTGCTGCTGGAGAGCCTGAAGGCAGCTCCCTGGCTCCCGGTGCAGGTGTGTCTACGGGGAATGCCTCCCAAATAGCTCTTTGCCTCACTTGTCCTTGTAAATTGGCCATGTGGAAACCAAAGAGATGCAGAGGTCAGCTCAGGAGTCTACGCACATGCTGCTCTCACAAAGACGTGCTCTATATCCGTGCATGAGCAGAGACTGAGCCTGTCAACCAGAGAAAAGGCTTTTCATGCATTTCTAGTAATAGCCACAAGGTCATTCAACATGGGTACAGGCAGCAGGGGATGGGATTTGGAGCCTCTGCTGCAAAAGTCCTTCATCTTTTTTCAGCCAAGGGTCTGAAGACTGCAGAGAGAGAAAGACAAATGGGACACCAGCCCCAGGAGACCTGATGCAGGAGGCCAGTGGAGGCTTGCCAAAGCAGCAGGTCGTAGAACACCTAATGCTGCTCACATAAAGTTGAGCAGTGAAACCGCAATGCTATGGGGCCTGTAAAACTGCTCCCTGCTGCCTCGCTGGGATGGTCATGATGATGAATGACACTGGCTCCACTCTGCAGGATGCCAGGCCTCAGGAATACCGCCTGCTCCCTGCTCCCAGATACTGCTGATACCTCCCAGCAAACAGCAGGCCCCAGGAGGCTGCAGCCAGTGTCTCCCACAGCGAGCTGCTCCCCGGGGACCAGCCCTCTCCTTACAGCAGCTTTCTTCTCCTGTGAAGTCAAGATACTTCAGGAGGATTCATAAGGTGCAACACACCCAGCTTAATACCTTTAGTCTTGACCTTGATGTCCAGAAAAGCAGGTATGAACAGACACACTCCAGAACATTAAAAATCATGTAAAAAGAAAGTAAATAAGTGACCTAGAATTGTGGAGGAAGCAAGAGAAAATGCAAGGTTTGAAGTTAATTAGCCCTTGAACTGTCAGGCCCAATTACTTCCAGCAGGCTCTGACATTTCGAAGATTAATTAGGGAGTTAGCTGTCACGTCTCACAAAGGACCACCATTATGCCAGAGAAGATCTACCTGCTCTCTGCACACAATGTCTTGAAATTTTGCAATGTGAAATTATATCCAAAAGCTAATTGGGGACCTTTGGTAAAAGCTTTCTGATTATTATATTCATTTTGAGGAATGCACTGTATTTATATGCTGAAATACAACTGGCTGCTTTGAAGGAAAGGTTTAACTTATGGGATGATGATTTTAAATACGTGTAGCTCCTGGGCAAAAGGCCCTTGTATTCCTCTGCTTCCTTTGCAACACTCTTGTTGCATCCAGTATAGATTATACTAATAGTGCAGTACCCAGTGTATATCAATTATTCAGCACATGTTCACTCCCAAATAGATCCGTGAGTATTGCTATGTACCTGTCCCTGAAATCAGCCTCCTAAACCATTTCTGAGTGGCAGAAATGCAGCTTCCTAAATCTGAGTTAGCAGTGTGCCCCTGCAGCAGCAAAAGCAAGCCCTCTCCTGGGCTGGACTGGCGAGGGCACAGCCGGCAGAGCAGAGGATGGGATTTTTGCACTCTTCACAGTTCATGGGCCTGGTCCAGTTTTGGTGCCCCCAGGTCAAAATACACGTTGGAAAATGGGAGAGGATGCAGTGGATGGCTACCACGGTGCTTAGCGAGTTGCAAAATCCAATCTAAGGCCCTGCTTTCAGGGGAAGGTCACACCAGGTAATCTCCAGAAGCTCCTTCCAACCTGACCTTTTCTAGGATGATATGATTTTTAACTCTTTGTTCTTCCCCAGGACATACCAGCTCCCTGCAGAGCTGGAGGAAGAGGTGATACACTGAGTTTCCTGCTCCTCAGGGCAGCTGTCTCTGCAGCAGCAAACCAGAACCATACCTGCAACTCTGTCTGTATCGTACCATTACAAACATTGTTGTAAGCACCTTAGCAGAGAAAAACCCCTCCCTGCCTCACAACAACTGAAGTGTAAAGTGCTGATGTAGTGAATCATGGAAAGGATCCTTCAGAAAAAGTGGAACAAAAACAAAAGAAAGGAAAAGGAAATGAAATCCCGTTTTAGACACAAAATGGTTTCTGGCTTGCAGCCATCTGGATATTTTTAACATGTCCATCAATACAGTCTCTGTGCACAGCAACTGACTGATCTGTGACTCTGTATTCATGCTTCCATCTCTCCCCCAATGACCGGAGGGTGTGTTTTAAAGAATAATTTGGTCATAACTAGTTTTATTTTCCTTTATCGTCAGGGGATACTTATTACATGAAAGCTGAGTTATGGAGAGGTGGAACCTCTTGGGAGGTGGTTATTACTGTGGTCCTTTTGATGCCCAGTGGGAGGGGGTTTCCACGTCCACGGCAGAGCTGTGCGCAGCAGCCAGCCTCCTGCACAGGCACCCTCAGCCTTGGCACAGCGAGATCATGGGCTGCCAGCGTACATGCTGCCCAACCCTTGCCACCAAGATGGGAGTCAAAGATAAGCTATCTGATCTCATCCAGCTGAGGTATGTGCCTACAAGCCAGTGTAGCTGCTCTCCTACCAGCGATATACCTACCTATTCCCACATTCGTGCAGTGCCTGGAGCAGGGCTAGCCAAACCTTTGCAATCCCACAGGGTACATACCAAAGCCTTCACACAGCCAAGAGCCACCAAGGATGTCTGGAGAGCTCTGCGTGTGTGTGTGGGGGGGATCCCTGAGCACAGGTGTCAGGAGCTCCCCCAGCTCCCCTGGGTCAGGCTGGCCCTCCCTGATCTGGCATCTAGCTGGAAACAAGGTCTCTGATACTGTACTGTAGGACTTGGTCCTTTCTGTGATTATCTTAACATACAAAGGGATAAGACAGCAGAAGGGATAGTTATTCTCAATTCAAAGGCAAGGTCCTGAGGAGGTTAAGGCTAGGACTCCTCCTAGCCATCTTCAGCCATCTCAAAATTAGGCAGCTAAGCCAAGGCAAGAACCTCTCTTTTAAAATGTTCTTTTTAGTAGGTTCTTCCAGAGAGCACTTCATCCCATCCCAAAATAGGTGGGACGATTCACCCTCCATCAGCTGTAAGGAGAACCTACACAACCACCTTCAGTGAAGCCTGTGGTATTTGTGGGTCCTGGACCCAGAGCTCAGGGGATGACCCTGACTCAGGGTTTGCTGTCACTGGGAGTTGGACTTAAACTTGTAAAAGCCTAGAAACAGAAGTGATGGATACTCCCTTGTCGCCTTCCTCTCCGAGTGACCTGTTCAAGGTCGCACAGAGTTGGCAACCAGACCAGGAAATTATGTGTCCCAACCACAAGACTGTTTTTTTCTCTCATGCTTTTCTAACCATTTTCAAACCTACCAGGAACAGATCAGAAAAAAAAAAAAAAAGCCTGAGATTCCAAATGCCTTCTAATCTTCTGTACCATCAATGCCATAGTCATAAATACCTGCTGCAGCCAACCTAAGGCTGGTTTTCCATTTCATCTTTCAAGTTTTTTTTTTTTTTAAAGCCAAGAGAAAAACTAGTTCCTCTACAGACAACAGTTAATTATTAATGGTATGTGCAAAACATAACATACTTGACCCTTTGACGTGGTGGAAGAAGCATGTAAGTGGAGATGACAGGATATATTGGCTTATGCTTCTCCCGGACAAACCTGCCTCATTGTGGGAAGGGAGGAATTGAAATCTTTATCACCTGAGCTTAGTAAGGATGTTGCATTTGAAAGAGAGTAATTGGGTACTTTAAGGCTGCTAGCTTGTAGCCACTTCAGTAATTCTGCCTAATAAAAGCAAAGTCATTGATGCTTTGTTCTTGATGTCCAGCATCTAACGGGGAAATGCTTAGTCAGCCTTATTTTGCTGACTCACTGACTTTGCTTTTGGAGGCACAGCCCATCTTCCCTGGGCAGGGCTTGTGCGACACAGGGTGAAATGTAGGAGCTGGCAGGCGAGCAGGCTGAGATCAGCATCCAGCGTGGTCCTCCATCACCTCACAGGCACTCGGAGATGCTGCACAAGAGATGTGTTGCTGGGTCCTCTTGGGGCCTGACCCAAGGCAGCGAGTACCCTCGGCTCCTCGGGTTAGGAGGTGTAAGGATGCTTGGCATATTGCACACCCGGCCCTTTATTTTCCAGGAATAAACGAGGCAACATTCCTTCACTAGGTTTTGCATGAACAGACCTTTCAGAGAAAATCACATTTTATAAATTTATTTTAAAAATTTACCCATTTGCAGCTCTGGGCTCACCTGCACTTAAAAATTAAAACAAAATAAATAAATAAAAACAGAAAAGGGGAGGTTTTGCTCGATTTCCCAGGGCAGAGCGGTGAGAATGGCGATGCCACCTGCTGGCGACAGAAAGCTCGGTCCCCTCCCTGCCTTCCTCCCAGCGCCCGGCTCGGCGTCTGCCTCCGCGCCAGCGCACCTTGTGCTGCACGGCCTTTGCTTTCACCTTTACGAGTTTTAACAGCGGGGTGCGCAGACGTGGCACTGGGGGGGGGGGGGGCCCGGGGCCGGGTGGGGATGCCTGAGGGGGAGCCGAAGCGCAGCCGACTGCGTGGCGGGTCATCCCGCTGGGAATGACTAACCCCTTGGGAAGCGGAGGTCCGTACACACGCTGTCACAAGGTGTGAGAGGGTATACTGCGTGGCTGGGTTTGGGGAGGAAAGGGGGAAATGCTGGGCAGGAGGAGGCTGGCTGTGCTCAGGCAGCTCCACGGGCACTGTGGGGACCCGCCTCCAATTTCTCCCTCTGCCACAGGCTCTCTGTGTGCCCTTAACACACGACTTTACGTCAGTAACAGCTGAGTTCCCCATTGGTAATGCAGGAGAGCATCAGGAATAATATGAAGAGAAACTCAGAAACAAGCCCAGAAGCAGGGACTGGGAATCATGATCCTCCTGCCCCGCCGGGTCTGCTGCCCTCTCAGCAGCATAGTCAGACTCCTCTTCTCCCTCCTGTGTCTGGCTGTCTTAACAGAGGGGAGCAACTTCAACAGCCACACAGTCCCTTCCAGGCTCGCTTACACCTTACAGGACATGTCCGAGCAGATGGGGGACGTGTTTGAGATGCCCCCAAGAGCTGTAAACCCTCTTATTCAAGTGCAGCTGCACCAATTGTGGTGGGAAGCGCAGCCGTGCCAGAGCTCCTCCTGTCCCACAGGCTTGATGGGACCATCTTCTCATTCAGATCCCCAAAAACCACAGGAACCACACAACGTACCCTCTGTCCACTAGATCATTTTGGCCAGGGGCAGTCAGTGCCACCTAGGACTTCATCTGCATCAACCTGTGCATGACTTTCCCAAAGCCACACATGGAGTCAGGGTCAGAGCTGGGACTGAACGCATAACTGCCTGTTGCCTCATCTTGCCCTCGGAGGGCTTGGCTGCACCTCTCTCCCAAATGCTTTGGTCAGATGAAGTTGCTAGAAATGGGGGGGAGAGGTGGAAGAGGTGGGCATGGGGAGGCAAATACAGTAATTCCAGAGTTAGGGAAAGTTTGACCCTGTTCTGTTTGCAATGCACCTTAGCACCTGCAGTCTTCCCAAAGACTGTGCCATGCACTGTGAGCTGTAGCTGGTGGGTGAGGCACGCTCCAGCACAGTAAATGTGTTGCAGCTTATTATTTAGAGCAAACAGTTCTGAAAGAAATATTAGATGGTAAAACGCATACAGAAAATCTCCTGTAACAAAGCTGCCAGCCCTCTGGCAAGACTGGGACTCTTGAGCGGGTTACAGAGGGGGCTCCATCTATGGCGGATGCTGGAAAAACCCTGGCTCATTCTTCCAGCCTTTTTGGAAGTGATCTTCACCTTGAAGGAGTGCTTTGGGCTGAACCCCGCAGAGCTGAGTGGGAGGAAGGGAGGGAGAGGGGCGGCAGAGCCAGGCTGCCATGGGGAGGAGACAGCCCCGTGCAGCCAGTGTCTGCAGTGCCACCATGCTCTCCCAAGGGGCTGTAAATCACCTGCGTGCAAAGACAGGGGTCTGGAGCACAAGGCAGCCCCACAGGACTGCAGCACGGGACAGAGGGCAGGCACCCACTGAGTGACTCCCACATGCCATGCCGGGTGCCTGAACCCTCATAGGGGTGCCCCTGCCCACCACCCTTCTACTTTTCACAAGGGTGCTGGGAGAGCTGAGCATCCTGAACTCCTCGAGGCCCGGGAGCTGAGCATCTGGCTGTGCCCTTACCAGCACTCTCCCAGGACCAGGGTAATCTGTATTACCCCACTGGCACAGGGGAAAGGGAAGAGAAAATAGATGCTTCGTGTCTGGGCAGAGACTGGCTGATCTCAAGAGGAAGTATAAAAAATAGTTTCTGGTTTAAAATATCCTCGAACTATTTCTTACAGCCCTTTCTCGTGGGTATGGCTTTGATTAATGACAACGGGCTCCTGCCCGGCAGCTGGAATAGCTGCTCAAAAGAGCGAGAGGGAGTGTGTCCGGCAGAGACAGCTTCCTCCAGGGCAGCCAGACCATGGCCTGGGTACTCGGTGAAGGCAGCTGCTTCAGCTTCCCGTGAAACACTGGCATCTCGGCTGTGACTTCTGCAAAGAGCTGTGGTTGGGGACTGGAGGGTGGTGACAGCCAGACTGCCCCAGCACAGTATATGCAGCATTGGAGTTAGGAGAGCAGGTCACTGGCTCCGGAGACCACTATCAATATAGCTGGCTGTTAATTTTGAAGGAAAGATACCCCGCATAAAGTCACAAGATAGAAAATGTGGGTGGGTGGGGGGCCATAAACCTTTTAATCGCTTGCATAACTCATCTGAGGAAGCTGCAAAGAAGAACTTGCCATTCTTGGCCGTTTGCCCCAGGGCTGTGTGCAGCCGGGGAAAGAAGAAGTGAAAGGAAGAACCTCCCGCTTGGGTACC
Source organism: Pygoscelis adeliae (assembly GCF_000699105.1). NCBI lineage: Eukaryota > Metazoa > Chordata > Aves > Sphenisciformes > Spheniscidae > Pygoscelis > Pygoscelis adeliae. Next base: position 3,881,032 of record NW_008825109.1, on the reverse strand, counting down.
AGAGGGAAGCATGGTGTTGCTAGACAAAGTCAAAGCTCAAGTCTGCAGTAAGCAGGCCAAAAAGGTACACAGTATGTAAACGCCCCAAAGCAGCCCTGCCTAACTGTACACGTAACAGGAACATGTGGTGCCAAGGGGATCTGAGCTCATTGCCCGATCTCCCCTCTAACCTGTGCTCTGACCCTGGGCAAGTCCCTTCACCTCTGTGCTCCATGTTGGTCTGCTCAGATTTCAAAACCCCCAGGCTATTCCCATGCACGTGAAACGGTGCCTAGGACTGCTGTAGTCCCACTAATAATAAACTGGTGGTGAAGTCTTTTGCAATGCCCATCAGCCCCGACTGAGCAAAGCAAGCTCCTTATAACCTCACTCGCCTCCAAATGTTTTATTTTGTACAGCTTTTTCTGTCAAGTAACTCCTTGTCGTGTGTGCTGGTTTTGGCTGTGCAATTCCCAGGCCTAATCCTTCTGGGTTTTTTCCCCTCCGTGATAAGGAAATCAATTGATTTTATTGTCTGATGGACATTACAGGCATCATCAGTGTCCAGGATCTGGTTTCAGCCAGCAGCTTATCTCGGGGATCCCTGCGGGCTGCCAACCCCAGGACAATGGCTGGTTGTTCGGTGCTGTAAGCAGACGTTGCTCTGCTCCACAGTTCCCTCATTGGAGGGAGCACTGCGATAGCGTGCCAGCCCCTGCCCGGCAGTGACCGCCACGTACTGGCAGCTCCAGGCTGAAGCTCACCGAAGGGTTCCCAGCCGCCACGACTGCCCCGGGATGCTCAGGGACTTCACAGGATATCACACTCTGATGGTGAGAGATTTTCCCTCTGCAGCCTGAGTCGTTGTGGAGACAGGTTGTAATTTTTTTTCTGATGCCAACGTTTACCTTAATAGCTTTTCCTCCTCTCTCAGGCATTTGCGGAGGGCAGTGACAGCTCCTCTTGGCTTTCCTTTGGGTACACCACAAACTTCAAGTTTCTCCTTACAACAGTCTCCATATCCTTGGTCAACTGGTTCGCCCAGTACTGGTTTTTTGTGGGGCACTTTGCTTTTGTAACTAACAACAGTGTTTCTGTAGTACTAGAGCACTGCCTGGATCTGTGCAGGCATACAGAGAGATGCCGTACAGTGTCGCCTTCCTTGCTTGGTTTTCTCACGGGCAGAGACTTGTAATCCCGTAACCTGATAATTATTATTGGCAAATGGGCCCTTGCAGTCTTCCAGGTGAGATGCTGACAACCAGAGCCACTAACCCTAAAATATTTATCTTTCCAGGACAAACAAATAGATCCATCCTTCCTCATTTCCAAAGTCCCTACGCTTCTAAAAATATGTGAAAATGGATTTTGTTGGCCTGATCTGTCTCCTGTTTGAAATGTACCCAGCAAATTGTTCTACACCTTCTCCAGGATAAGCTCTGTTAAGTTATTCCAAGTATTTATTTTGCTATAAATACGGGCATGCTTATCTCCAGGTCTGGTGCCCTTTTCTCCCCCTAGTTTGGTTCAATCTGCCTTGTATGTTGTGATCATTTGGAAAAAGTGTGGAGGCACGACTTAGGTTTCTGGCAAGTCTCTTAAATCTCTGTGTCCCTGATGTCCCGTGAGGAACCAGAGCAGCCTCGGACTGAGGGAGGAGGTCTCTGGTACCTGCAACCCAGCCTGCTGGGAAGAAGCTACAGGACCAACAAAAGCAGTTGTTAACTTTAGCTCTGGGTATGGCGCATCTAATGGAAACCCACTTCGACATCTCATCTACTGAGAAGGAGGCAAAATAACCTCCCTTTTGTACTACAGGGATATTTTTCTGATTACTAGAAAAAAACATGATTGCAGGTGAGAAGTGTCTCGGGCTGAGTGGGAGTGCACCGTATGGAGATGGGAAAACCTGATTGTTTGAGAGAATTATCCCAGAATAGGCTGATGAGAAGAGAGGAAAGGGAAGTTAGAAAGAATCAGTGGCTGTGTTTTCTTTTCTTCTTTCTGTTTTCTTTTTTTTTTTTGCAGATAAGATCTGTGTCTCATCCCCAGCAGATAAACTCAGAGGGAATTGTGCGAGACCCTCTCCACACCTTTCACGGTGGGAGCTCTTGGAAGGGTTACGCTTAGTTCCAAGGGAGTCCAGGACCATCAGTGATCACTGGGCCCAGGGCAGGGGGTCTTCTGGCGGTGAAGGTGGAGCAGGCAGAAACCCTTCCTGGGACATCTCGGCAGGCCAGAGAAAGCAGCTCTGCTGTCAGCTTTGCAGTCCAAGATGTTTGTGGAGCTGTAGATCTGATGTTTGGGGAGACAGCTTCTTACATTCAGCCAAAGTATCTGTTTCAGGACATCGTGGAGGAACGTGTTTTTGGTTTTGGAGTAATAGTCAAGAACTGGTTTTGGTGTAATTCTTCTGGAATAGCTGTATCTGTAAATTTTCACATTTGGGCAAGCCTTGCACTGCTGTAAATCTGTATTATCCCACTGAGCAGAAGAGAATAAAACTAGATTTCCACTATAAATTTAATCAGGATGAGGGTCTGGCCTGATGATGGGTGTCCTTGCTCCATTCAACACACTTAAAGGGCACCAGATTTGGTGCTGAGCTATCCCACAAAGGCCAGGCACCTTGACCCCTCTCAACTTAAGCATCTGAAAATAGAGCAACCTCAGCTGGGATTCACCTCATGCAGCATCATCCCTCCTCCGTAAGCCATCCCCTGTCTGTCCACGGTCAGCACAGAAAAGTGGGCATGGAGAGAGCGTTGGCTCACCGACCAGACACTGATCCTGGCTGCATGAGAAACCCAGATGTTCAGCCGAGGCTGAAGTCGGCTTTCACATGGTGCAACCCCAGAAGTCACGCTTGAAAATCATGACTGTGGATTTTAACCCAGATGCCATCGCTGTGACCACCGGAGGCTCTATGGGAAGCATACGGACTATCGGACAATGGACATGAAACCTAAGGAAAAAGAAATGTGATGAAAAACTGAACATAACTGGCCTTTTCTTAGTTAAATAGTCACCCCAATTACTCCAGCATGGTGCTGTTGGTCTGCTGATATTTTTATCAGAGGGTCCCATGAGCACGTTGCACTTAATGTATATTAAACACCCCAGCCAGGAATGCAGGCAGCGTAGGAAGGAACACTCGAAGATGAAGTGCCTCTTAATGTGTTTTCCTGTTTAAACAAAACGATGTGCTCGCTAAACACACCAAAGGAAAGAGGCAACAGCCCTTGGCAAGCAAGCCTATCTGCAGCTCACTCTTGGCGCGTGTTTATTCAGTGGGTTTGAAAAGTATATTGACATTATAATGCTGTGTTCATTGTGTGTTGTGCGAAGCAAGAGGGAGGGCTGGTGATCTAATCGCTGGCCCCAGAGTTACTCTAACCCAGGATGTCGTTATGTCTTTGCAAATAGCAGGTGCGCGGAGGAACTGGATTAATTTCCAGGCAAATTTAGAATGAAATTAAGTTCTGCCACCAATCAAAGATCCAATCACAAAGCAAACCCAGGCAAAAGTACTCGGGGGGGGAGACAAGGACCTTGTGTGACAGCTCGCAACCCCTGCTGCCTGTGTGTGGAGAGACATCGCTACCCAGGAGAGACACTATCATTGATACGCAGAGCCCAAAACAGCATCTGGATGTCAGTGGAGACGCAAAGATCTGCCTGAGGCAGGGCAGACACCCTACTCCCTCCCTTCCTGCATGGAGGCAAAACCTTACCCCCAGCCTAAGGATCCCCTCCAGCACATTCATGTCATCCTGTTTTTGGGAAACATCTAGGTAAAAGCAGGATTGCCAACCACCAACACCCAGCCATTTTCCTCCCATCACGAAGTTGACACAAAATCCTGCTATTTGAAAAAAATCATGTACTTGGCACTCTCTTTATTTTGCTTTTTGGTTACAGTGCATGATCTCACGCTTTTCCTGAAACCATGAAGCCAAAAGTTGGAGTGAAACTGAGATGCTCAGCTGGCCTCTGGGCAAGGGATCTGTGGGGAGGCACAGCAAAACTCAGAGCCAGCCCAGGCTCACGGAGAGGCACAGGGACCTTCTGAGCTCCAACATGTTGTGACAACCTGCTTTTCTAATGAGCCAATGTAAAACTCCGAATTTCTTTAGATGCAGGTGGTCTGAGAGCCCTCCCCAGCCCTGCATCTCTCCAAGGTGGCGTGCATGTCCTCCTCATGCTGCCCCAACATTCGGGCAGGAGCCTGGGGTGAGAACCCTGGAGAAGGGAGGGTGGTGGCTTTGCTCCCCAAAGGTAGAGAAAATGGGCAGTAGCTGCAGATGGAGCCAGCAAGGCTGTAAGGGAGAGCACACACCCCGAGGATGGCACTGTGGTGTCCGAGCCCCTGCAGCATGGCCGCGTGGCCAGTCTGCGCCTCCTCCATGCTAAGGAGGAATGAAGATGCTTCACCTCCCTTGGACGTTGCTTCATGTCTCATGCTGGCCAGCCCCAGACGCTCGCCTGATTGCCCCCAAAATCTTCACCTTGCTTGTAAACACTGAGGCTTTTAAACCACAGCAGTTAGACCTCTTTCACAAGCTTTTTGGAGCCTGATCTTCAGAACTTGGGGTTTCAAGCTTTTTTCCCCCACAACTAGGAGAGAAAGGAGAGGCTTGAATGAAAAGTTGTGATGCTGCTAAAGCTACATGACTACAGTGTCTCAGTTCTTAACAAAAGCTCTAGATGCTGGAATTCAAGATGAAATAATTCAGATTGACAACATTGTATTAAAAGCACTAAATAAATTTTCACTCTTATTATTCCATTACTCTCTGTGTGACTGTACTTGTGATGACAAATCCTGCCACTTAGATAAGGAACCAGGCTTTGAAGCCAGGACTTGAATTAGGTTTTGGTGGTTTTTCCTTTGGAGGTAACTCCGCCTGTTCATTTTGCCTCTTCCCACATTAAAAAGAAATATTCTCAAACCAAGAAAGCTCCACTTTTCCCTCAGGTCTCTTTCAATTCCAGCTTGTTTTGGCTCACTGCCTCTTTATGCCATCCAAAGGATCACCCACAATTCAAAGAACAGAAAAGGAGAAATCCATTCAATTAAAAAATGACATAAAATAAAAAGCATTCTGGAGGGCAGATGTCAGAGCTGGGCAGCGTTCTCATCCTCTGGCTCTTAGGAGTTTGTTAACCTTAAGGTTTATTAACAGAAAATTCGTTTCCTGTTCTTACATAGATTTCATCTGCCATTTGTTGAGGGTTGGGGTTTTTTTTTTCTGTTCTGAAAATGTTTTCCCTTGTCTGTGTACACTGAGAAAATTCCCATTATATCTCTCAAGAAAAAGTAATGTCACTATTAAAAGATAAGCCATGGTGCTTATGGAGTCCCCACCATGCACCAGGGTAGAGGAACCCCTTCTCTGGATGCTGCTCTCCATCCAGCATGAAGACTCATGGCTGCTCTGGAGCACATCATTTTTCCTAAACCTGGTAAAACATCTATTATTTGAAGGATCAGTATACATATGGGCATTTCTCCAAAGCTGCCTCCTTCAGCACAGAGCAAATTAAATTCAGTGTCAGCCCTAGGTCTGCTTCCCTCAGGGTCCTTTGAAAACCCCAGCTTTTATGTCATGCCTCAGACTTGCAGCAGTTTACTGTAATAATTAACAAGCTTAATTTGGTTGGTTTTCTTTCTTTTTTCCCCAGACTTAATTTGTCTCAGAGCACACAGCTTTCACTATATCCCAAAAGAGTCTGTTTTTCTCAGCAAAAATGTGGCAATTCAATATGTACACACACAACACCCTTAAGTCATTCTTCCATAAGGCCTCCTAGAAATCATGCACGTTTAGCAAAGAGAGGTAGAGAAAGTTTCATCATGAGTTGGCCTGGTAGAGATTTCAGTGAGATTTGAGCAGGGGGTGGCGGATAATAAAAGTTTAGGTGTGGGGTCATGGTTTTGGTGGTGTTAGGGTAACCATTGAGAGGTGGGGGAAGAGGAACCTGCACATCTCCAGCCAAAAAGGTGAGCATCAGCCGGTGGGCAAAGAGGGGGCGAAAGGGTCTAAACCCCAGGCACTGACGTGGCCACTGCAGCAGAGGTGGGAGCGGGCAGGGGCTCGGGGACGAGCATTGCCTCACATCGAGCTTCTGGCTCAATCCGTAATGCGGTGCATGAGAAGTTTATGAATATAATTCCAGGGAGGATCTGTCTGAAGTGTCATTGCAGGCAATTTCCCTAATTAGCGGAAGTTCATTTAAACATGGAGATATGCCAGAGCTAATCTCTGGGTCCAGTTACCACTCTGCCTGGGAAATGCCGGTGTCTCTGGGCTTGAACACTGATGCAAATTGAGCAGCCATCTGTTGTGGGCCCACACCAGCTGGACACGGAGGGTCGGAGAGGAGGGGAGAAGGTGCAAGGAGCAGGGTAACACTTTCCCCTCCTTTGGCTCTGAGCACACAGATATTGAGACAGAAACACCCACCCACTTCCCCAGAAAAATGAAGATATAAGGGGGTCTGAGCTGTTTTCCTGGCTCTAAACCACCACTGAAATGAGGGAAATGCAGGGCTGCAGCATTGCTCCAGCTCCTCGTGCTGGAGGAGGGCATGGGAGAATTGAACCAGTCTCCCATGTCCTGGGTGAGGAGGAGGAGGGCTGAAGCCAAAGGGAGAGGTGGATGGCCTCACCACGAATGGCTTTTTCCAGCTGAAACACATAAAACGCGTGACCTCCAGTGGAAATAATGAATCGATTCAGGATGCTGAGAAAAATGCTAGTTAGTAGTGGAAGCAAGGAGCTCAGCTGAGGGACTGATGAAGAAGAACCGTTAATTTCAGACAGCTGAAAGGCCTCCCAGAGAAAGCCCAAGATGCAATACAGAGGAAGCCAGAAACAATTACGGAGACAGGGGCTGCAGATAAAGGCGCAAGATATCACCAGCTCTTAGATATTGCAGCCACAGAACTCTCTCCTCTCACAGATCAATAAAAAAGATGCAGAGAAAAAGAAAAGAAGAGAGGAAAAAACCCACATTCCCTGGTGAATACTTCCTGAAGCATCAGATCTTGGCTGTATTATCTGATACCAGCCATCTCTGAACTTGGCGCCCCTTCCATTCGCTTCCAATCAGTAGCTATTGACCCAAGCTTCATTTTCTGTTATTTCATGTTATTTTTATTGCAATAACGTGAGGCAGCAGGATTGCCGCTGTGCTGTGCACCGAGGGGCAGCCCATGAGCAGAGGACATTAGGGACCATGGTGGCAAAGAGGCTGAGTGCCCCCATTTCACAGACACTGACAGCAATTGGTGTGTGCAGACAAAAAGTCTGGGAAAGGGCAAGAAGCTGATACCAGGCTTCCCCATGATGACCCTTTTGCATTCTTGCTACTCCAGTCAGGGCAAACCTTTATTTTCTCTCTTTTCCCACATCAGCATCGCTCCTAGTAGGCATCTTTAAATCCTTCAAAGATTTTAAAAGCCTTTGCATTTCAACTTTGGATTTGAGGTCTATGTAAGTATGTATATATATAAGTATGTGTAGGTGTAGGCATGTACCTTAAGGAACTCCTAAACTAAAAGGCCCATCAAGATTACGTGCTGTGTAAGCATTTCCCTCCGTCACCCCCAGCCTGGTCCTCCTCCCCAGGGGCTGATCCTGTGCCCGGCATGGCGATGCACAGCGCCTTGTGCAGGCTGCTGGCACCCTGGGCTCAGCCCAGGACTGATGGTACATTTCCACTGTGCACGCCTTGCAGCTAGGGCAGGGTCTCCACCAGGTTGTTTCAGAGACGCTAGTGTCCTCTTGGTGCTTGAGGGAAAAAATAGCAACTATGCGGTTACAAGACCACACAAGCAAGTCCCAGTTCAGGTCCAAGGAGGCCACGAGGGACCTCTGCGTGGCCTGGAGCAGCCAGTTGCAGCAGGAAGCTGCAATGTCCACCACCTCATCGATCCACCAGCTCTAGGACTCTTCAACACCTCACCCCCAGGCATCGTGTATCCTGCCCTGCTGCAGCTACTCTAAGGGAAACCCTCACCTCAAAAGTGCCAGCCGTACACTGTAGGCACAGACACCTTCTGTGGCTTCACCAAGGGCAAATCGTGCCTGACTAATCCAGTGGCCTTCTACAACTGAGTGACTGCACCAGTGGTCAAGGGAAGAGCTACAGATGTCATCTACCGGGACTTCTGTAAGGCCTTTGATATGGTCCCCCACAACATTCTTGCCGCTAAATTGGAGAGATATGGGTTTGATGGATGGACTGTTCAGTGGATGAGGAATTGGCTAGATGGCGGTGTCCAATGAGTTATAGTCAATGGTTGAATGTCCAAATGGAAACCAGTAACGAGTGGTGGCCCTCAAGGGTCTGTACTGGGACCAATACTATTTAGTATCTTCATCAATGACATAGACAGTGGGATCGAGTGCACCCTCAGCAAGTTTGCCGACGACACCAAGCTGAGTGGTGTGGTTGACACACCTGAGGGACGGGATGCCATCCAGAGGGACCTTGACAGGCTTGAGGAGTGAGCCTGTGTGAACCTCATGAGGTTCAACAAGGCCAAGTGCAAGGTCCAGCACGTGGGTCAGGGCAACCCCCGGTATCAATACAGGCTGGGGGATGAAGGGATTTAGAGCAGCCCTGCCGAGAAGGGCTTGGGGGAACTGGTGGATGGAAAGCTGGACATGAGCCAGCAATGTGCGCTCGCAGCCCAGAAGGCCAATAGTACCCTGGGCTGCATCCAAAGAAGCGTGGCCAGCAGGTCGAGGGAGGGGATTCTGCCCCTCTACTCTGCTCTGGTGAGACCCCACCTGGAGTACTGCGTCCAGCTCTGGAGCCCTCAGCATAAGAAAGACACGGACCTGTTGGAGCAGGTCCAGAGGAGGGCCATGAAAAGGATCAGGGGGATGGAACACCTCTCCTATGAAGAAAGGCTGAGAGAGTCTGGGTTGTTCAGCCTGGAGAAGAGAAGGCTCTGGGGAGACCTTATTGAAGCCTTTCAATACTTAAAGGGGGCTTGTAAGAAAGACAGAGACCTTTTACCAGGGACAGGACGAGGGTTAATGGTTTTAAACTGAAAGAGGGTAGGTTTAGATTGGACATAAGGAAGAAATTCTTTATGATGAGGGTGGTGAAACACTGGGACAGTTTGCCCAGAGAAGCTGTGGATGCGCACATCCTGTAAGAGCAAGGGCTGTGGCACAAGGACCTGGAGAGGCTCTCCTGTGCCATGGAGAGCCGTCCCTGCACCACTGGGGAGCCCGAGCAGTGCCGCACACCCAGGGCTGCTCTGGCCCCCACAGGTTCGGAAAGTGGCTCCTGCTTTTAGCTTTATTAGGGGAATTTTGCTAATTTTATGGACTGTCAAGACTGACGTTTCTCAGAAGTGCCACAGCAAAAATAGTACCATTAAAAATGGATCATACATGTGACTTGAAATTTAAAGCCATTATGTGGGCTGCCTCTAAAATTTATACCTTAATATTGTGAGATGGGTTTATAAAGGAGCTCCAGTTCAGATTCCCATTTTCATCTCTCCATGCAGCCAGCGCTGAATGATTACAAGCGCTTTTCTGACAGGCTCTTTGTTTACACCCTCTCTCACTCATCCTTAAAAATCACCAAGTGCGTTTTCCAATATCTCATTAGTCACCTAAGAATACAATTCACACTGAAATTAATTATTTTAAGTTCAAGGAAGATCTGTGACACATGATAATTAAAGCTTGATTAAAAATCCTTTATTTCCCAAGAAATATTTCATCCCCCTAATCATATTTATTAACAATCTTTAACCATCACCCAAAAAATGCTTTTTATCAGCTGGACATGCTCAGCATACTCAGGGTCAGGTCACACATGCACACAAAATGAATGGCAGTGGGCCATAGTCTATGCACTCACGACTTTCCAAAGGCTCTGCATACACACCCAGCAAAAATCAGAGGTTTTTATTCCCAAAGACGTGCTCACCTGTACACGTCACGCTTCCAGGCCCTCCAGAGAGGGAGGACCATCCGCCAGCTCCCTTGGCGAGCAGGCAGGGAAAGCTAGGCAGCCTTCGCCCTGCACCAGTGCCCATCTCCTGCCTTGGGCTGTACTCACCTCGAAAGCCCTGTGACTCCTTCAGTGCCTGCATTTGACTGTTCTTACATTTGACTGTTTCTGAATTATTAACATGCCTAGCACCCAGTGCTGTGGCTTTGTCTGAAGCCTTTTCTTTTGATCTCCATTGCCTTTGAAACTCTGCCTGGATGCGCAGGCAAGCCACGCTGCTTTTCCTGCAAACCACCACCCTGCGGGATGATATTTCTCTTGCTGAAACCAGTGCAAAAGGTCCTATAAACCCTCTGAAACTCAGGCCACAAACTGATGTGTTGTTTTAGCGTTTGGGTTTTGTTTAGAGAGCCTGGCCAGCTGCCTATATCTCACAAGGTGTGAAGCATTTCCTGAAGTCATGTCGTGATTTAACCCCAGACGGCAACTGAGCACCACACAGCCGCTCACTCGCTCCCCCCTGCTGGGATGGGGGAGAGAATTGGAAGAGTGAAAGTGAGAAAACTTGTGGGTTGAGATAAAGACAGTTCAATAGGTAAAACAAAAGCTGCGCGCGCAAGCAAAGCAAAAAAGGAATTCATTCACCACTTCCCATCGGCAGGCAGGTGTTCAGTCATCTCCAGGAAAGCAGGGCTCCATCACGTGTAACGGGTACTTGGGAAGACAAACACCATCACTTTGAATGTCCCCCACTTCCTTCTTCTTCCCCCAGCTTTACATGCTGAACATGACGTCATATGGTGTGGGATATCCCTGTGGTCAGTTGGGGTCAGCTGTCCCGGCTGTGTCCCCTCCTAACTTCTTGTGGATCCC
>NW_008825109.1:3862244-3870032 GCF_000699105.1 Pygoscelis adeliae | reverse complement strand
ACCAGCACAAGTCAACAGCAGCAGGTGAGAGCATCAGCACGTCCTCAGGGGCCCACAGCATCTCACAGGATTAGATCCATCTGTTGCTGCTGTAGGTTTGTACCCTCCAAGTGCCATGCAAGAAAGCTCAAGAATCATCACTGCAGACATTTCGGTGTATTGCAAAAATGACCATAGTGTGCCAGATCAGAAGCTGGGCTGCCCAGAAAGCTGTCTGGGAAGCAATGTCTCCTGCTGGAGGAGTGTCAGAAAGAGGATATGCCAGAGCAATCTTACCCATGGGGTGTACTTGAACCCTCCAACCCAAAGCCATTTAAAGATATTATGAGGCTGGAGTTTGAAGCCAGGCTTTGGCGTGCAGGACAGACTGATCATTGCTCCCCACCTTGACCTTAAATTCTGGAACATGTCAAAGAACAAAACACAGGCGCAGGAAAGCGTCAGCTATGACTCTTAGCAAATCAAGTGGACCAGCTGATTACCTTTTGATGAGCAATTTAATTTGAGCTCAATTATACGCTCTGGAAGTCTGGCTCTCAGGGAGGTAATTACCCGAATTTCTGCCCTCTGATGGGGCCCAGCACACTGGGCGTACGTGAGTTGGGTAGAAGCTCTGGTGCCCACGAGCATCCCACCAGCTGGCAGATATCAGGCTGGCCGGCGCAACGGGCTGCCACGATAAAAGTCCTGACCGCTACGCGAGGGGAAAGACAGCCCTGGCTGCAGAGTACAAGGAGGAGCTACACTTCTCATCATCTTATGCCACGGCACTTTTGAAACACCAATTAATAGGGGCTATCTTAAGAATGCTGTTAATTCAGAAAAAGACTAGTTTTCAGCCATGGGCTGAATTTGATGATGCTGTTTGATTCGAGGGGAAGCCAGGAGATGGCCAGGGAACCAGCGCCCCCTGACATTAACACGAGCTGGCTGGGCCCCCGAGCTATTGCAGTTATATTTACTGGAGACTTTATCTTTCATGTCCAGTTTATATTTAGGCCTGGTTGTGCAAGGTTTCCCATGCTGCTGGGCATGTACTCGTTTCTTCTGACATTAATGGCAGCACTCACATGAGGGAGGACTTGCTAGGGTGAGCAGAGGGCGGCTTCTGGGCTTGTGTGAGAAAAAGCAAAGTTTTCAGAAAGGCAAAGGGCTTCCTCATCTTGGATGTTTTGGCTGCGGCTCACATTGCAACAACCACCAGGTTTGGTCAGGGCTCCATTTTGGAAGGACATCATGCAACAAAGGGGGAGATAATTCTGGCTGTGGTCAGGGCTCCATTTTGGGAGGACATCATGCAACCAAAGGGGTGATAATTCTGGCTGTGGCAGGAAGCCCCGTTTCTTTAAACACTTCAACACTTTCTTAAACGCTTCTGTTATGGTCTTTGGTAAACTGTTTGAACAGTTATTTCTTTGTTGTATAATTATTTGTGCCCTGATCTTGCTCTTTCAAGCAAAAGGAGCAGGCATGTTATAAACACAAATGCAGCGAGAGTAATACTAGCATGATTGCTTAAAAATCAGTGGCACTGGGGCATGTGCCATGAGCCAAGCAGCTGGTATTTCTGAAGGTGAATGAAGCCTTATATTGCTTTTATCCAGGACCTACAGAAGGAAATCAAATTTATGTACTTAAAGATTATATCGTAGCATGCTGTAAAGTGCGAACAGTATTTGTCGTGAAATATCTGGCAGAGCTTTGTGGACACAAAGATGGATCATTAATTAGGAAAGAATATTTCTGCTGTTACGAGATCACGTATTTTGGGGGTGGAGACATGGCACATGGCAAACCCGGGGTCTAATCTCACTTCCACCTTGTGTCACCAACAGCAGTATAAGGTCCCAGCTGAGCAGAAGCCTTCTCCAGCTTCTGTCCGTCACCCATTCTGGAGCAGGTCTGTTCCCTGACAGCCTCATCCGTCAGCACACACACGGCTACTTGCAACATCAACATCTGAAACCACCACTTGACAGCCAAGATTTCTTAGTCCAACTCCTCAGAAAAGCAGGTCTAGCTGTGCAGTTTCCTTTACTCAATGCAAAAAGAAAGAAAGGGTGAGAAAAAGACGATTATCAGTCAGATTTACGTGTCCTAGATTTCTATGGCAACTGTACGCAGTTCAGCAACGACACCGGTACATCCAGGCACTCTCTTAATCGCACCCACCTCAAACCAGCAGCCTGCAAACAGTGCTGGAAATCTGTCCGGCCACCTCGAGAGCGAGGCACGGGAATTAGAGGGGCAGCACAGAGCCCCCCAGGGGCATTTTGATGCCTTTACTAGAGGGCAGTCAGGCATGAGTCACGATGTGCAGCGCACAGCACATGACAGCAAGGCAGCCACATCCCCCCATTAGGTGAATGAGCACATGTTGTCAGAAGGCTTTCAAGTGACTTAGCGAGCAGTGCCGGGGAGCATGCACCAGATTTGGGGTGATGTGAGGGATCCAGCGAGGAAGGGAAGGTGGTGATATGAGGTGCAGGCTTTGCCGTACTCATGCTTTAAGGTAACCAAGCAGGTATCAAAATGTGCCTGACCTTCCCTTCCCTCCCTCTCCGCAGTTTTGATCCAAGCTGTGATGGGAGAGGGGGGTGCATGGGAGATCAGCCATCAGCAAGAAGCCACGTCAGTGGGCATGGGTTTGCGGTAGCTTGAGGAAGAAGCAAAGGACAAAAAGGGTGTGTGTTTGTGAACTGGCTGGTCAGGATATCCACCACCTGCTTGCAAAGGCTGTGCCCCCCCAGCCAGCACAAGCCATGGCTACTCTAGCCCAGCCAGGTTTCTAGCAATGTCAGAGCAGGTGATGGCAATGGAATAATTTGAAGCAAGAGGAGGGAGTGCTTCAAAGGTGCTCTGCATGACAGGGCTTTTAGCTCCCAAAATGAGAGGTTAAGCATGGGGGAAGCTCTCCAAGAGACTACTGTTCCCAGCAGCACCATGTCTCCCTGGGCAGGGGAGACATCTCCTCCCATCTCCTCCCACAGCTGTCCCTCTCAGGATGCTGGGGGTCCCAGGACAACTCCGCTGCATGCCATGAACGCTGTCTATGTGGCAGCCCTACCTACCACCACCGGTTGGCCGCAGTGTCATATGTGGGCTGAAAGCCGAGCTGGTAAAATATGTTTGGGGCACAGATTAAAACTAAGAGACAGCACAAGGAATAGAGATGTTTTTGCAGGGAGGAGCTGTTGGGAAGACCGATGCAGCCCAAGACTTTGTGCCACAAGGGCTGGTAGGCAGCGATGGGAATGCAAGAGCCCGGGAGTCAGATGGAGGCTTCCTGCATGTGCTGAGATGTTTGGGGGTTTGGAGAGCCTGCAGAAAGGGAGGCTGACCCTGCTTTCTGTGGGTTGGTAATGCTTTGAGGGGCAGGAGGGAAACAGTAGGCATATGAGCTTCACCACCTCCCAGGCTGGCTCCTCTGGTGCTCCGGGAGGGCAGCAGCCTGGACTTTGGAGCCAAAGCGTACAGGTCTAACACTCCCTGTCCTGATGGCTGGACTACTTTTTTCAAGGAGCCTTAGGAGATCCTTGACTCGAATGGGAACTAAACTTGTTTAATACCTCCAATTAATATTTGTCCATACCTTTCACTGAGGCTGAATACCTTTACTAGATTATGTCCCCTTCCTTCTTTCTCATTTCTCAAGTCCTCCTCTTAGTCTTATTCTAAGCAAATACAGATTTTAGGCTTCTTGAGAAGTCAAATATTTAAGGAACTCTATCAGTGATGGCATTTTCCCTCCAAACTCTGTGACTAACACATCATGCTTGTTAGAGCTCTGCTAAGTGGAGGGTGAGGGCTGGCCACCCGTGGTGCCACATCAGCAAGAGCATACCCAGCACGTTGAGGGAAATGATAATTCCCCTCTAGTCGGTACCCATGAAGCTGCCTCTGGGGTGTTGTGTCCAGTCTTGGGCTCCCCAGTATGACAGAGATGTGGACATACTGGGAGGGGAGGTCTGAGGGGGGGGTCTTAACGCTGTCTACAGGGGGGACCTAGTGCTGTCATCCATTGCCTAGAGGGGATTATAGAGAAGACAGAGGCAGGCTCTTCCCAGAGATGCACATTGAAATGACTAGGGAAATGGTCACAAGGTGCAACAAGGGAAATTCTAGTTCAATATAAGTAAAGTATTTCACCATGAGGGTGGTCAAACACTGGCACAGGTTGCCCAGAGAGGAAGTGGGACCTCCATCCCTGGAGAAACTCAGAACCGAAGGCCTGAGGACCTGGTCTAGCTTAGGAGCTGGCCCTTGGGTTCCTTCCCACTGAAATTATTCTATGGCTCTGCAGTTCCATTATTCACATAAAAAGTCATGAGAAAAGTAAAAAGAAGAGTAAATGTGTTGTTTCCGTTTAAATTCTGATGGCAATAAAATATAAAGCAGCAGCCTTGAGCACAGCTCTGAAATGATTCAGTCTGATGAGTCTGCTGCTGGTTGTGCCTGAGAATAACACAAACTGCAAAATATAGCTAAACATGGTTTATTCTAAACCTAACACAAGATTTTCCCTTTTTTTTCCCTTATGAATTTTCAAATTCACACAGGACGCTTCTGCCCCCCTAGCTGCACACATACCAAACACGAGTTTTGCTTTGCTGTGTGGCAGCGGAGAGCTGGAGCTACCTGGTTTAAGGCTGATAATTCTTGCTCATTATGGCAGGGTGGTCATTTTATTTGCTTCTGCCCTGGAATTGAAATAAGGCTGCCTTTTGATTTTCACACTTGATCTTAGGTATTCTCAAAAACCATATCCTTATCACTACAAACGTACGTGCAGATAAAAGGCCCGGCACCTACCCTCCATGAGGTCTTTTTGCCAAGCGAGCTGAGGGCGCTGCCCCCTGCAAAGAAGCTGTTTTAGTCCTGCTGCTTTCCTACAAACTCCCCTGGTGCTTTTGCATGCCCCAGGTCCTCGAGCTGCCTTCGCAGGGTGGAAACTCCGCTCACAGCAGCCTTTATACTCCTTTTCTTTCTTGAAATCTCTCAGAATCAAGTCTCCCTCTCTCCCAAAAGGTTATTGACCCCTAATTTCTCCAGGAGGTAGTGTTTATGGCTGCTCTCATCTCTTTGGAAACCCAAGGGTTTCCTCAAGCAGAGCATATGCCATCTCACAGGGATAAGATGCTCTCCCTCCAGATGGGCAATACCAGCCTGCCGCTCCATCATCATTAAATTCAGCAAAATCACCCAATTGGGCACGTCTGACCCAGGTTAGACACGGACACATACGTGGGTGTGTTTCTGTCAGACTAGCCAAGGAGGTGGCACAGGGTTGCACCAGCTGCAGGGAGACAAACGGTCCCTGATGTTACACAACAGTTAACCCGTGAGCTTCCAAAAAACAGGTTTCCACCAGCAGAGCTTGCTCATTCTAGATAAGCTTTTTGTATCAGGGGCTATGGCATTTCTGGTGTGTTGAAAGAAGTCCCAGAGCTCCACTCAGCCTCCTGCCAAGCACAAACCCAGGGAGTCCTTTCTGTCCCACTGATCCGTGGTTCTCCCAACACCACGCGCCCCAGCAGCCACACTGAAGATGTAGGCATAGGCACGGCGTGAATGCCTGCAGCTTGTTACTGCCTTGTGAATGAGGCAGGCCTGGGAGTAATCAGCTGTTTAAGGTGGTGAGGAGCCTGGGGTGACTGAACCACATCGCCATCTCCCAATAGATCCCACAACGTGGATCTCTACAAATATTGCAGATGGCGTGGTGAGCTCGGCTGCCCCATGCCACAGGTGCTTCGCACAGAGCCTCTGGGATGGCGATCATGGCCAAACAGCCCAGAGACTGCCTGAGGTAGCAGCTGAAGCCATGGACACTCAGATACACTCCTCTTGGCTCCTACAGCTCCTGTGAAAGCCCGAACAGCTCTCGTGGTGGTTCCCCTTGGCTGCTCATCACTGCCAGGAGCTTTCCCTTGCTTCTCCAAAGCAGTGCTCAGCTCCTGCAGACTCCCATGTGATTTCGGGCACCGAACCTCCTGAAAGCTAGCAGAGAAAGCTAAGAGGGAGCCTGGAAGTCTCTTCTGTGTGACACCAGAGAGCCAAAACAGTGGGTTTAAGGACCAGAGTGTAACAGAGGGTAACTCAGAGCTGCCAGGATGAATCTCCTGTGAGTTGCCTGAAACTAATCCTTTAGGTATGGCACTTCTCCGTCACAGGAAAGGAGTCACTCTCTTGCGCGTGACCGTCAACAGTGACGAGAGATTAGGAAGGAAGAGAGCTATCACAGTGACAAGCCATGTTCATATGATGTACTGCAGCACAGATCTAGATAAGGCAAAAATAGCATCGTGATTGTCTGGACAGGTCAGAGGATGATCATGAATTTGGAGGGGTAGTTTTAAGGGCAATTAGAGAGGTATCTCTGCAATGCCTGTGCCCTGTTCCTGTGCCGTACAGGTGGTGCCTGCTCCCATAGCTGGTCATGGACCGTCCCCATGGAGCTCAGGGACAGGGGCTGGTACAGGGCGTTATGAAAAGCATCGCCGTGGTCCGCGAGCCACTGTCCCATGCCGAGCAGAGCAATCTGCAAGGGATGCTGGAGCACCAGGGACCTGCCAAGAGGACACCTGCCCAAGGAATGGGTCAGATGACAGCGCATGTCGAAATGGTTGCAGCAGCTCGGGCAGAGTGGGCACCCGGTGAGTCATGGTGGGGTGGGGAGCAAAGGGTTTCTGCTCCTCACCCAACAGCCCTGGCTGGGCACGGGTGGGCGGGAGGCATGCAGGGCGCTGCCACTTCCAGCTCAGAGGCCCTGGCAGCTCCTCTGTGCTGGCATCTCGTTGCAAAGGGGTCACCTCAGAGGTGACCCCTGGTCCTGGGCTCTTCAGACCAGCGGGGGTTTGCCTCCAGCCTCTGTGCTGAGGGGGATGTGCTGGGAAAAGAAGACCATTCCCACACGCTCCCTTTCTTTCTCTTTTACTGTCATTTTACCCCTGTCAAATCCAGAACAAAGCCAGCACCAAGGGAATGCAACCCACATCCCTCCGAAGTGATGCGCTGGGGAGAAACCCGAAAGGGATCCACGCATTGCATGGGAGATATACATAGAGAGAGACCCAGCCCCAGGAGGTTTCTCTACAGGTGGCTGGCAGCCCCCGGGACAAGGTAACCACCTCTGGTGGTCCTGCTCCCGCCAGCCACAGCCTGGGCTGCTGGCACAGCCTCCGGCCGGGCTGCTGGGGCAGGGCCAGGAGAGTTGGTTTCACAAGGCACGGGATGTTCCTTCACTCCAGGCTCAGCCCTGCCATCATCAGGCCTTCACCCAAATCATCTGGGATGCTGCATCCTTTATAATCAAGAGGTCGGAGCAAGCCCTCGGCCTTGGGTCTCACCTGTGTGTTACAGGAGGGCTACTGAGCCCAGATGGCCGGCTGCTCTCCAAAATCCTTCACAGAAAAGCCACTCAGCCCATCTGCTTCGGATGTTTGAGCATTGCCTCAGCATCTTAGGAGACTTTATTGATCATTAGGCGGGTAATGAGGAGTGAATCTGCCCACCTTTTCCCTCCCCCGCGCCTGCCTTGCACACAGTATGCTCAGGGAACCAACGTTATATTTCCATTTTTTACCTGCTTGTCTCAGACACGTACACCAAGCGATTATGGCACACAGGAAAACAGCAATAAGAAGTATATAGAGCAAAACTGCCATCTATTTTTTTTTTAACTGCGGAGTTGTCTTTTAAGCTGGGTATTACAAGGCTTACTCACCACCTTATTTTAAAAGGTAAAGAGAGTGGAAAAGCCCAAATGACTCATCCCATCGGCTGGGG
>NW_008825109.1:3858777-3862215 GCF_000699105.1 Pygoscelis adeliae | reverse complement strand
CCGCCCCCCCTCCCTCCCCCAGCCCAGCTGCCGGCTCTGGGTCCCTTTGGGTATGATGCCACTGAGGCTCCCTCTGCCAGGGCCATTTGACCTCAGCAAAATACCAGCCTGTAAGGAAAAATCCTAAGTGCCACCGGAGAAGGAGTGCACACGAGAGGGTGTGTTTGTGTGCACGCAGGCACATGTGTACAACGATCAGGGACTTGTTTCTGTGGCAAAACAGGCTATGACCTGGGTGTCCAGCTCCGGTCCAGAGACCAGCTTCCCGAGCACGTGGCTTTCACAGAATCAGTCTCTCCCCACTCAGCAAAAGGCAGACACTGGGAAGAAGGCAAACCCTTATTTGCAGGGCCACACCTGCTCTTGTACCCGTACCCCGAAGCAATGCTGGGGCGAGGGGCTTGCCCAGGCTCACACGGGAGCCGGTGGCAGGAACAATTCAGATTTACAGAGTCCGGCATCATGCTTTGCACTAGGAGGGGTTTAAGCTGAAATCTTCCTTCGCCAGCTCTCATATACAGATCAAAAGGCAGGATACCATGCAGGCTTTGCTTTCTTTGGATCAAAGTTGCTTTAAAAGGGAGAGAAGCATCTATTTCTGACCGCTTCCCTCCCCGCTCTGAGATGAAGGATCACGCCGGGCTGGGAAGGCGGCTTCCCCCGGAGGGAGTTTTTAGCACATGACATGTGTCTGTGGGCATGGGAGGAACAAGTGATAGCATCAGCTGAGATAAGAGGAGAGAAGCCGTTATCCTGGCAGCCCAGAGGTCAGGAGAAGAGGCGGCTGAGCAAACCCCAGCTCCAAGGGCACAAAGCACCACAACTGGCACTCTGTGGATTATTTTGGAATAAACATGCACGCGCTGCTCCCAGCGCTGAATTGCTTTCCAACACCTTTTCCAGAGCAGCGCTGGGCACGGCTCCGGTCCTCCATGGCAGCAGGGCTGTGCCGGGGCTGCTCCATGTGTATCCGTGGGTCAAACGCACGCTACAAATCCCTCGTGGAGACAAGCATGGCCCAGCCACCACGGCATGCAGAATGGCCTCCTCTAATAAATAAACCCGTGCAGCCTCCCACAGGGAGAGTCACTTTATCTCTGCCTCATCCCAAACTAGCAGGAGTAAATATGACCCAAGGCAGCCGGGTTTTAGCATCCTGAAAAGGCTCTGCGCTTGGATAACTGGGCTGGGAGCAGCATTAGGAGTTGCTGCTGTGCAGCTGAGCGGGTTGCAGAAAGGAAGGTAAATTTAGGTCCACGCCAAGTACTTCCGTCTGAAAGATTTATTGCTCTGCCTGGCAGCTGTACCCGCAGAGAGAAATAAGACACTATCACCGGAGAGATGACTGCCCACTTTAAACATAAACTGTGGCCAGCTCATCCTTTCTGGGTTGTTCCAGATTTGCCTGAGGAACCTGTCAGGGAAAAAAAAAAAAGATTTTGCTGTCAAATGCACCTGCTGAGGCAATTTTTTCCCGTCTGATTTGGCTGCACGGTCCTGGATGCAAAACCAGGTGGGATGAGCTCTCTGCCCGTGCCCTCAGTGGCAGCTGCTGCTGGATCCCCCTGGCCTGGTGCCCCCCTGCTCTGGCAGATGCACCCCGGCACCACACTCTGTGCTTCCAGCCTGCTTTCCTGTGGGTGTGCACACGCATGAGCATCTGTTCCTCCCTCTCTGCTCCTCTCTGGAGTAATTTTTGACCTTACAGACTAATTTCAGCCAAATGTGGCAGCGAGGCAAAGGTGACCCAGCTAGCCGGGTTTGTGCAAATTCAGTAAAAACAGGCCCCCGAGTAAGGCGGGATGTCCTCTGCACTGGGAAAAGCTTCACGCAAGGCTGGTGTCAATGGAACATCAGGAAACCCAGATGAGCATGATCCCTAGCGCAGGCGTAATATGATGGGGGAGGCTGTGTGATGGCCCAAACTTTCATGGAAAAGGCCTGGTTTTCCCCAATAAATGTGCTGAGAACTGCACATCCTCTCATGTCATGCTCCCAGCCTGTTTCAAGGAGAGGAATTAAGCCAGCTTTGCAGGCAAAGCCACGAGGATGCCGGGGAGCTGTCAGCCCAGCCGATGATTTAATAAACCAGTAACACCACAAGAAGGCTGGGTCCTGGGCAGTCTGACCGCTCTCGCAGCAGCACGGCATCGCCCCAGCTTCGTGCTAACCCCCGACCACCGTAGCTCACATGCAGCCATATGCCTGAACCACAGCAGCAGACGGAGCATCTGCTGGCCGGCTTGTCGAGGGCTGGGGGGCATAGGGCCAACAGGAGCAGTTTTATTTCCCAGTCTGGAGAGGTTTTTCTCCATTTGGAAGAGGACTATCAGCCTTTTCTGACCTTCTTCCAAGGGACAGATGTTTTTGCTCTATCACTCATTCACTGCTAAGGCTTCGGGCAATAGCTACTGCTATTTCTTTTAGGTTTTGGATTCAGTTCCACGGCAGCGGTCCCTGGCTGAGTTAGCCTGTTTAATTAGTTATTAAAATGGAAGCACTTTTTTTTCATCACATCTCCTACCATTCTGGAACAAGTCCATTAATAGTAGACACAACTCAGACAAGCATCTATTACTCCGCTTTGAATAGACTAAATAGTTTTGGCAAGTCAACCTTTTTCCTTTGGATTTGCCAGGCATCTGACTGCCGCTCGCGTTCACTTTTGGGAGGGTACGGCTGCCAAAGGCAGAGCAGCCTGGCAAGTGTAGTCCTCCGTCACCCCGACGGCAGCATTCCCACCTGGCATTACGAGCGGATATGGGGCTGCTCCATCTCTTTGGGGTGATGGTTGGCTCTGAAAGCCTGATTAAGTGCCGGAGGTGTCTCGTGGCAGGATTTCCTGTTTACATTGTCCTACGCCTCGTTATTAGCATCACACCTCTGCTAAACGTGCATCCTCGCACTGCAGCTCTGCGGGAGCAGGGCGGGAGGGGGTGGTTTGGGCAGGTGAGTCAGGAAAGCGCTGGGGGCGATGGCTCTAGGCTGGATGGGGAAAGAGGAGGAACCGTGTGGGAACAGCTGCACCATGCCGTATGGGGACAGCCCCCAGCGTGCCTCCTCTCCCCGTGATAAACCCACCATTTGCTTTCCAAAAATGTCCTGGGTGGAGGCAAGAGCCCACCTCGCATTAACGGAGGGTTTGTTTTGGCACAGGGTGCCCAGCAGCCAGGCGTCAGCCAGGCAGGATGGGTGAGACCACGTCTGAGCTCCAGCTCTGCTGTCAGCTTTATCAGCTTGCTCTGCTTGCTAAGAATAATTTTGACTCTTGCTATCCTAACAGAGTGATGCCAGGGGCATGGACAGATACTGAAGGGTCTCCGGTTGCTCTCCTCAGCTGCTTTTTGTCCTTTCATGCATTTTTCGCTTCCAGCGTGCTCCTCTCCCCAGGAGGAAGGTGCTGCAGGCTCTGCCCCATGTGCGCAGCCTCAGCGGGGC
>NW_008825109.1:3853456-3858399 GCF_000699105.1 Pygoscelis adeliae | reverse complement strand
CCTACCCCCCGCCCACCGTAGCTCACAGGCAGCCATATGCCTGAACCACAGCAGCAGACGGAGCATCTGCTGGCCGGCTTGTCGAGGGCTGGGGGGCATAGGGCCAACAGGAGCAGTTTTATTTCCCAGTCTGGAGAGGTTTTTCTCCATTTGGAAGAGGACTATCAGCCTTTTCTGACCTTCTTCCAAGGGACAGATGTTTTTGCTCTATCACTCATTCACTGCTAAGGCTTCGGGCAATAGCTACTGCTATTTCTTTTAGGTTTTGGATTCAGTTCCACGGCAGCGGTCCCTGGCTGAGTTAGCCTGTTTAATTAGTTATTAAAATGGAAGCACTTTTTTTTCATCACATCTCCTACCATTCTGGAACAAGTCCATTAATAGTAGACACAACTCAGACAAGCATCTATTACTCCGCTTTGAATAGACTAAATAGTTTTGGCAAGTCAACCTTTTTCCTTTGGATTTGCCAGGCATCTGACTGCCGCTTGCCAAAGGCAGAGCAGCCTGGCAAGTGTAGTCCTCCGTCACCCCGACGGCAGCATTCCCACCTGGCATTACGAGCGGATATGGGGCTGCTCCATCTCTTTGGGGTGATGGTTGGCTCTGAAAGCCTGATTAAGTGCCGGAGGTGTCTCGTGGCAGGATTTCCTGTTTACATTGTCTTGCGTCTCGTTTTTGCTAAACGTGCATCCTCGCACTGCAGTTCTGGGGGTGCAGGGCGGGAGGGGGTGGTTTGGGCAGGTGAGTCAGGAAAGCGCTGGGGGTGATGGCTCTAGGCTGGATGGGGAAAGAGGAGGAACCGTGTGGGAACAGCTGCACCATGCCGTATGGGGACAGCCCCCAGCGTGCCTCCTCTCCCCATGATAAACCCACCATTTGCTTTCCAAAAATGTCCTGGGTGGAGGCAAGAGCCCACCTCGCATTAACGGAGGGTTTGTTTTGGCACAGGGTGCCCAGCAGCCAGGCGTCAGCCAGGCAGGATGGGTGAGACCACGTCTGAGCTCCAGCTCTGCTGTCAGCTCTATCAGCTTGCTCTGCTTGCTAAGAATAATTTTGACTCTTGCTATCCTAACAGAGCGATGCCAGGGGCATGGACAGATACTGAAGGGTCTCCGGTTGCTCTCCTCAGCTGCTTTTTGTCCTTTCATGCATTTTACGCTTCCAGCGTGCTCCTCTCCCCAGGAGGAAGGTGCTGCAGGCTCTGCCCCATGTGCGCAGCCTCAGCGGGGCTGGGTCACCCTGGTCCCACTGTGCACCGCTCTGCCGTGTCCCACACCAAATTAAACAGTGGCTTGTGAGTTAGCTTGGCACCAAGGAACCAGCTCCAGGTGCCTGACAGAAACAGATCAGCATTTCAGTGGGGGATGCAAGTGCCGCAGATGCTCCAAGGCAGTGAGGGAAGCCAAAACAGACAACAGGGTGAATATTTTGGTTTCTTGGCTTTGTGGCAGGCTGGTAATTAGCCTGGCCTTTGCATTAGACTAGTGAGATGTCTCTGCACAAAGTGACCCACACTCCCATGTCCCCCTCTCAGGATGCATGGGGCAGTCCATTGCCCAGGCATGGCTTTAAGCCCCCCTCCTTTAGAGGAAGACTGATGATTTCTGAGTCCTCAGCATCTATCTAATACTGTTTCCTTCCTTGGCAAGAGGTGTTTCCCGGGCCTGGGCTTTTCTCCTGGCAGACAAAAAGTGGAACGACAAGGGTATGTGACACTCCCAACTACCCAGCGCTCCCACCACTGACATGCGTAGTGGGTGGTAGCTGAAACCTGGGATGTTAGGATTAGCTTTTCCAAGGCCTTTGGGAAAAGCTGAAGGTTTGCTGCTAAAAAGGGGAAAATTATCAAAAGAGAGATTTTCTTGTTAGACATGAGTGTTCACTACCACAAAGCAAATAAGAAATGCCTCAGGGCTACACTGAGCACTCATGATCTCCCAGTTTTAAGTATTTGCATGTGCAGCCAAGGGGAGGGATGATCACACCAGCTCTGTCTCTGCGCACGACCTGCCACACCTCCCTGGAAGCCAAATTTGCCACTCATCTGATCTGAAGTAAGACTGTGTGCCCGCTAAATGGCTTAACTAATGCCTCCGTGAGAGGGGCAGAAGGCAGGGCACATCGCCCCACCATTGCCACAACCATTACCCATTGGTGGCATCATTTCAGCAGGTGACGGAGCTGTGGACTGTGTTAAAGGGATGGCGGGGCTCAGTATCTCCAGGAATTAAAATTTTGGTGCTGACTGTCATGCACACCCCTGAAGCTGCAAAGGCAGCTTGGAAAAAGGGGGCATCCGGCCTCTTGCTCCTTAAAATGCTCACGGCCGTGGTGCTGGCGGGTGTGCACCTCTGTGGGTGCTGGGATGACCCCCCTGCCCGGCATGGAGCCGGGACGTGGCTGAGGCAGGCTGCTGGTCCTGGGAGGTGGGAAGTTTTACTGGGCCCAGCACCAGCCCACGACGACGCCAGCACTGCCCCCTCCCTGTTTCCAGGCCAGATGGAGCCCGGGGAGGATGTGATACGCCGAGCACTCACTGCAAGAGCCTTTCTGGCTCCCTTGGGAAGGGACTAAATGCCTGTGGCAGTGGGAAGAGAGCCACAAGACACCGGTGGCCGCGCTGTATGGGGCGCCAGGCTCTGGTCTCCCTGCTCTCTGCAAGCCCAGAGCTGCCCCACAGCTCCCTGCTAAGGCGCCCCCCCGGCTCCCTGCTAAGGAGGGCTCTGCTGACCCTGGACCAGCCGTGGTGCCCCCGGTCCCTGCACCACACGGGTGGCCTCAGCTCATCTCCAGCGCTGATCCCTGCCGTAGGGAGCTGTAAGGAAAGTTGCTTAGTGGAGGCGATGCTCGGGTGTCTCTGGAGCTGGGCCCTGGCACTGGTCCTGGCCAACCTCACGTGGTGGGACGGCAGCAGCAAGGCCGGCAGCGGCAGTGACAGCCACTCTCTTTGCTTTGGGGGCTCTGTGTCACTCTGCCTCTGGGCTCACCACCGCACCGTTTTTAACGGATTACGTCCATCTCCTTAAACCGAAGCCCTGGCAGGACGAAGAGGGCTCCCATTGGTGTGCTTCACCACTGAGGAAGAGGAGCCGTGTCCACCACGAGTGGTGGACCACCGAGTCACCACACTCCAGGCATGACAGCACACCTGCAGGGCAACAAAGGCTTTCCACCACAGCAGCAAAAGCTATTTTTAAGCTTTTCATTTCAAGAAAGAAAGAAAGTGTGTGTGGGGGGGATACCAAGTCTCCCTGTTACACCCTCACCATGGCTTGTGCTGCACAGCAAAGGGCTGCTGTGGCAGGGAACTGCTGCCTCGCTCTTCCTCACACCTCTGCCTTCACCTGCCTCTCCGAGGAAGGGTTTCCTGCAGCCAGGAGGAGGGTTGAGCTGCTCCTGCTTTTGGGAGCGGGTTTCAGGGGTGCTTGGTGTGGGGCAGCAGCGAGCCTCAGCTGCTTCCCCTTTCAGCCACTGCTCGGATCCAGGGCAGGAAAATCCCCCCAAATTTCATTTCTCATTTTGATCCTCATTTTCTTTATATTGAAACGTTTAACACATGCCCACTCAGAGCAACAACAACAAAAAATCAGTGTGCCAGGCGAACCAAACCCAGGCTGGGGCTGTGGTTGGGGGACGTGCAGGTACAGGGTACCCCCCCATGGCTGTGGGTGCGCAGCCAGCTGGGCCACTTTGCACACTCATTGCACAGTTGTGAGCCCAAGGCAGGGCTGGCAGACACCTCGGATCGCCTCCCACCGTTACCGCTCCAGTGTCTCTCTGCCATGCGGCCTCACGGACTAGCCAAAGCAAAGATCATGGGAGATAAATTTATAAAACATTATAGCTGCCGGTGTGTCCGGCACAGGACATTCAGAGCACCCACAAGCTGCTCATAACACCTGAATGCATGTCTTGTACATCTCGGGCTAGGTGAGGTGGATTCCCACAGCTCCTGCTCCCCAGTTAGGTGTGTTGGCATCCCTCAAACCCCGGGGTTGGAGGTCAGTCACCCCAATACCTCTGTCATCCTAACGTGGGCAATTACCATCATGGCTGGCCTCAGTCCAGCCCCAGCGATGTCTCAATGTTTGCAAATAAAGAATGGCTGCCAGTTTACTCATTCATCCAAAAGTTGAATTTGTGGAGAGGCTCCACAGTCCACTGCTGTTAATGCCAGGTCAGTGCGGTGCAGGGTCACTCGGAGGGACACACTGGCAGCAGAACAGGCGAGGACACCCGTCTGTCACTGCCTGCACCGTGCAGAGCCCCATCCGTGAGTTTATCCTGAATATTTTGCATCAGGGTGGCCACAGCATTTGTCTCATCATGAGGATCCCTCACACTGGATTAAGGTATTGTTGCACTGAAGCTTTGAACATTGATACGTTAAGAGGAGAGAGCATCCCTCAGGAGGTGTTTATCCCTTAGTTAAGCACTGAAGAAGTTGCTTAGGATACTGCTTACTGTCAGGTCAGGGGATGACTGCACCCAGCCTCCCTCTCTGAGGCACATCAGTGTTGGCAAAAAGGTGTTGCAGGAATATCAAAAACAGCTCCCTGCATAAGCCGAGAATCAATAACACTTGGAGAAGAGAAGGAGAGGGGATTTTCTCCTAAGAAAAAGGGGTGGGTTTCTTTCTAGAGGCAGCGTGAAGCTCCAGGCAGCCTTTCATCCCTGACTGCAGAGCCTGGTCCGCAGGAGATGGTCAGCTGGAGCACCCTGAGTGACAGGGGCTCCTTGGGTCTGATCCAAGGGTAGGCAGATATCAACATGATTTTCTTTAAATTCTACTCACCTGTCCCCACTACAAAGTAATTTCATATTTATCCTATATATATTTATACCCACACAGTGCCCGTCTCCACCCAGGCTCGTACCAGGGTCCCCATCCAGGCATCCACTAACAGGGTGGCCTAAGGCTCTGGTAGACAAGGTCTGCT
>NW_008825109.1:3851048-3853435 GCF_000699105.1 Pygoscelis adeliae | reverse complement strand
AGTTTACCCATTAGCTTTCAAAAAGCTACATCCCAATGACCTGTCTGTGGCTTTTATACCACTACAAGAAAGTGCAGAAGGACTCCTGTCACCAGGCTGGAAGGTGTCATTACACAGTGGATAATTCTCCTGTTAAATTAATGGTTTGCTGAGGTGTACCATCAAATCACCACCATGGAAGAGCTGAAGATGGGGAAGATGCCGCAGTGTTTCTCCCTGCTTTGGGAGGACTGATGAAGGTCAGCATCGTTGCTCGGACGGTGAGAGTCACCTGTAGTCTTTCCCCCATAGCAGCCATGCTTTTGAAGAACATTTTGAGGGGTTGGATCTCCCTATAAGTGGGGCTTGTCTGCAGTTTTTGCAGTTTAAAAGACCTGAGGGAAAGCTGGATTTAGATGGTGCTGTGCAAACAGAAAATAAAAAGTAATCAAAGTACTCAGAAAAACTGATAAGTCATCATTTTAAACCACTAGTTTCATCCTTCAGAACATGTTTCTACCAGCATGGTATATGATATAACAAATAGTTGTTCTAAGGTACACAAATGCAATATATTATCGCTCTTGCGTAGCCGTACTTCAGTGGCACCCAAGTAAAGTTGCTTGTGCAGCTTTTATTTAACCTGTGTGTTAGGAAAATTAATTACATGGTCACATACTGGAGATCAGCTGGGACCCTTGCTCCCATCCGTGACAGGAGAGACGACGCTCCGGGAACGTGTCCGGGCTGTGCACGGGAAAGGCTCCTGCCTGCAGGATCCCTGCCTGCATGATGCAGTTGGAAAGGAAAGAAGGGGACTGAAAGGGGAAGAGGGACAGTGACTTGCTAAAGTGATGGTTAAAGGAGCTGATGGCCCTGCCAAAGAACAGGGCTCTGCCCTTGCTGAACTTGTGATGTTTCTAAGCGATGCCACCAGCCCATCAACCCAATGGTGACCTGACCTCCCCATCTCCCGGACACCCTGTGAGCAGCGAGAGGGACGCGTGATTTTGAGGCAGCTAGGCACACACAGCTGCACCAAAATGCACTCTGCACACTGAAAATGTCCTATCCTGAGCGTCCCAGATGAGACGGGCAGACTGACCCCAGCTCCCCCACTGCAAAACCAAGAGGGGAGGCTTGCCCACGCCTGCAAGGGGACAGAGACAGCATCATTAGTGACTGCAGATTGCTGCTACGATGACAGCATCACAGAACCACCTGGGAGGAAATTAATGATTATAAAGCCTGTGCAGGGATTACCTGGGTGCATACAACCAAGCCACGCACTGAACGTGGATGGTAAAAGCAGAAAGGGGGTAAGCGAAGGAGGTGAAGGTCCCCGACACACACCTGGTGTGGCTGGAGTTGAGACCTGGGGTGACCATCACTGCTGGCTGTTCTTGGCAACGCCACGCTGGAAGTGTGCTTCTCCTCGCCCGTCGCCTCCCTCCTCCCAAAACCCTCACCCCAGCCCCGCGAGCAAACTGATGTGTCACGGTGCAATTACAGACTGTCAACCCGTGTCAACCCGAGGTGGGCAGGAATTAAGGCTCCACTGACATCTAGCATTTTTCTCATTTTTGACAGTCTGATTAATTTCAGACTAATTCGGTGTCTTCTTGTGTTCTGTCATTTGGGTTTGGTTTTTATCATTACTATAATTACATTTATGCATGTTTCTGTTTGATTAAACATCAAATAGTAAATACCCACATGCAGTAGTCACAGCAAGAAGAAAACCAAGGATTTGCTTTCCTGTCTCTAGCTGGCCCTGGAGCAAACAGCACACGACTCAGGACCTTCACCTCAGAGGAATGCATGAAATCTGGAAACGAAAATCAGAGAACTGCCTGTGGGCAAAGCCAGGAAGAACAGTTTGCTCCTTGGCTTCGTTGTCCTTTAGGTTCCTACAGCTATCAGGCATCTTCCTCTCTTTACTCACCTGTTTAACACCTGTTGCTTAACAGTTGTGTTAACATGTGAGGCATGAATATTCCCTAGAATATTTATTTATGCAACCTCTTAGGCATTTTAGGATGCTTAAAATTATCTTCAGAAGCAGTAAGATACGTGAGCACCACCATCAGCAATGTTCAGTAAGGCACCTACAGCACCCCTTGACCATGGCCAAGATTTCTCTTTTTGGGCAAGTTATAATTCTTCATCCCAGTTAACGGATCCAGCATGTTTCAGACAGCGGCATCTCAGTTCAGGAAGCTATTTATACCTGTCGGCTGTGCTGCAACAACTCACTGTGGTCACGGTTGCCAGATCAGTTTAAATGGAAATATTTTCCCAGGCAAGCAGGCAAGCCAAGGGCACACGTGTAGATTAGTGCCACCAGGTTTAAGCTGGTGGCGATGCTGAAGCTTTCGGTCATGAGTGCCCACATCTGGGTTGTCAAG
>NW_008825109.1:3845687-3851038 GCF_000699105.1 Pygoscelis adeliae | reverse complement strand
AAGCACAAAGCTGGAAATGCCAAAGCCCCCTCCATGCTGCAAATGGGCCGTGCGAAAGCCCCTGGCAGTGGGGAGTGCACCCACCCACTGCTGCAGTTGCCTCCGTGCCAGCGGGCATCACGAGCTGAGCCATGTGGGCCAGGGTGGACAGGGGTAACGAGGGAGGCCACGATGGAAGGAAGTAATTAAAGACGGAGGAGGCAACTCATCGTGATTGCTGCAAGGGCGGAAGTCATTCTGGGAGACGGTGAACGCCCATGAGCTGTCCCAGCCTTGGCAGCCGGGGCCCTTAGCACTGCTTCATTTTTTTGTCGGTTCCCATTTCTCCAAACCCATTGAGATGGCCAAACCAGACCGCAAGACCTCAGCTCACCTCTTTAAGCACCCGTGAGTGCGGTCTCCCACACAGGGCACCCAGACTTCAGCAGGGGGTGGCTGTCACTATCAGGAGGCACTGCAAGAGCAGGAGGGTTTGGGGGGACCTGGGTGGTCATGAAAGGATGGGGTAGGTCTGAGGTCTGGCCGATGAGGGCAGACTTGCTTTGTCAGGTGATGGCTCTGGCTTAGCACAATTTCAGCTCTTCCAGAACCACTCCCTGGAGAAGAGATGTCTTGCTCTGCTCCATGGCTGGAGAAGTGACTTCCCTGCTCCCCTAGAGCAGAGGCTTCGCAAGGGGAGGATCTCCAGACTCAGGATCCTCAGGAGCTACTTTGGTCAGTTAAATGGGGGCCGCGGTATGCTCTCGTCCTGGGGCGGGTTTCTCCCCCAGTCGCTGCCCCAGCACATCCTACGGCTGTTTTTTCTCCCAGGAGCATCAGGCATTTCCTCAGGGTTTGACCCAGCCAAGTACTTAACACACATGCTAAATCTGAAGCACATCGATAGGCTTACTCAAACCCTGAAATGCCCGGATCAGGGCCTGTTTGCATAGGACAAGCGCAGCCTTCTTCCATGGCTGTCACAGGAAGGGCATCGTTTTAGATCACTTATTATTTGAGCACCAATTTGTAGCGCAGCAGGAAGAGCGAAAGAGGGGCATCTCACGCTGGCAGCACCGAGGAGGAACTTGAAGCAAACCTGCCTGTTTGGGATGGATGTGATGGCTCAGGGGCGATGTGAAGCTGCACTGCTCCGTGTTGCAGTGTGTGGCCGCCGTTTGCAGGACTCAAAGGAGGACCACTTGTGACCAGCCGCGCACACGCGCAGACAGCAAAAATAGGAACTCGCCTGCGAGAAAATATGCAGAGACATTAAACCCAGGAGCTTTTCATCATCCTGGTCAGACCAGTCGCAGCCTGACTAACAGGAGGCCAAGCCTGTATTTACTGCAATTTATATAAATCAAGAGAGATCCCATGAAAGACAACCAACCAACCTAATTGCTCTAGGGACAAATTCCTTCTGACACACACATCTGATAACATCAATTACCTCGCAAACAGACTGATTCAAACACTGTGGGTGTTACACTGTGGGTGTTTTCAGAGGTGATAAACATTATGGGAGGAGGCCAGGGCTGAGGCTGAAAACACTGGCAAAGGCATGGACCTGTAAGGGACAACATCCGTCAGAGACCGTACACTCATGGGCAACAGAGGCCCCAGGATGGCCTGTTCACATCTCCCTGCACACCACAAGCTTCCAGCATCTTCTAACAAAGTTCAGACCTCTAGTAAAAAAACAAATTCAAAGCTAGACTGTGCTAAAGCACAATGCTGTGTCAAAACCTCCTGCAGTAGCAGGGAATATGTTGAATACAAATAGCTTAAGAAAGCGTGGAGCCCTCTCCTTGACAGTCTTCTTCAACAAATCCATCCTGCTCTTCGGCTGGGTGCTCGGCGCTCAGGTGACGGCAGGCTCCCTTCAGTTGGTTAGCAGGTCAGCAGGAGGCCACGCAGTGCCGGAGGAGAAGTGGATGGCACTACACCCATTACTATTCATTGCCGCTTACAAAGCAAACCTCCCTGCTGCTCCACCGCCAGACAGGCCCCTCTGCACCCCTTGTCACCTCCACGTGCCCCCCAGGAGTGGTGGCTATCTGGGGGGAGCAGAGCAAACTGCAGGAGAAGCTCGTCCAGGTGAGCTCAGCCAACTAGAGCAGTACATCTTAGCACCTGGATGCTCTCAGAAGACCTTGTGCTCTTGCTGCTCAAGCCCATATTTCTGGTGTTGCTTATCAGGACTGAGCTCTTGTGGCCGTGCAAGCATGCACTGCAAGCACCTCTCCATTTGATGGCAGCCACTTCAATCTCCTCCCTGCGACAGGGAAAGCATCCCCATCCCCATGGGCACGGGGTGGCTTGTGCCTAGCCTGCGGGGAGGTAGCCCAGGACCTACAAATACTCTTCCATATCTGTGAGAAGTCAATGCCAAAGTGAATACATCACTGCCCCTACTCCTACACTCGGAAACACTGCAGAAAACCGCTTCACCATGAGGAATAGCTGCAACTGAGGATGGACAGACTTAAGCTGGGAAGGACTTACAGTCTCCAGTTTTTCATAGGAGCTGAAGATCCTATGGCCAGCCACAGGTGAAACACAGGAACAGGGGGAGAGGCATACGGCGCTATGTGGTCCCGATTCGAAAGAACTAAAAATAAATCCTGGGGGAAAACCTCAGCAAGCAGCACGTCTCCAGGGAATGCTGACTCAGGCAGAAGAGGCATGATGCAGACAAACGGAGAGGCAAGACTGCCCTGAGCAGAAATCTCATTACAGCTACTTAGCTATTCCTGCTAACCTGCCTCCTATTTACTGTCCCAAGGGCTTAAGCAAAGAACATTAAGAATGAAATTTAAAAAGTAGAAATGTAGGCTGAATGTCTGAAAAAAGTCTCTCTGACACAGCAGGATGAGCTGAGCATGTCTGCAGAGATCTTTGCTGGCACCATCAGCTGGCTGAGATGGAGCGGGAGCAGGTGCAGTCCTGCAGCAGCGGCTCTTGTAGCCCCAACTGAAACGCCCGGGGGATGCTTCCCTCCCTGCTGGGCACCTCCGGGCTCCTGGTACCCAGCAGATGGGGGGAGCAGGGATGCACGGACCCCCCCAGAGCATCCTCTGGGCAGGGATGCTCCCGCCAGCTGGGTTACCCCCTAGGCTGAACTAGTTCACCGCTTGCTGCTCACCCTTGCTAGGGGTGGAGAGCACCCTGCACATCTCAGGGCTCGGGGTGGGATTTCAATGGGAAGGGGGGAAAAGGTCTCTGCCCTGCATCCCACTGCCTGGCAGAGGATGCACAATGGCTCATGAGTCCCTGAGCAAAGGGGTGAGCCTGGAGCACTTTTATTTACTGCTGTAGCCCTTCAGCTGCTCCCACAGCCCCCAAAAGCACTGAGGCTCATGCAGGAGTGGCCACGTTGTAGCAGTGAAACTTGAGCATGTGCTTGCCCAGCCAGCAGTTTACCATCTCTCACCCAACTCTTCTTCTGGCCCTCTTCAAAAACAAACTAACTAATTAGAAAATGAAAAAACAGTGGGGACCAAGCCCTGCTAATGGACAGCAAAGCCTTCCTCGCTCTACTGTCCCCGCTGCCATCCTCTCCAGCAGCGATACCTGCACCGAGTGCAAGAAACCCTCGGCGCTGGCACCCAGGCTGGCGGTGCAATCAGAAGCTGTCAAGTGCTATCTGTCCTGTAATTTGCTACATTGGCACAGGCATCTGTGTTGGTAATTATGCAGGTAGTGGGATCCACAGCATTACACATAGCCGCTAGCACGAGCAAAGAGCCAAAAGAGTGAGGCTTTGCAAGAGCGCAGCTGAGTGAGAAATTTGGCACGCGTAGAAAACTTCACCCAATGTGTATCGGTGCCTCCCTATGGAGGGCTGGTGGGAAACGCCTACAAATATCCACTTTTATAAACAAGAGTTGGATAACAAATGCATAAATAATAATATCTTTTGTTCAGTTTTCCATCACTTCTGCTATTGCAGTGCTGCCGTCCAGGCAGAAATGATGTCAGAGAGTTACAGTTATCTCTGGCATGGGAAGTGCAGCTAGGAAGAAGACTCTTTTCCGAAATCCACGCTAACAGAGCAGCAGCCGCTGCCAGGTGTAGGTGGATATACAGTCCCACGCAACGTTAATTTCTTGATGACTCTAGGCCAGAGAAGGCTGAGTCTCTGTGAGGTCTGAAGAGGGGAGCAAACCTCCAGCTCTCATGCGAACAGCCCTGCATTCAAGCTTTTAAGCAGGTGCTCAGCTTCAGCCACGGGCTCAGGTTCCAGCAACAGCAAAAACATGGGACCTGTGGTTCACGATCACAGCAAGACCCCATGCAGGCTGCCACCGGCCACCAGCCCCAGAGGCTATCAGGAGCTGATGGAGGTTCACCAGGCAGGAGATGGCAGTAATTCTTTCTTCTCAAAAGGATTTTGTCCTGAAGACTTGTTTTCAGCAGTGAAGGACGTTGATACATGCCTCTTCTGACCGGACGTGGGCCTCGGGGCCCAGGTGTCCCCTGCCAGGGATCTCCTATAGCTGCTCCCTCTAACACACAACAAGGGCAAAATGGTTGCAAAGCGCTGGGGCCACGGAGATCCTGGTTCTGCAGCATCTCACAAAATTGCCAGGCTAGGACACTCTGGCCTCGAAGCCCAGGAGCTGGAGGAGGGACGTTATTCTCTTCCAGGCTCTGTGCTCACCTGCTGTATGATCTTGGGCAAAACAATAATCCCATCTATGTCTTTTTGACATTGTAGACCCAGAATAATACTTAAATTCTCCGGTAAAAAGACCATCCCTTAACAGCGTCCTGCTAACACAATGTAGCGCTGTGATTTACAAAAGGGTGAGGACCTCATTTTTTTCTCCTGCTTGAATTGTTAAAATAATTAATAACTTCTGGGCACTTTTAATTAAAACACTGCTGTATTGCTAGTTATGTTTAAAACACTTAACATTGAATCACTCCATCTACAATTTCCTGAAAGCAGCAACCACTGCCGCCTTTAATATTCCAATCTCAAACTGTCCTGGAAGTGTTATTTTTGTTTGTACATTTCAGTGGCCACTGGTAATTCTGCAGCTCAAATCGACATAATGCTTTCTCCGTTCCCCAAAATGACACCAAGGTATTTGTGAGAATTTCAGCTGTCCAACCAAATTATCATCACTCACATTAAACTAGAAAGCATGAGGGGGATGGTTCAGTTTTAAATCATCATTTTTGTTCCAAGTTGAGCAAGAGAAATAAAGTTTCTATTTTTCCTCATTAGCACCCCCAGACTGCACCCCCAGTTCCCTCCATGCCTGCTGCTGATGCGCTGCAAGCGCCTCCAGGTGTGGGGACTTTCCTTTGAGGATGACAAGAGTTTGGAGGAGAAGCCATAGCTTTGCCCACCCAGCACC
>NW_008825109.1:3804825-3845604 GCF_000699105.1 Pygoscelis adeliae | reverse complement strand
GGGACTGCCATGGAGAGAAAACAGAAGGAAACCAAAGCTCAGCAGAAGAAAGCTGCCCGCACAGAGATGCCACCACATGCCATAGTGAACCTGAGATCTCCGTGGGATGTTGTGGTTGAACACCTCACCCAGGCATCCCGGCGCTCCCTGGCTCAGCAGTGCTCCTGCCCCTCTGCTCCTCCACAGCCCACAGGCAGCGATGGCAGGGGCTGCCTTTTTCTGTGCCTGGCCTTCCTGGTTTGACTCATCATTTTATGATAAGCAACCATCGCCTGGCATTGTGCACAGCTGGAGATCATACCCGCCTGGGCATTAAAAAGCCAGATATTTCTCCACTTGGCATCTCATTCCAGCCTCTCTCTGACATTTGTATAGAAAGAGGCTTTACAGAAAACCTGGGGTAACACTGCATCCTTGTGTCAGGTGAAGCTAAATAGCAATGCAACTTCAAAACTCAGCTTATAGTCACAGCTGTCCCCTCTGTTGCCCATCTGTGTTCACGCCTTGGCATGGATGGATAGAGCATCTCTCACAGCACCTTTTGAGAAATCCCTCGAGAAGACCTAGCGGTCTTCAGGAAGCCAGGAAGAAACAGATGGAGCTGGGACTTTGTCCTACTGCTTCTTGGTCATAGGGAATAAATAAACCCAGGTTCTGGAGACCCACCGCCACCACGCAAGCAATGTGTGTGAGCTTTCAGGACCAGCTCTGCCAACTCAGCCAGCTGTTTTGAATGCAGACCACAGGAGTCAACAGCACTGTCACCTGTGTGGTGACACTGGGGCTGGGTGCTCTGCTGACCACATGCCCGCAGGTGATGTTGTTCTGCTGGACTGAGCCTCCAGTCCCCAAAATGCTAACAGCGATGCAGCGTAATTGTAAGGGAATTCAGCCCTTCTGATTTCTCTGGTGTCACCTGCAATGCAACGCTGACTGCTGAACGCACCAGCATGACACCACCAATTGTCCTCTGTGACAGAAGAGAAGATTTGCTTTAAAAACTAGTATTTAAATGTGCTTTTTAAATTCTATTCAAGGGACTTCGGATTTTTATCTGACTAAACCAGCCCTCCATCAGATCTCCTCTGCTGGGAGGAGAAATGGCTGGGGATGACATAGTAACATCAGAAAACCCAGAAGCATAAGTAGCAGCCAGGGACACTGAAGCATCTGAGAATCAGCACCAAGCACCTCCGTCCTCTCACCCTCTCCATGCAACACAGGTGCCCCAGCGCTTATGGCTCCGATTTCGCTTTCTTGTTCATCGTACAATGGATGACTGAGCCTGGGGAAGTTGCCAGCCGGCAGAAATACCATTTCTGAACACTTCCACGGGCAGATGCGGCATCGCAGGGAAGCCCGGCTCCTCCCCAAAGAGCCCTGTTCGCTGCAGAGCAGCGCATCCACGCTGGCCCTTTATTTTCTAATAACCAAGCGGGCGGCTGTATGGAAGGGAGACGGTAGAGGGCAGCTCCACCCTGCTTAACGCAGGAAATACTGTTTGCAAGAGGCGGCTGTTTACAAGCTGCATGCAAAGGTGAGGCGGATAGCTTTGCACACCGGGATCGTGAAAGGAACGGGGAAGATGGTGGCAGACACCGTCTTCTGCCCTTGCTCCCCAACCTCAGTGCCTCTGTGCAGTGCGGAGCCTGCCTGCCCTCTCTGCAGGGTAACTTGTGATCTGAGTGACAAAAATGCTGGGGTCCAGCATGTCTTCTGGGGCTGCTGGAGACTCAGCGTGGTCCAGCTGCCCAGTGAGGGCTCGATTTGGCCCTTGGGATGCCCCTGCTGAAGCTACTGCCTTTCTGCAGGGAAAGATGGGGTGGGCAGATCTCACCCCCTGTGCCCATGTGGGGTCCCAGACCCAAGGGTGGGTGACAGGGCAGCAGGGATGCCGGCCTCATCCTGGCCCTGATGGGGATCGTTTGAACTCTTCCTGGAAGAAGTCCATGCAGCCCATGCTAAAAATCAGGTGAACACCTCTCACCTTCCCTCATGTGGTGGGTTGAACCCTCCGGGCAGGGGACGCTGCCCTGTCCATCCGTCCCCCGACTCCCAAACACCCACTGTCATGTTGAAGTGAAGTGGTGAGCTGACACAGGATCACCTCATGCATCACAGAGCCCCGAGAAAGGGCATGACCTTGTTAGAGATGTATTTTCTGCAAATCATCCTTCAGTAAATAGATCAGAGGAGCCCTGGCTCTTGCAGAAACAGTAGTGAAGAGGGTCAGCAGCAGAAATTTTATCCCAGAAATGATTTATAGCCTTTCTTTCCCAATACCTAGGACCTGGACAATTTGTTAGGTGATCAGCACCCGTGTGTGGCAAACAAACTCGGACTGGAAGTTCCTGCTGGCTTCAGCAGTAATTTCGTTATCTTCCCAAAGGCACATACCGCCAGGGTCCATCTTCTGCCGCAGGTGTTTTCTTTCTCCTCTCTCCTGAGGAGAATTCCGAAAATCCTGTTTCAGAATTTAAATCCTGGCTTCTGCCATGCTTTATCTGCGTGTACAATACTTCTCAGGAGGGTTTG
The DNA here is from genome assembly GCF_000699105.1 of Pygoscelis adeliae. Classification (NCBI taxonomy): domain Eukaryota; kingdom Metazoa; phylum Chordata; class Aves; order Sphenisciformes; family Spheniscidae; genus Pygoscelis; species Pygoscelis adeliae. The sequence goes on along the minus strand of NW_008825109.1, from coordinate 3,843,069 downwards.
ACTCTAGAAGTAATCAGATGGCAAACACCGACCACAACCATCATGTTTCCATTTGCAACATACAACCCGACTCCCCCAGCACTGGCGAAGGCTGGCGGAGACAGCCCACGTTTCCACTCTGAAAAGTCAGCAGGGAAGAGGTCCCTTGAAGCATGAATAAACTGAGAAAAATAATTAACTATGACAATTAATTTGGCAACCTCCATTGCTATTTTGCACCTCCAGGATAGAAAAACGCCTGCAGCTCATTGCACTGGTTCTCCACTGTGTTCATAAGAAACCATGGGGGAAGGAGGCGCTGCTCATCCCAGAGGTGTCGTACACACCAGTGGGACCAGAGGCACGTCACACACATCCTCCTGGTCAGGGCTGTGGCAGAGCAGCATGGCCTCGAGCAAGCCCAGGTGCAGCACAGCACGAGGAGCTTGCTCAGCTGCAACACCGCTGGGTCTCCTCCGGTGACACAGGCACTTGGGAGATGCAGCATGGCTTTTCCTAACAGAGACCAGCACAATGTTTAAAATCCAGGACATGTATTTCTGCAGCACTACACGTCTGACAATATTTGTGAAATGCTGAAAACTGAGGACCTTCATTTCGCTGTTGCAGGAGGTTTCTGCAGATCTCCAGTGCACGGTGTTGCCCAGCCTGCTGGTGGGGATCGCTGGCCTTCTGCACCCTGCTGCTGTCTGCCCAGTGCTGACAGCTCACATAAAAACATGGAGGCTTCTGCTTCAGGGGGAGCAAGCATCAGGTTGCATCTGTTAGCACAAGGTAATGACAGGCTCCTACCTGGTTCACAGCAAGGCTGGACAAGGGTGCTGTGGCAGCATGGCTGTGGGCAGACTTCTGTGGTGGCAGTGCAGCTGGGGATGGGCAATGCCAGCCCAGTGTCCCCCTGGGACACCCCAGTCTCTGGTAAACTCAGGGCAGTGTATCTCAGAGTCACAGAGGGGTTGAGGTGGGAAGGGACCTCTGGAGGTCATCTGGTCCAACCTCCTTGCTCAAGCAGGGCCACCTGCAGCCAGTTGCCCAGGACCATGTCCAGACAGCTTGTGAGTATCTCCAAGGATGGAGACTCTACAACCTCTCAGGACAATCTATGGCAGTGCTCGGTCACCCTCACAGTGCAAAAGTGTTTCCTGATGTTCAGATGGAGCCTTCTGTTTCCGTTTGTGCCTAACACCTCCTGTTCTGGGACAAGGATCTCTGGGGATGGTAACATGGCCTGGCTTCTGCTCAGCAGTGCTGTCAGGATGTCTCACAGTGGTATTGCACACATTGTAGTTACTCAGAAAGTGAAACAGAAATTGAAGTGGGAGCCCCCCTTGGCAGATGGGCCCATTGAAGATGCCCTTTTCCCTCGGCTGGTGAGAAGACATGCCCCATCCCTAAAGAGCTGCTGTGCCTGTGTCCATTTCCCACAGTCATGGCCCCAAGTCCATTAATAGTTTTGTGCAGCTCGGGTTTACCCTAGGGGACGCGCTCAACCCAGGTCACCCCCCTGTTGGTGCACCTGAGCCCGGGGGTGTGCTCATGGGTGCTGCGAGGTGGGCGCTGCCTGGCTGGGGTGACCAATGTGGAGCAAACGGTGCAACCAGATATCCCAAACATAAGCATGTTTTTGGAGAAGGACCAAAAGTCACCACCGAACAAGCCCCAGGGGGGATGCAGAAGTTGGCTGAAATGTTACAAATCCCAGCCTTGAGGTTGGGGGAGCTCTGGAGCCTCTCGGAGGCTCCTTACACATCCTCAAACCCAAATCAAAGTCCCCACCGATGCTCCCCTGGCCACCGCGCACCCACCGCCTGTCTCGCCTGAGTGCCTGCCCGCTGCTGCCACCTGACACACGCTTTTATTTCACTGTCCTTGAGCTTTGCTGTTCATGCAACTGCCATAAGGCCCCAAGTCAGAGACCTTTGTGGTTTTAGAGTGGCTCTACTCCTGAAGAAGCAAGCTGCTTTTGCATGGACGTCACAGCACACAAGCTGAGCAAAGAGCAAATCTCCATGAGTCATTAAACTCCTCTCCCCCGAGAAGCAGCTCGCTCTCGGTTACATACCGGCGGTGCGTGTCTCCAACAGAAGGTGGGAAAAGGAAGTTTTTAGCTCTCAAGTGTAAAATGACTGTTCAATAAATAGAATAATTTTTCAGCCACGAAAAAGCAGTGTTCGAGTCACCAGCGCCCCGGGGCTATTTACTTGGCTACGCAACTGGCAGCGTGTTGAAAACAGCAGCTCCGGAGCTTTGTTATGCACACTGCGGGTTTTTGCTTGATCATTTCTGCTGCCTGTCCCCTCTGCTTTTAAATAAGCATGAGGCACAGCCTGATGCTGTGGGGACACCTTGAATGGGGCAGCCTGAGCTCAGCCCTTCCCAGGCACTTGGAGAAGAAGATCTGCCAGGGAGGTAGGGCAGAGTGATGGGTAAAGTTTGTTGGCACCGCCGCTTGCCCCTTGCAGTCTCCCTCTTTTCCCTAATTAATTTGCCACAAATTAATTTGCCACAAATTAATTAACGTGCTTGAAACCTCAGCCCCCACCAATGCGCGTCCCCTGCCACCCTACCAACCAGCATGCTGCTGGGGAGGCGGCAGTCAGTAGTGCTTTCCAAGAAAAAAATTGCATGTGGAATGAAAGTCCCAGGCCGGTATGTGCGATGTCTTTGGATTCAGGCACCATTCTCTTGATGGCAGGGGCTGACTTAGCTGCCTTCAAAGTTACTGGCAGGCTGATGTGCTTCATGGGACAATGGGTGGTTTGCTCAAATGGCCAGTTCCCCGTCACATAATGATGACGGTCTGCTGGGGTCTGATTCTGCCCAGTTTAAGGCAAAGCAGAGCTTCTTATCTAGCGTAAGGCCAGAGCTCTGCTCCTTCCAGCAGCCGCTCTTGGCATCTGTGGTGCTGGGGTAAATCCAGCAACCAGCTCCCTCCTTTGCACCACTTCTGCAAATACATGTTAGTACTCATCACAGTTTTCACAAAACCAAGTAAAAATGCACCTATGCTGGACAGAAATTTGGAATATTCCTTCAAATATCCTGTCAGCTGGATACACATTAGCTACATCCCCGTTAGCATCGTGAGCGTGGTAGGCAGCATTCCCTGGGGCTAGACCTCAGTGGCCCACCATGGCTCATCCAGGCCAACCATGATACTTTGAAACCCTTCCTGGGGACACTCTGGGAGTTAGTGTGGACAAGGACCTTTCCACTAGGTAGTCTGAGAGCAGCCACCCTATTGTGGGGGACGGAGAGTTCAATCACACAGGCGTGGGCCACCCCAATCCAGCTGCCGCAGAGCTGGAGAATGGCCCAGGGCACATTCCAGTCACTGATGCAGATACAACCACCATGTCCTATATCCTGAAGACCCCCAAAACAAACATGTGTGAGGTCCAGCATGTCATATTGCACCCTTCACTGTGTCAGGGCTGTGGTTCTTCATCTGGATCATTTCTCAGGCAGCAGCCACAATACGGTGAGCGTCCAATGAGCAGCCAGCTGTGGGTTTCGGTCACGCATCCCAGTGCTTCCCCTCAATGGGTTGATGTCAGCTCCCTGCCCAGAGAAGCAGAGACGTGTTTGGGTGGCCTTTGCCCACAGGTCACGTCCCGTCCCCTTCTGGGGAGTTCCCCACTTGGTTTTGCATCCCTGTAGGGTCTCTGATCTGAGACAGTGGGGCGTCCACAACATTTCCCACACTATCAACCCAGCGTGGGACCTTCAGGGTGGATGCCACCAGGGTGTCTTGGCAGGGACAACTTGGGCTTGATTATTTTGCATGTAATTGTGGTGTGTTCATGTAGCTGTTTGGTATGTGCCCCTCTCCACTGCTGAGTATAGCCAACAGGTCACACCTTCTTCTTCCTCCCCTCCGCTCCGTGCCATGATAGCCTGTCTAGTTTGAAACCTTGTTAGCTTAATTTAAGAGGTTATTTTGCGAGGAAGACTGACGCATGCCAAAGCTAACACAGGAAAAGAACTGTCATCTGTTTCCTCTTTATGAAGTGCTATTGCTATGCCAAAAACACACCCCAAACCCTTAACGTTTGATCCAAGACAAAGACACCGTCCAGCAACAATAAAACTGCTTATGGTTATGCTCCCAGCCTAGTCCAGCCAGAAGACAGGGCATCTGGCATCTAATGCTTGGGAGACACCCTCTTGGGAGACACTGTCTTGGGAGACACTTTTTGGGAGACACTGTCTTAGGAGATCCCATGTATGTGAATAATTTGTTGTGCCAAAACGAACTTTCCTGAGGAGACCATTTTGTGGTACCAGCACCATTATTCAGTAAAATGCACATGCATCCAGTATCTTCACAGAAAACCAGACCAAAATAACCACCGCCGGAGAAACTGTTCCAGAGCGGCTGGATGAATAGGTAGAGTAAAAACAATTTTAGTCCAAAACTTATTTATTCAGAATTAAATCCTTTTGCGTCAGAATAGACAGTCCACATGGGAGTTGCTCAGGAGCAGGTTATTCTGTTACAGGTATGCCCAGCCCTCTGTGGACGGGTGCCAACAAGTTCAACATGAGATTAAAATGCACGTTAAGATGGAGGAAGGAAAAATAAACCAAAACCACCATAAAAAATAAAGCATAAATAAATAAATAAATAAAACCCCAAACCCCCAAAACTCCCCGAGCAGGTCCAGGAGCTGTGATACTGAACCAGGGTATCACAGCTGAGCCCCCCAGCACCTGCTGCAGCAGGGATGCTGCCCAAATTGGTGTGACAACGCAGGGAGGGAAGGGGGCGAGGACGATGGCTACATGCTGAGGCGCTCGTGGGGTTTGCTGCTTCTGACCACGTGCTTGCAAGGAGGCAAGGTGGCACCTGCAAGGGGGAAGGGTGACACGCACAGTAAACAGTGACTCTGTCGAAGGCGCCCCGTGTACATGATAATTCTCACCTGCCTGGGCTGTGCCACCTAAAACAGCCCTACTCTGGTTTACGGTCTTTGGCCTTTGGCAAAAAGACAGGACTGGCATGCGGTGATGCCGCTGCGTTGGCAGGAGACGCCCAGCCGAGAAAGCGGGGCAACTTCTTCAGCCAAATAAATGGCGTTGCTTCATCAGGCAACAGCCTCTGGGTCCAGCCCATTCCCGCCCGGCCAGGCTTACTCAGGGCACGGGTGGGTGAACCCAGCTGGGGCAAATGGGAAAACTAGAAGGGCAAACGGGGGTGCCCAGAACCCTGCCAGTACCGAGCACAGCCACGGCCTTCAGACTGCTCTGCAGGCTGTCATCAGTGCGCTGAGCTGCAGCAGTGCTCAGGGATACCGCCTGATGGAGGGGTCGTGCATCCCACTGGTGTCAGCGGGGCACGGTGGGAAGGTTTGCTCCTGGAAGCTTTGCCGCAGGCACCGGAGCATCGTCCCTGGTTATGAGAAAGATGTGTTGGGAGGAAAGAGATCAGCTCTGACCAGCCTGTGCCACGGGGTTGCAAAATATCATTGGGAAGATGTCAGGGCTCGTTGATAATATCTGGGGTTTTAAGCTTCACAATTAAATGCTGAGCTCCTCATCTAATTTACTACCACATTAAACATATAAAACAACAATTTATTGTTTTATAATCTCTTCCAGGGGAAGTTAAGCTGTTGCAGCATCCTGCAAAGAGCTGCAGTGAATGCTGGAGTAACCTCCATCGCTGCCTGCCATCTCACTGCAAGAACTCTTCCAGCCAAAAATACAGTGGCACCCACAACCCACAAGCATTAGGCTCATGCCAGCACCATGGCAGTGCACACTAAGGCAACCGCCGGTACCGCGCAGCGTTGACCCTAAGCGCCTTGAGACTTTCTTCCATCTTCTCCTGCTGCTGCCACCACAACCACCTCCTTCCCAGCCCGGAGCACAAGCTGTGGGCACGCCGCTCCCTGCCAGTGCCGCTGCAGTATTCCCGGTGTGGCGACACAAAGACCAGGTTGCACATCCCATAACACAGGGATGGTCGGGCACAGACGAGGCTTGGGGGTCCCTGTGGCCCCGAGCCACCCCTGCTGATCCCTGCTCCTCAAGCATCCAGCTTGGAAGGCTGGAAGAAGGGAGTGTGATCACCCCTACCTCACTGATAGGGAATGGTGGCACCACTTTCTAGGGAAGTCTGTGGCTGACAGATTTCCTGGGTCTGAACCATTTTCCTACGAACTCTTTTTATTTTTTTATTTTTTTTTGCTAGCCAGTAGCATTTTCAGACTACTTAGAGGTCCCGCTGGACACATAGTCAGAAATAGGTACCACCTTGCAGGTGTGTGGCATGTCACCAGGATGTGCCACTACTGAGCTCATCACTCAGCAGCAAATTGGCCTTTCTCGGTGCTCCTCACCAACTCACCGGTGCCAAGGGAGGTGACGTGGCTCTGCAAACCCAAGCGCTGCCCGTGGGAGCACCTTACCTTTGGTTTTGGTAGCAGCGACCACAGCTGTCTATGTCTTCCCTTTGCACCCTGTAGCTGCACTGAGATAGGAAGAAGCGAGCAGACAAGAAGATGAGAAGAGATAACGTGCTGGAAGAGCTGCTTGCCCAAATGGTATTTTTTGATGCCATTTTCTTCTGTGTGGCCCCGATTTTAGGTTGAAGAAGCAGATGAGGTGAGGACTGCAGCCTGGCATAGCCAGCAGCAAGTGCAAGACTGTGGATGGGGTCTGCAGGCAAGGTCCCTCCTCTGTCGCAGGTGTGTGACCATCGCTGGCAGACACCTGCAGCTCTGCTCTCTGCTCTGCAGCCGCCAGCCTCAGCAGCCTAAGCTGCCGGATGGCAGGAGCTCCTGCCAGGAAGCTGCAGATACCACCACCACAGCAAGGAACGGTCACCGTGCCCAGCAAGGCTTGATCAGGAAGTTGTTGATGGCTCCGTGTGCGTGCACAGGATCTCCCCACTGACAAATCCCAAATGCCTGGGACTTGCCATATGGGGAGGGGTCGATATCCAGGAGGGATGCTCGTGCTTCACGCCTTTGAAGCTAGCAAGGCCAATGTCAGCAGAGTTTGGCTGGAAAAGTTTTGATGCTAGAAATTTCACTTGGTTTCTCTAAAGTGAAGGAAACGTGGTGTTTGCCAGGATGGTTGATAAGAAGGGCATAGAAGTGTTGTCATTCCTTCTGGCCTTGGAGATGTTACTTCCCCTCCCCTGACTCCCCGACTCCTTCAGCTTTTCACTGGGCAGCTGGATCACAGAAACAAACTCCTGAATGACCACGGAAGCAGCTTTCCACCACAGCCGTGAGAGTGGGGCACGAAGGATGCACAAGTTCACAGGTTTTCAGGACACGCTCAGCAACCCCCGAGATGCCAACCCCTAAATGACAGTCACCCCGGGGTATCAGCTGGGGTGCCCTGTGCAGCTGTTTGATGGGAGAAGAAAATGCTTCGGACACAAGCCTCATCTGACACTTGCTTGTGATTGGCTTGTGCTGCATGATAAAACTCCAGCGTTGCCATGGTTTTCTCGGTTTCAAGGGGTGTTTTTACTCCATACTGTTAGTTTTTCACAATCTGCTTGTCTTAACTCTTTACATAGGTTGATCGAAGCTAGTTAAAATGGGGGACACATTTGTAAAAATGCTCTAAAACTATTACCTGTGATACCCAGAGTGGTGGATGCTCCTGGGGAGACACCAGGAGCAGTAAAAAGCATCTGAATGGCATCGATAGGGCTATGTCTTAATGTCACATTGGGTTGTTCTGCAATATGGTTGTATCTTCAAGAATTAAATTGCAGCATGGCTGCTCTCCCTGCCCGCGGAGTGAGGAGCCTGCCAGAGCCTGTTCCTGCTGCCTGCCTCTCTGTGAATTTATATAACTTGCTCTAGTCTCTGGCCAGTCTGAGAGCTCTGCAGATCCTCTGTAGGTCTCAGAGCTTTAAAAGCAACAGCAGACAGGCTTTCACTGTATTAGGCGCTTCGCTAATAGGCAAAAATAATTAAAAACCAAAATTAATATGTATGTATTTATTTTTTCCTGAAAGCATAAGCAGCAGGGGCTTGAGCAGAATGTCAGAGGACATTTCAGCTCACAAAGCTGCCGACTCACCGCTAAAGCCCTCCCTCACTGTGGCCATCTTGCAGGTGTTGGGAACGGTGGGTCTGGCCGGAGCGAGGGGGACCAAGGGACCTTGGTTCCCACAGGCTCTTCATGAGATGGGACTCCAGCAACAACTGCTGCTCCCCGGGGAATGCAGCTTCACACTGGTGCGGCTATCAGAAAGAAAGGGAGTGCTGGATGGAAAATGCTGTCCAGGAGCAACATGCTCATGCAGCCTGCAGCTCTGCCGGTCCTGCAGCTTGCTGGGTCACAGCAAAGCTCAGAGCCACCATCCTGGGTTTCTTCCACACTTGTAGCGAACTCCTCTTGGCCAACAATCTCTTCTTGGCCTCTCTGTTCCCTTGCTTCTTTTCCCAGAGAAATGCCTCCACTTCTCAGCAGCCTCCCCTTTGCCTAGCAGCTTTCACAAGAGCTTTGGGAGTTTCCTCTTCTTTTTTTCCTTCAATCCCATTTCTCCAGCTATTGGGTGATACTTAATGCAAATATCTTCATAGTCAAGTCACTTCAGATGCTGAGCTGTTGGAGATGAGAGAAGTAACAAGTTGTTGTTAAGTCTGTTCAGTTTCTATGGTAGCAAGAAGAGAGGTTTGTCGTTAGGCTCCACTTTTGAGACACCACCTCCAGAGCAGTTCCCGGGCTCTGGCAATGAACGGTCCCCACGTGACCTGTGGCTTCACAATCTGCCAGACCCACAGACATGCCGCTGATGGAGCCGGCTGGCAGTTCACTGTCTGGAGCATGATATATGCAGTTCTCCAGTCTTGCATCTCACTTAGGAGATCGGTACGGAGCAGAAGCCCTAGGGCTGAAGTGCTATTGAGTAGCAATTCAGAGGGAGCATGGGGGGGAATAGAAAATCTTGGTGAAGACAGCCTAGTAGCTGAACTAGATGAACATCTTTCCTACTTCAAGCAGTCTCATGGGTGGAGGACGCTGGCTCCATCCCTATGACCTAAAAACAAGAGACTGCCTCTTTACAAAGATGTGAGAAACTGAACAAGAGATGAAATGCTGTCATTCTTCATGACATTATGCAGGGCTGAAAGTGCATAATCACAAATTTATAAACCAGGAAGAGCTTTGCAATGGTGGAACCATTTCTGTACATAATATTTCATTTCATATACCCTGTGGACAAGCTCAAGTCTGCTTTTCCATCAATGCCATTTTACAACGAATTAAAGCACGTTGGGTGTCAGGGTCACCAGCATTGCTGCTTTGTTAGGAGTACTGAGGGAGACAGAGCCTTCCCTGGAAACAGCCTACTCCTGCATGGTGGTTTGTCTGTACACTTGTAGGTATCGTCCAAAATGTTGTTTTGAGATTTCCACAGGTACAAAATGTATCTGTCAGGTTTGTGCTGACAGAGCACATCTTTTTTAGATGTAGCCCAATATTCTTGGTTTTATTCTCAGTCTTATTGCACTGCCAGGCCAGTTGTTTTCTTGACCAAAACACAGGTTGCCTTTGAGAATGAAGTAGCGATATGCTCTTCTCTCTTTGAATAGCAGGGTAAGCCTTTCTGAAGTCTCACGAGGGTGTCCCTGGAGTATGTAGCATGGTAGCTGTGCTTAGAGAGGGAGAAGGAGCTTCTTCTAGCATGGGAGGTTGGGTCAGCAAACAAAATGATGAATAGCATTTTGGAGAGATGTGAGGGCATTGGGGAGGTGTCTGGAATCGGGGAGTGGAAGAAGGAATGGGGAGAGAATGAGGAACATTGATGCCTTCCGTAGCCTGGCCAGTGCAAATCAAGCTGAGGTGTTGCTTTTCCACCAAAGGCGACCATTTTTTTCAGCATGGAACACAACTCTTCAGCTCCCCAGTACGAAAAAAAGGATTCTGAAAGAGCAGAAGTTCAGGATAGTGGCACACTGCATCAGGAATGGGACTTTCCTCCCTAGCTTTAGCCATCTAAAACTCTGATTCCTGATCCCATGAAAGCAAGACATTGGCTCAGTGCTGAGCCTGGCACTCACAGGGACTTGGTCCCTTCCCAGCTATGTGGAACCATGTGGCTTCTTAAGATATACCTGTAATCAAACACCAGACTGGGTTGTTTCCACTGGCCAAGTCTAAGCTGGTTGCCTTACTTGTCTCCTGATTAGAGTCCCACTCCGTAGACAATAAAGAAAGACAGTAAACTCCAAATACCATCATCAACACTATCAACCCACCAACCTTAGACACAGACCTTAGGATGAGCTGAATCATCCCAGAGGAGTACACCTTCCACTGACGACAGGGAGAGCCCAGTCAGCCAGCTGGGCTGGATGCCCTTGCCTCCGAGAGCTGAAGTTCAGTGAGATGACTCCCACCTCATACACCCTCTCACATCACCCCAATCTTGCCTAATGATGCTCACTAGTCTTCTCTTCATCACTGCCAGTGACCTGAGCATTAATTAGGATCAGAGGCCAGGAGGTCACAAAGATGGAGCGTCAGTGTCCAGGTCAGACTACAGGGCCTTGGTGCAGCTGCTGCCTCTACAAGAGCTCCCAGCAGTGCTGGTAGGGCATCTGGGGCATCTCTGGACAAAGAGCCATCAACAGCACAGTCCCCCCTCCAGCTCCTTTGTGCATTGACCTTGTCCAAGGTGAAACACTGCTTGATGGGCTGAGATCACACTACTTTCTTTAATAAAAGTGGTGCTGCAGGAGAATGGGATTTTATCCTATTCCTATGCCAATAATCCACCTTCATAGCCTGGATTTCAAGAGATCGTGGCTGTTGTCACCTTGCTGCCATTGCCCTACAGGTTACTTCAAATGTGTCAGAGAATGACAGAATAACTGAGGTTGGAAGGGACCTCTGAAGGTCATCGGGTCCCAGCCCAGCTCTAAGTAGGTCCAGTTACAGCAAGCTGAGCAGGGCCATGATAGGTTTCAACACCTCCAAGGACAGAGACACTACCACCTCTCTGGGCAACCTGTGCCAGTGTTTGACCACTCTCACACTGCCAACCCGATGCCTTATACCTCAACAGTTTCCTGCTCTGCCTCTCATCCTTCCACTGTGCACCCCCCGGAATGGTCTGGCTTCACATTCCCTATTACCTCCCATAGGGTAGTTGTAGGCAAAAATTAGATCTCTCCTTTGCCTTCTCCTCCTACAACTGAATAAGCTCAGCTCTCTCACCATCTCCTGGTACTTCATGTGCTCTGGCCATCGTGGTGACCTTCCACCACGCTCTCTCCAGTCCATTGGTCCCCCAACACTTCTCTCTCTATACCAGTGCTCCTCTCCCTGGCTTTCATTCCTCCCGACGGAAGGACACCCTTCCCCATGGGTCCAACGAGAAGCACACGTAGCAAGCACAGGACTGAGAGTGCCCTCGGTGTCCAGGTTCCTGGAGCACCCAAGCACCAGGGGTCAAAACCCAGTGTTGCACCAGCAGGTTAGCAGGAACGAAGGAGACACCTTGTCACCCTTGTTGTGAGAGCAGAAGCAGCGCCACAGGGTTTGCAACAGCACAAACTGCCACCTAGACAAGAAAACTTAGGATGGGATCTGAGCATCTTAGCAGCCCCCAAAACTGTTAAGCCTATTTTACAGATACAGAAATGAGGAAGAAGGAGACTAAGGAACTATCTCACAGAAAGCCTTCAAAGACTGGGAGACTTGACCATTGAGCACAGGGCACACTACCCTTGAGCTGCGTCGGGGAATCCCTTGGAGATTTTAGAGCAATTGGGGTCAGGTCACTGTCTCTAATATAGGAAGATGAGGCTTATGCTGAGGACGTGTACTGAAAATGTATCTGCAAATGATACAGCGACTCTGCGTTCAGCAAGTGTCACCAGGCACGGGAATTAGGGAATTTAGGAAAAACCCTCCTGCCTGTGAAAGATTTTGCATGCCGAAGACAGAGAGCATAAAGGGCTGGGTGTGCCTTCATGCACGTGGAGCCCTGATGGCACCATACAGTTCGCAGGGCTGATCTAACAGCACCCAGCTGTGGGATGACCCTGGGAAAGATCAGAGGTTGCCTCACGCCTCCACAGAGCCTGGTGGCATGATTTAGCAAGGGTCTCCCAAGCGCAGCCGTGCAATACAGGAGTTACTCACCCTCCCCGCCGTGCTCCCCCCGGCCACCCCGGCACATCAACAGGCACCCCAGTGCACAGCCTGCCCACCACAGAGGAGCCATCACAGCAGCGTAGGCTTGCAATAGGCTCTGAAGTGGAAGAAACTGTTTTCTCAGCATTTTATTTCAACTAATGCGTTCAGGATAGTATCACACTGTGCTATTAATGCTGCCCCGGTTTGTAGTTCTGCCTTTACGTTGGCTCCATTTTTCTCTTTTTAATACCACTATCTAGCCTTCTGGTTCTTAAATGTGGGACCTATTTTTCTGCCTTCTGTAGCAGAAAGAGCTAATTTGGTCCTTCTGTGTATAAGCAACAGGACTGTGAAGTGGAATAGAAGGGGATTTTATCTCTGTGTACATCCTTGGTCAGATCGACACTAGAATACTGCATCCTGCTGAGGTGCCATATTTTAAAGAGAACATCAAAAAATTGGAGCGGATGAAGAAAAGAGCCATAAAAAATGGTTTGAGAGCTGAAGAAAACCACTTACAGGGAGAGACTTCTAGAGGTCAGCCTCTGTAACTTGTCAGAAGGAAAACCGAGAAGTGATTTGATGATGTGTATAAGTACATGTGTGGAGAGAAAATACGGGATGCTAAGGGGGTACTAAAAATTTAGTCCAAGAAAGGCACACAGATAGGCAGCGATGGGCACCGGACAACATGCTGAGTTGAATTAGAAATCAGGCGTACTTTTTAACCGTAAGGATGTTAACCCTCAGAAGAAAATTGCCAAGTGAGTGACGGGTACTGCATTCCTTGAAGTGTTTGAGACACGTTTGTGTGCTAATTCTGAATGTCAGGATAGAGGCAGGATTCCTGGGGGATGGAAATCAAGGGGAGTTTGCCTGAATACAACCTGAGAGGTGACAGAATCCAGCTTCACAGAAACAAAATTCCACATTTCATTTCATATGCACTTTTTTCCGGTTGCCCATCACGTTCTTGGACAAAATCCTTGGGGAAGCAACTCAGTCCCCTAATGTATTAATAAACTGTTAGTAAGCTAAGTGGTCACTTTTAAGATTGGGGAGGGATATGGGGAGGGAAAACTGGAGCTTTCAGACACACAGGCGTGTGAGGATGGATGCTGTGAGGCTGCTCCCATGTGAACACCTTCAGGACCATGGAGCTGGGGGGCAAATGCCAGCACCCCAGCTGGCCCCAGTATCTCCACACAGCAATGCTCTGGCTGGCATGGTCGTACCCAGAGATGCTCATCCTGCCTGGTGAGAAAAGTGTTGTCAGGCTCCCGAAACTGAACGTTTCCCACTGCCTCTGTCGGCGGGTGCCAGCAGTAGCTCCATGAAGCAGCTTATAAACTCATGTCTTCAGTGTACAGGAGAAGGGGATAAAGGTTGTAAAGCCCAAATCGTGGCAGAACTCATCAGGAGTAGGTCTGGAGGATCACTTAGTCCACTCCCCTGCTCATAGGCAGAATGGTTCCTCCTGTGCTGTTCTTGGGGGACAGTTTGTAGTTCAGACACACCTCACTGGGACGGGGTCTCCACAACACTTCCAATTTTTCCTGTGGGGATGTTTGTATTCTTTCCCTTGATGTTTAACACAAATATTCCGTATGTTAATTTGAGCCCGTTTCCCTTTGCCTTACCCACAGTGGACATCAAGAACGGTATACCCCCTCCCTCTTTACAAATTTTTAGTATATTTTCCTTTTTAGATTTTTAAAGATTTTAAAAAATATTTTTAAAAAATAGGTTTTTTTTAAGAACGATCAAGTTAAACCCCCTTAAAGTTTTCTTCTTTAAAATGCAGCGACCCTCATCCTGAGCACCTTTCTCCACAGACCATGTTTCTCTGCACCCCTTCTGCTTCTTACTGCCTTTCTGCGGAGGCCCTCAGATCCCTCCCCCGCCCCCCCCGTTCTCTTAACTGCAGGGCCAGGGCTGGGCACAAACGCCCAGGGGATGAGGACAAGAGGCCCTTTCTTTCATCAGGAGAGCAGGACGCCGATCCCTCATGCCCAGCTGGTGATGCCCTGAGACATCCAGACCCTTTCCTGCACTGCTGCTGCTGCTCAAGTCATTTCCCCATCCTGCACATGTACAGTTAATAAATATATCCCCAATTATGCAACTCCTCATTAGTAAACATGGACCTTTTAAACGGCTCCTACACGTCTGCATCAGAAAAATGACACGTCAGAAAGCCGCAAAGAGAAACTTCCAATTAAGCTCACTTTGTAAATCATCTGCAGTTTCTAAACAAGCCTGGCGCATACACATTCCTCTTGGTTTTTCTCCTGGTGGATGTTTGCAGTCAGCACTTTGCGCACAAACTTCTGCAGCTGCTTTAAAGCTTAAGCTGCTCAGAGCGGGATCCGCGTGCCCTGAACCCAGCCCCGAGGCCAGGAACTGCATCCAGCCCCCAGCTATAGCTGCTAGATGCACAAACTGAAAGGCTGCTGGGCATGTAAAGCAACTATTAAGCTACTTCTAGCTCTTAAAACTTCCTTAAATGCTTATGAATCTCGAAAGCAGGTCGAACCCTTTCTTTCCCCGATGATTTCTTGCTCTCTAAGGACATATTTCTGCAGATGGCTGCATTCGGGAGGTTTCTGTTGACTCTAGGAGTCAAGTGGTCTTCAAGAATTCAGAGCTCAGCAGGACTTTCAATCCCTTCCAGCTGAGCTCTTGTGCTCTGCAGCCTCTGTGCGGCTTAAGAAATTTCAATATTTACCAATCTGGTGCAAGCACCACATCCCAAGGAGCCCTAAATCAAAGAGGTTATAAGCTCCGTGTACACGGTGTAGAAAACCCCCTTCGAGGGATTTGTGCTGGCTGAGCAAGCGGGTTCTGCACACTCAATAGCTGCATATTCCTCTCCGTACAGGAAAATTACACAGAAAACTCTGAGGCTTAAATAAAAAACAAGGCTTAAATGTAAATTCATAATGAGTCCTGAGAGACTGGAGGAGATATTGAAACATTTGTTTCATAGCATGCTAAACTCATTCTCAAGGAAATAATGAATTTGTCTGAAGGTAAAACTGAACATGAAGAGCAGAGCTTCCTGGAGACGCAAGTGGTCCAGCTTTGTGGCATGTAGCAACAGCAGCTGGAAAATACTGGTGGGAGCAGAAACCCTTCAGGAAGCCGAGCCAGGAGGTATGTTGCCATCTCTCTTTGGGAGCAAATGGAAATGGTCCCAGCCTCGTCTTCACAAAGAACAGGCAAAGCCCTGCCCAGCTGCCCGCGCCCCACAGTGCCCCAGTTGGCTCCGGGAGCTGCCTGGCCAAGCAGCAAGCCGTCCCATGGCAGTGGTCTGGACAGCTTCCTTCAGCAAAGGCTGTGTTTGATCTCAGCCTCTTGGAGGACACCATCCATAGGTCTGCTAACAAGCATCGGGGACAGCAACAAACCATCGGTACACCGTGGCCGCGTCAATGACAGATCTCCCATCGCTGCCCTCGCCTCTTCCTTTGCCCATCTTGGCTTATGTCACTGGTGTCCCAGGTTTCTCGTTCAGGCTGGGGTGGTCATTCCCTGCATGCCTGTCCAGCCCCTCATGCAACCAGGTCACTCACCTGCTGCAGGTATCTGAGGAGATGCTGTGCCCACAGGGAGATCAATTTTCTTAGCAACACCCCTGTAATGGGAGTCTCTGTCCCCCTCCTGTGAGAAGAGTGAGTTTGGTGGGTTTGTTGCCTTCTCCCACTGCAGGGCAGACGGGTAGGAGCAGGCAGCCTGGCAAGAAGTGTGTAGTTCAGGAGGAGAGTCTGAAGGATTTCTGATCCCTACCAAGTGACATTTTTTCATCCACATCATGCCTCCAACTGCCCGTTACCTGGCAGCGGCAGCATTTCCTTTGTGTTCCCCTTTCTCCTCAAAGGAGCAGGCAAAGCCCCCGTGCCACAGAGCAGCTGATGGACCCTTGGCCTCCTCATCCATGGCAGGGGCTTGAGCAACGCAGCAAAGGCACTCCTCGCCATGGGCTCCCACTGCAGCCCCCCACCATGTGCAGCTAATTCCTGCCCTGGCTTCAGCCTTTCCTTTTACGCTGTGCATTTAGTGCACGGTTTGATCTTGTGGGCGACAGCCCTGGTGTTCAAGGTTTCACAGTGAGCTAGAAGAGAGGGCCTGGGAAAATACAAATAATGAGCCTTAAGAAAAGAATCAGTCTGTAGACCATGCGGCATTATTTTATTCCCAGCAGCTCACTTGGCGGCTCTGATGTCCCTGCTGGTGGCTGGCTTTAATTTCCACCTTGGACTTGCTGAACAGGTTGGGGGAAAGCCAAAAGGCTGAAAGTCTTCATGCATGGGAGGATCCCAGTGGGTTTGCTGCAGGACACTTTTCTCCAGTGTTAGCTCAGAAGAGATCACAGCTTCTTACCCCACAGACACCTTGCTCTAGCACAGTACAAGGGCACTCACGCAGCCGGCTGAGCCAGTGGACTTCGGCGGGGGCTGTACGCATGCTTTACAGGTATTCACTGGGCAGGACCAGAGGATCACTGGCATGGGAAAGGGAAGGGAAGATACCACATCTCCTTCAGAGATGGGTTTGCATTGCCAGGAGAAGATGGGTGGGAGTGGGCAGCCTGGCAATAAACATGTTTTGAGCACTCTTTTGAATCAGCTTCAAACCTCTTGTAAGAGACCAAAATCTAGTGTGCTGCAAGGAGAGACAAGGGGGCAACCAATTCTCTGCAGCAGCAGAGGTATTTCTGGGGTGAATTACCTCACCCCAGCTGCAAAGCACAACCATCTATCCGAGCAGGAGAAGGTGAGGGCATCCGAGTCCTTTTGCAACCCAAATCTAGAGATCGATTTTACTACGTGTTAGCAAAACTCACCAGCTATGAGAAACCATGATTTAACCACCAAAGCCACATAAACTGTTGTCTCAGAGCACAGACCACAGTCAGAGCACACTCATCAACTCCCTTTTAGTGCATTTGGTGTAAGTAACAGTATTTCCAATCACCTTCTCCAGGAGCACCCTCAGCCCTGTGCAGGGTAGATCTAGCTGGAAATGAGCTTGACCCCACCCTGAAGGATGGGGAGACCTGGCCGTTTTCATGCATCACCTCAAGCGCACCACTCAGCACCTCCTCTCCTGAATCTTCATCCCCTTTGCCAGGGTGAATGAGAAGACATGAGAACCCAAGTGATTTTTATGCTGGTTGGAGCACAAGTGCAGCCTGCCTATAACCTGCCAAACTCCACGGCTTGAGAGGAAGAAGCCAAACGTTATATATCAAAGAGGGAAAAAAGGTTTCCCAGCCCTCCAGGCAACAGAAAGAACCCATGCAAGGTAGTTTTATAAAATAGAGCACGGTGCAAAGAATCACCTCTTTCCAACACTGCCTTCTCCCTTATCCTCCCCTCCTGAGGCTCAGATTTGTTACTAAGTTTTGTTAAGGAGGCAGCAGACATGGGCAGTGTCCATCTCTTACCACCTCTCCTAACCTGCTCGTTGCGCTGCAGGGTGCGCTGCAGGGTATTGTCAGAAAGCCGCTTGCTGACCCTGGCCGGACCATGCTACATGTTTAGGAATCGCTCAGAAGCACAGTGGAAGACAGGCTGTCCCCCACCCTTCCCACTGCCCAGAGTATCTGCACAGCAGATCCACTGGCAACTGTTAGGCAGGACCGGTCTGAGGGAAAGATGACTCTCTTTCAGCATCCGAGGGATGCTGTAGTCTGAGGGAAAGATGCTGCAGAAATTGTGAGAGGAAGCATCTGTACAACAGTCTGAGCTCTGGATATTCAGCCTTCTTTAGGCCCCTGATAACTCCTAAATTTCTCATGCCTTCCTCTCTCCTGCTAAAGGAAGAATCCCCTCTGCTGTCTCCTGGCAGATCCTGCCTAATTAGTACCAGTATCTACAGCTCCCCTGGAAAAATATCTCTGTCCTGTCTCATCTCCCCCTGCTCGCGGTGTTTGCTAGGAGGGGCCAGGATGAAGGTGCACAGCCTTGACGTTTCCATGCCACCAACTCAGTCTCACCGCTTCGAGTGCGCTGGTCCCACTTGGCCAGGCTGGGCTAACCTTGGTCTGGGAAAAACTAAAACCAGGAGCCTTCCACAGAGCGAGGAGGGGGTTTAATTGTCTTCAAAGGCAAACTGCATTGAGACAGAGCTTGGAATTGACTTAGGTACCAGGGTGATCAAGGGTACGCGTGCTCTGTGTTTGCACCCAAGACACTGAGGGACCATGGGACATCTGAAGGTAGGTAACCACCAGGCTGCAGTGCTGGTGGGACAGTGAGAGCAAGGGGCACTGAGGAGATACAGACCAACACAGAGAGGTTCTTCCCACCCAAAATTCATCATCTAAACTGCTTCTCCTTGACTCCCTGTATAATAAATGGCACTCTGGATCTGCTGATCATCTGGATGCTTGCAGAAGGCATCTCAGATGTGTCAGAGAACTCTCATCCTAAGCTTGCCCATTTCTCTCCACCCACTCTACAGGGAGTCTGGGTGACCAGCTCAGACACAAATATCTGCAGTTGGGCGAGAGGAGCTCCAAACTCGCCCCCCTAAAGCAGCCATGGGTCCTAACTTGGACAGTTGCATCATCCTTCCACGACTAGCTCCAGCAGCAGGAACTCCTACCACCAATCTCTTCCTCATCCTGTCCTACAGTCCTTCCCTGATTGTATTTAACACCATCTCAAGCATGTATGACTCCCTTTTGGGAAGCTGTGCGGTGGGCTCTGTCAGGTGCATTCAGACACAAGCTTGCTCCCGTCCTTTACCAAATCTGGCCCGGCATTTTTTTCTTAAGTGTGACAAAGTTTTTTTGTCTTCTTAAAACTGCTCTGCACCATTAGAGGAAAATACTGGCCAGGCAGCCTGCAGGTAACTCCTAGCAGAAGGTCTGAGAGCTGGACCAAGGTATAAAATACTTTCTGGAAGAAGTCTTAGAGAAGCAGAGTTGCTGGGTCTTTAATGGGAGACAAAGCCTTCACATCCCCAGGGTCCCTAAACCCTCTGTAGCAAAGCTATGGATATGTACACGCAGCCGCTGCGGGCTGCCGGCACACCCACACACAGTCCCTGCAGAGCAACACAACCAAAAAGCCACAAAACAGTCCCCATCGCCGAGGAGCAGAAGAGCAATAGCTTCATTCCCACCTTGGCTGTAAGAACCACCACCAGATACGAAGGGAATCTGCTGAACAGACTCAATCTAAGTGGGTTCATTTTTCGCATAATAGGGTTTCCGGAACCAAACACTTAACAGCTCCCTTTGGGAGGCTGCAGTTTGGTTTTGCACCTGGACAGCTTGAGAGGAAGGAGCATGCCCTGGAGAACCATGCACCAGCAGGGTCCTGCACAGAGCAACTGGGTATTCGTGGCAGTGGGGACCTGAGTGTGAGCGCCAGGATAACCCAGGCCTGGCTGGGCTCTGCGCATACACAGGAGAACGGCAGAGACAGGGAGACTGGCACAAGGTAGATGTGATCCATCCTGCCACTCCACACTAACACTCATCCCTGGTTACTGGTGGCCATGCTACCCCTGGAGCTTGTTAGCTGGTCCCAAATCTCTCCTTCCCCTTTGTCTGGGCAGCATCCAAATATCCCCAGAAATGCTGTGGTCTCAAACCGTGTGGGTACACCTAGCTGCGTCCCCTGTGTACAGAATACCCACATCTTTTCTCTTGCCATTGCCTGGAGAGCTCCTGTGTCTTCCCGCCTTTCCCTGTGTATCCCACTGCCTACCATCGTCTCAGTTATCTAATGAGCCCTAGTTGCTGTGCAACAATATACCTAAGCCTTCTGCCCTCCTGTAGGTTATACAACCAAATACTCGGTTTATTTGCTTGATTACAGCAACATACCATGATGGCAATTTCTTTTTTTCCTTGCCTTACTGGGTAACTTGCTGTGTGCGGCTTATGGACCCATCATGTACACTTCTGGTGATCTGTGTTAAAAAAACAAACAGGCTCAGGTGGAAAGAAATGTTGCTGAAGAGGATCTGTCTAAACAAAGAGACCAAAGGAGCTTGTACAGTCTAACAAAGCACAAGGTGTTGCTTTATATGATTCTATAAATACATTCAGGGATGTAGGATAAATATCAGGGAATAAGAACTATTTGTTAGAAGACGACATTAGCACAAGATCAGATGGATACAAATCAAGCGTGAACTTACTTAGATTGGAAACTAGTAGAAAGTTTCCAAATCATCACTGAGAACACAAAACATCTGGATATGCCACAGAGCTGGAAAAGGCCTCCTGGGTCACTGTCGGCAGCAGGCTCCACTCCATCTTAAAACTCATTAGTTTTTCACTTGTTACTTTGTTTTAAAAGAAGTTTCCTGCTCTTCTCACATCCACGTCCCTATTGCATACCTGGGGGAGTGCTCTTCCCTCTCCTCACCATTGATTTCCCTTGCCCGGGCTGGGTAGGCACACAGGGATGCAGGCCAGCATGCCATCCTACCCTGCCACTGCCTGACCTCCTCCTCAAGCATCTCCCCAGCCGAAGCTGTTTGCTCTCACACGCTTTGCTTGGGGTTGTGCCTTGCAAAAGCACAGCTGCCTTGGCGGGTGAAGGAGGCGAGCGCGGATGGGGCGCCAAGCATTTGCTTAAACTGGGCAGGTTCCCAGTTTAAATAAATCTAAATTCCCAGGATCTAGAGAGGGAGGCTGACCCGGCAGTGCTGCCAGCGGAGGGGCCGGCCGGCTGCCTGCCCCACTCCCCTCAAGCTGAGATATGCAGATCCATCACGCAGGGGAGGAGCGCATGAATCACAGCTCTCAGCTCCTCCGTGAGGGGGAAGGAGCCCGGTCCCCCAGCACCATGGTAGAAATGTCTAATTAGACACAACAGAGGGACAGATATGCATACTCAGGAACCTTTCTACATAAGCATAAATTAAGGAAAGCCAAATATTTATTTTAAATGGCTGTGCCATATGCTGATGAAATGCTAATTTGCACAGAAAAAAACACACTGTAAATAAACTCCCCAGAAGCACCTCACATTCACTAAGCTTCATCTTTCTGAGCAAACTAACAAGAAGAAAATAAAATCAACAGCATCCATTATAGACTCCCTTCCATAAGAAATTCAGGCAAGCTTACGATGACATGGGCCAGTGCTTTTCAAACTACCATCTGCAGCCCCATGGAGCACCACAGGCTATTTGTTAAGGGCCTGCAGAAGGTATTTAAGAAAAAAAAACTTGCTGTGTTTAATTCACAATACAGGCATCTTCGGCCTCAGTAGAAAAAATGCTAGGGGGCTGCAAATCAAAAGCAACTGAAAAACACTACTGTATGCTTTAGGATCAGGAACTGAGAGTCAGAGAGACAGTTTTCTCTCCTCCACTGACCCCAGGACCTTGGGTGAGTGACTCAACCTCCACCTCTCTCCTCATCCTTCTACCACCTCAACTCCCCATAAGCATTTGCAGCATCTCTTGTGCACCTGAACGGTACCCAGCACTACAGAGCCCCAGGACCCTACGGAAACACATCACTATTAACATCCCCTTATTCTTCTAGCCCTCCAAAAACAGTCTGGCCCCAGCATATCCCAAAGTTTGAAGACATTTCAAGATGGGAAGCAAGCTATTAGGAAGACAAATTTGATGACATAAAAGGCAGGTTTTGTAGTGACCGTAACAAAGCAGCCCTCGAGATTGGCATGTTTTTAAGCTCCAAGGCTGGGTGGCGAAACCTGTCGGCAGTGCCTGCAGTTGCCTTCTTTTGTTCACTGATTCACTTCCACCCTCTTACATACGTTCTCCTCCCTGGCAAAGATGCGAAGAGCACCATTTTTATCAACATGCATATTGCAGTGTTGTCAGCAGCTCCTTAAGGTTATTCCCTTTTTCTTCTCCGTCATATTTATAAATCCTGTGCAGGGTTGCTATGGTTTCTGTTACCACCAGTCCAATTGGTATTCAGTACAGTTCCTCTCACCTTCACCATTCGGGTGACCTTTACTTCACAAGGAAGATCTCATGCCATCAGCCTGTTCAATTAGATGTCACACAACACGCTGTGCAAGAACACCAACTGCTAAGCAAAAGAGGGCTCTGTGGAACCAATTCATCTGCAAAGGCTGCCTGAGAGACAGATAAACAATGGTAATTATTTCAAAACAAATTGGAACCAGAAAGCGCAACCCAGCAGTGTAACTGCTAGACAAAAAGGAAAGCCACAAAAAGAAGACATTTCAGCTCCCAACATCTTGGGTACTCCGGCATCTTCCTCTAGGCAAGTATTTTTCTACCTTTCTGGCTCTCCAAAGTCAAGTTCAAAAAACTCTTACTTTCAAGACAGTTTCTTTTACATCAGTTAAACAACTTATGCAAGGGACTGCTCACGAATGGCAGCAACACAGCTGTAATCTGGTAGTAAGAATTTCTCTCTTTGCCAAACTAATATTCTAAATATTATATTTAAGCAACTTTGCACAAAGCTACAAGATTTACTGTACAGCCAGACAGCCAAGCAGGATGCATGATACTTTCCTCCAAAAGTAAGCATGCTGGGAATGGGCTCAGTAGCTTCATGTACCAACCAGATCACAGGATCCCCCAAACCCTAACCCAGACACTGAACAAAAACCCCATGGCTTCCCCTTCGTTCCTACTACAACAAAGAAGTCACAAATACACAAAAGCCAGAAAATCGAGCTTGGACACGATACGACCCTAACTCTGCCCGTGCAGTGGGAATGGGAACATCCCCATGCTCTGCCTCTTCATAACAAAGCCAGAACTTTCCTTGTGGCACTTCCTTAGCTGTTGAGGTAAGTGTTCTTGCACTGGGCAACCAGGCTAGCCAAGACATCTCATCCCCATACACTTTTAATGCTAGTTATGCTAGACATGTCTAGGAGCATGGCGCTTTAGCTGATCAAAAGACAGCTCTGTATTGCACAAAAGGAGCTCCTCTATTATAAGTACTGAACAACCGTATATGTGGTAAGTGGGTCAGAAGAACAGGTCACAACCAGCGTACAAAAACAGGCTGGCTTAGAAAGCAGAGAGGGTCAAATGCCCCCGTGCTGTGGGAGGTGGGAACATCACTTGCTGCTGCAGCTCCATTAGCTAAGGTTTGTGTGGAAGTCAGGCTCTGAAACACAGGTGATTGAGGCATCCGCAGCCACGGCCAAGCTTTTGCACAGCGCTCTCATGAAACACTTAACATGAGCAGGGAAAAAGACCGTGTGCCACATTCTCTGAACTGAAGCATCTCCCTGCCTTTGCTATCACCAACACGTGTGGTTTTATGCAGTCTGCGTTATTCCGTCAGAGGGCTACTGAGACTATGCCTGCCCGGCTTGGCTGCAGCCTGCATTGAGAGTGTTTTTCAGTGGGCGGCTCACAGTGGACCCCGGCTGCAGCCACGGTGCTGACACCCAGTTTACACCAGCGTGTTGCTCTGCACTCCCAGGCTCCCTGCTCACTCCCCGGTAGCACTTTCACCTGCATGTTCATCATGTTCTTATCTGTCACTACAGATCAGAACAAATTCTCAGTCCACAAACTGCTTCAGGGTAGTTTATTCCAAAAACAGACAAAAAAAATTAATTATTTCCTCTGCTGCTTCCACCTCCTTGTGCCTGGACTGTACAGCTATGTCTTTGCCTGCTTGATGGAAGACTTCTTTACAGCAACACAATCTCTTTCATCTTTACCATGATCAGAACAAGTCAGTGCACCTTTGCTACTTCACAGTCTCTTTTAAACTGGGGTGAGCTGAACTTTCTATGCAAAGATTTGACCTCTCCTGAAATCCCTTGATCAGCAATTTCCCTTGCTCGCTCTTTCATGCTTGAGGCATTATGAAACACTGGAAACTACACATACTTTCATAAGGAAGTTAGTGAGAAAATTCAAATAATCAACTCAGTCCCAAGAGACTTGGGGTCTCTTTCCAAGTTTGAAAGCTCTTTCCTAACAGAAGTTTTGCTCTTGAAAGTCTACTATTAGCAGGCAGCTGATGATATAGCTTCTCTGGAGCCTGATTATACTTCCAGCCCAGGGGCAGGCAATAAAAAAGCCTGCCCAGCTCTGTGAGGTCTGAATCAGGTGCTAACACTGAACATCTCCTGGGGCCTCTGCTTTCCTCTCCCCCACCCTCCTTCCATGTGCTGGGCATTGGAGCATTCCCCACTTTATAGCTTGTGGCAACGAAAGGCCAATTTAAGAGGGAAAGCATTGCTGACAGCATTATCCAAAAAAAACAGACTCTGCTTTAACTGCTCTTCATCCAGGACTTTGGTGAATCCAACACCACCGTGAAATGCTGAAAAAAATCCGCATTGTGTGGCAGCCTTTGGAAACAGTTACCAGCAAAGCACTCACAGCCCAATGCGAGTGAGACAAACAGACTCTACACGTACATTCATTACTTCACACAACCAGATTGCTTATTGTACAAAAATTAACAGTGCCATCCAAGAGGGCCTTCACAGATGTTTAGAAAGAGACACGTAAACACAGCTTTAAAACATGTTTTTTATGTAATTTAGGTACAAACTATTGAAGCACCACACATTGTGTGCATATATATACACATACACACGTGTGCGCGTGTAGCTCCATACAGACAGAACAAATTGTCACAGCAGGCTGCGATATGCTCGTACATTGCTCTCTGAGGAATCCAACATCCTTACACAAGGGTTTTCGCCCAGTGGGACACGAAGTGGACTTACGCTGAACCGTAAGCTCATCCTTAGGGCCTCGAGTTGCTGCTGCTGTTGGCCCGGCCTTCCTTCCCTGGTTGCTCCTTGCTGCACCCCGCTCCTGGCTCCCCTCTTGAGTTAATAACCCAACCTCCAAGCCCACCTAGGTAAGTGCACCAGAGTGACTTGGTAAAGATGTAAGGGTCAGCATACAGGGTCAGATCCCTATCCTGAAAAGTCTCAGCAGGGAAGGGATGGTCTCTGTCTTGTGAAGTGCCTGATCTAGCAGGGCCCAAGTCACGGGTGTAATGCTTGGGTACAACCATCGTACATATAAACATCTACAGCCTGGAAACTTTCACTTTTCTGTTCTGCAGCAGCAAAGGATTAATGGACCTGTACAGGAAAAACATATTTGGGGTAGAAATCATGACCTTTAGAGAAAAAGACCACAGCACCTGAGTAATTCCTACTAGAGGGAATGCCCAGTACAGTGAATTTTGATTAACATCCAAGAGGGAAGTTTAATGCCTTAAGGTAGAAGGTTCATCAAAGAGCTAAGGAACGACATGTTTGCTAAATGCTGTGCTTTCATCAGTAGGAAGGGCACTGCTGCTTGCAATACGAAACTGAGAAAACTGGTACTTAGACCTTTCTAAGCAGCAACTGCTGAATCCCAGCACTGCTCTTGGGCAGCTGAACAGGGTAAGTTACTGGCATTCATGTCTATTCCCTTCTAGATCTTGCCCAAGCTCCTCAAGCAGCAATGGCCTCTCTAGTGAGAGACCCTGAAGTGCTAATCTGTCATTGGCCACAAAAGATTTGCATGGCTTTACTAATTTCTACTACAGTAAAACAAATAAACAAACAAAAAAAAAAGAGTAAAGGCAGCAGCCTACAGCTTTCGTAAGGAAGAAATGACAGACTGTAGCAATGCTTTCAAAGCTTTCTCTCTATGAAGTCCAGTTATTCCCTGGGAGGAACAGACTAGCCTTGGTAGGAATTTATCCAAAAGTTATAAAGAGTCAACACGGCTTCCACTTGCTCATCTTCCAATGCAGAGAGAACTGTTCCTTTTAGTCTGACAGCCGCAGGTACGGTGAATCCCAAGAACTCTACTGTGCAGTTAGTACAAACCAGCCAGGAAAGAAGCAACTGGAGCTTTTATTCTCCCTGTAGGTGAAGAGGGTAAAAGCTGATGTTTTTTCTGCACTAACCTCCCTGTCCAGGAGTATAACAAGGCCTAAAGCTAGCCAGTGGAGATGCTCTGTCCTTCGAAAGATATCAACAGCAGCTGTATCTCAACCAGTCTGGGAGCCCTAGAAGGTATTTTTCTGGAGTGCCACATGGAAACATGCTTCTAAAGCCCTGACTTGAGTTTCATGTCAAATGCAAGACTGACAGAACCTCCATGGGGTTCCTCCATGCAAATCGGGACAGCCCTTTAAAATGACAGGATCAATCCAAGATGTGGTCTTCACATACAAAGAAAGAAAAAGGAATACAGACGGACAAAACAGCAATGGTAAAACAGCTTTAAAAGTCGCTCACATAATCAGATAGAAGCTGCAGAGCTGTCATGCACGTATCCTGACAGCCCTTGCTATTGAACAGTAGACAAGCTTGAGCAGCATTTGCCTTAGTGGTTCACATGTCATGGCCCAAGAGACCAGTGTGCTGAATTACTGACATTATTGGGAACTTCCAAGAACTCGCAAAAAGGAGCAAATAAGGATACATTCGCATTCAAGAGGAGATGTTATCTGTTTCTTACTCCAGTTTGCCCCATCTGGCTGTGCCACTAGGAGTCTCAGCAGAGAGCTGAAGGGCAGAATACCTACCGAACCGCACAGCAACTTGCACCCGCCTAGCTCACAAAATCACCAAAAATTTGAGAGCTTGCATATTCCTCTGTAAATTTAACCTCTCCTTCTCATTCCTAGCACGGGAAACCTTCATATGTCAGACTCGCAGCCCGAGTCTGTGAAAAGCTCATATAGTCAGCATGACAGTTATACTCTAGAGAGAGGATTTCTCATGCTAGAGTTTATAACCCAACCCTTCTCATCCCTGCACTTGTACGTGGGAAGGGAAGAAACAGATAAGAACATAAATGAGATAGTACAAATTAATTTCCCCTACATCAATAATATTTATACATTTTTAAGAAATCTTCATTAAAAAGAAAATTAAGCGTGAACAGTTCTACAACATAAACAGGTGCAAATTCCATTGCCTAGTAAAGCTAGGAAAGAGTTCATCTCTAATCAGAAGCAGTGGAAGTCCACAGCCACGTGTTTTAAGGACAGCCTTCCATTTTAAAGACAGCCTTGATATTAGTGTCTTTACTGTATTAAACTCTTGGTACTTAAATAATAATAGTAATAATAATAATATCTAGACAGCATAAAGTATAGGATGATACATAAGCATAAAAGTGCAAGATGTAACTTCAGTCAAAGTGTCTACTGGTCAAATTGGTACAAACTGTGTTCAGTGATCAAGCATAAACTGGACTGAGAGCAATCAAGGCCCTTTTCTTTTCCTCTCATCTCCATCAGAAGTCATCACAGGTAACATCAATCCAGTCTGAAGTGACATCAATTCCAAATGGGTGTACATGAGAGGAGAGCCGAGCCCATGTCTTGATGGAAAACTGATCCTCATTTCCTCTGTGTAATGCCAATTAATCCATAGGCTTTGCTCCGAATATCCGAGCAGAGAGAGAGAGAACAGTAACTTCGATGCCACATTCAAGGGACGCAGAGTCAGCAGCTCAACAGAAATGTAGCACTTAAGTGCAGGGGGTACAGCGAGCTCTCGTTAGCTCCTCTGGAGTCACATCCCCCAGCTGATTTATTGACTCGAGCCATGAAAGATGACTATGAGGAGGTTAAGTAACACTGCTCTTTCATTGGAAAAATAAAAAGATTATCCTCACAAGTATAATTTTTCCCTTCCTGTTTGTCTTATTTTACTATTTCAGAGATAAAATATCTTTTACAGTATCAGCTCATTATTGTGTTCATTCCCTTTAAAGGCAAATGGAGTTTAAAAGATCTTGTCACCAGAAGGGGGTGGGATGGGGGCAGAGGCAGACCTTTTAGTAAACCTTTAAAAAGATTTCTAACTCATTTTGCAAGTGAAAACAACAAAAGCCATAAAACTCTAGCAAAGGAGAGCTGTCACTGAGATTAAGCAGATCCAAACTCCACCATCCATTTTTCATACTTCTCCAGGTCTGCAGCAGAAACAGATTTGGAGATTTTCTTCAGAGCCAGCTCAAAGTCTCCCTTGGTAACCGGCATCTGAAGCTCCTCTTTAGAAAGTGCACGAATCTCTTCCGGAGTTAAGCCGTTAATACGTCGTCTCATTGCCATTAAAGAGGCATCCCTGGAAATACAGGACAATGTATGGGAGCTAATTGCTAGCAGCATGTGCTGTAAGCCTATGAATTTTGATTGTATTCTCTTGCTAGAAACCACTGGCAGGAACACTTAAGAGAGCATTTATTTACCATAGAAGATGCGGTTCACATCTTTCTTAGCTTCCATGTACCCAGATCACTACATTAATTCAACATAAAGAATGCATTGGCACCAAAACTCATTTAAGCATATGGTAAATGTGCAGAGATAATTAAAACTATAAAACTGAAAACCTTTTACAATGATTCATAGAGATGAAATTTTACAACTTCAGTGCAGGAAAGGGCAGGGTGGGAGAGGAATTGCACTCACGGACTTTTTTTTTTTCTTTCCAAGTAGTCTGGATTTTGCACCCCCATCCCCTTAGATTTCAACCTTCTCTCCACCGTGTAGCCCAAAAGGACAGTCAGCAAGTGTTCGGAGGGCAGCCCAGCTCTATTGCCTGCTCGTACATAGCACCTGAATCTGTAAAGGGCAGAGCAGGAGGCATCAGACACTAGCTTCACGTGGCCCTGCGGGGCTGAGGCCATCGGTGCCCATGGCTCCTCACGCTCTACCTGCTCCACGACTCCTCCCCAGCTCAGATGCTGCCAGTGTGGTCCACTGGCACGGAGAACACTGCTCATTTCTCACACCACAGCCCACATGCAGTCTGAAATTACATTTTCTCTTTCCCCAGGTTTTTCCCAGCAAGGGATAACACAGGCCTCAGGGAGAACAGGTAATTTAACTATTGCACTGCGTGACACACACCAAAGTTTTCAAAACCATGGAGTCATTTCACAATTTCAGCAAAGCAGCAGGGGAAGAAAAAAATCCCAAGCCATGTTCTTAAAGAATCAGTTTCTCTTGGCAGGGATCCTAACGTCGTAAGGGACGCAGACTTCCTACCAATAAGTTTTTCCAAATACCTATCCTCCACCAGAAAAGCTTCATTTGTCAAAAAATGAAACAAATTGTGGGAACAGGATGGAAATAAATTCAATACTAATGCTATAAACTATCTGTATCACGCTTGCACCTAAAAGATTCAGGCAGAAACCAAGACCGTGCTGCGCTGGGGGCTGACCAAACATACAGCATATAGAAGCCCCAAAGACGTATTCTGTGAAAAGTTCCTTTGCATCGCAAAATTCTAGCTCTTAAACTCACGGGATTTAAAAAAAAAAAAAAAAAAAAATCCAAACCTGTTTTGCACTATGTTAACAAATATTCAGTAAATGCAGACAATGGTAACATGAGATTTGCTCAGACATTTTTTTTTCTCTTCAGAGCCAAGAAAACTTAATCACGTACATACAAAGCCTTCATGGTCTTTAGACTGCTCCACATGACAGTAACACATGGTTCCAGTAAAGAGATTTGGGCCTCAAACATAGTCACTGTTAGCATGGCTTCAGCTGTAGTCGGTATTGCCTTTTATCACATAATGTAAATGATGACTCTCCACGCAGTTTTATTTGCAAATTAAGGGGGGTGAGGTACCTGCAAACATTAGTGATGTCAGCACCAGAATAGCCTTCAATCTTCTCAGCAATTTCTTCAAGGCTGATATCAGGATCCAGTTCTACTTCCCGAAGATTAATCTTAAGTAGTTCCGCTCTGCCTTTTGCTACAACATAAAAATACTTGTTTGAAGACTTGCAAGAGTAACATTAAAAGAAGAAATAAACACAACTTAGATTTTTCAGTGAAAAGTGCAAACAAAAGGGTTTAACATAAGAAAAGAGACAGAACAAAACATTGTAAAGCGTGCAATCAAATACAGTGAAGTATACGGTTAAAAGTATTATATTAAACCAGCATACTCTTGAGACATTTTCCAAAGTCAAACGTCATTAAAAAATGTCTGTTACGTCTCAGGTGACAAAGCATTTGGTCACATACTGCCCAAGGGCACAAAAGCACAATCCTACAAATGTCTGCTGCTTCTCACACCCCTTTGGATTCACTTGCTGTTCAAGTGTTTGATTACATATTATTCACAAAGTTTCATTAGAACCACAACGAGGATTCTATTAACAGAGCTTCAGACAGCACAAACCCCTTAACAACAGGCTGAACTTTAAGCATATGTTTAAGCACTTTACTCAGTTGGGACCCAAGAAAGCTGCTGAAGCCTGATAGAAAACAGATACATTAATACATTAATACAGTAAACATATTAATATATTTACAATACAAATGTCCTGGTATCCCACTTTCAGACCTAGATGCAGTGTGCACACAGTGATAACCAGCTGCGCAAATGAGCACTTATGCAGCCAATTAACCATTTTTCTTGTAGAGGGCATGTGCATATGTGCATTTGGGTACATACGTTAAGCAGCCTAGGCTTATAAGAGGCAATTCACATTTGACAGCTTAGGCCTCAGTGTTACTCTGCATAAGGGTGGTAAAGAAGCGGACGAATGCTTTCCTGGCTTTTACTGTACAGAAAAATATACCAGCTCAGCATCGTTATTTCCACAGTGACCAATTTTTATGACCTAGAAAAGAGGACAACCACAACAGAAGAAATAGCAGTAGGAAAGGCTAAAAGTCTTAAGGAAATGTCCACACTTATGTTTTATTCATTGATGTCCCTAATTAAAGAAGGGGGGAGGGGAAATATAAAAGAAATTAGAAAGCTTGTCTAAAGCTGCTGGTTTTGTGTGCTTTGCAGAACTCTCAAGAATATAGAGTTATCAATCACACACAACTGGCACTAGCTATAAAATGGGGATTTATGATT
This sequence comes from Pygoscelis adeliae, assembly GCF_000699105.1. NCBI lineage: Eukaryota > Metazoa > Chordata > Aves > Sphenisciformes > Spheniscidae > Pygoscelis > Pygoscelis adeliae. The sequence continues at coordinate 3,812,128 of NW_008825109.1, read as the reverse complement.
TACAGAGCACAATGTACATACAGCATGCCTGCAGAGAGCGTCCTGTATCAGAGAACATTCTTCTAATCTTTGCTATGGGGCTAAGCAAGCCCTTGCAGTATTTTGAAAATGAAACACGGCAGAATATATACTTGCATCAAATTCCACAATACACAGGTGTGTATATATGACATATATCACTTTTTCAATTAAAATGCATGACCACATCCAATCACACAGCACAGTTATAAATGCATCACGTAGACTTGCCCAGAACAGCTCAACGTTCTTATTTACAGAATAGATGCAACAGAACATAAGATTGGAAATAAAACTGGAGCACATCTCGTATGTTGTCCAGGGTGTAATACACTGTGTCAAAAACCAATCTGGTTTAATTAGAAACAAGAACAAGAGCCAATAGGATTTTAAACTAATTGGTCATAAAGACAGGCATCCTGTTAGGAGCTGTTACCGCCTGTGAGCTGCAAAGACAAGCTGTAGAACTATTAAGTGTCCTTATACCTGCTAAACTCAATCACAACTGCTGTCACCATGAACACGCATCTTGTTATCTTGAGTGCTCATGCAGGGAGATGAGGCATCCACCGTACCAAGAAGAAACGAAGCTATGCAAACTTCAAGTGATAGGAATCTCAAAATTAATAGGACAGGTGAATGACAGCTAGGAAAGACAATACAAGCCGAGATGTCTTAGGGCAGGAAAGCAATCAGCCTGCTGCATTCCGAGTGACTCAAAGCACAGTCATAAAGGCGAGCAAGCAGTGATATACAATGAACTAAGCCTGTAAGTGAAAATTTGTGGATCCACTTCTTTGCATTTGTCTGCAAGGGCACAGAGTGCGTTTGCAATATTTCTGAACATGTCCGAAGGCTGCCTTTGATGATCACTCAAGGATTGACAAACATTTAAAATAATTCCAGGCTCGTTAAAACTAACTGTGTTTCAAAATGTACGAACCCATCAATGGGCTTGCAATGAAATGCCGCAGCTCTTCGTTGTTAAGCCCCCAAGCAAGTAGTATTTCTTTTTCCCCTCACTCTCTTTAAAAATAAAGCGACCCAGCCAAATGATTAACCCCTGAATTTCACTGCTCATCAGAAAAACATCAAGATTCGTCCCAAACCCAACAGTCCTGCAGTAGCCCTAAGCTTGTCTTGCAAAGGCCATTTTCAAGGAAAATGCTCATAGCAAACATACCTGTGGGCAAAGGTATATAAATCCTCTTCTCCAGTCTCCGTCGGAGAGCTTCATCGATATCCCAGGGAAAATTTGTAGCTGCTAATACCATAACCATCTTGGAAGGGTCATCATTTTCCAGAGCACCACCTACCCCTTCAAGCACAACAGTTTAGAGCAGTTTCGATCCACAGCTCTTATTGATTGAGATGCTTGCTAAGAAACACTGCACACACACACATTGCAAAAGCCTAGACAAAGCTAAGCAACAGCTCTATGTCGTCCTAGTGCTGCTTTCCAAACTTCGCATAGCTTAGGTGTGACAAGACCATCACTGTCGCAGAGAAGGGGGCAGTTCATTCTTTTGCTCAGTCAGGGGAGGGCTTTTTTTGACAGTGCTAATAACAGTCATATGTGAGTGTAGCCCTACTAGTCCCACCGAAAGTGCTATCTCTGTCAAATCTGGCCATAGAAGAAACAGGAATCACTCCTTGGCCTCCCAAATGAAGACTGCAAAGAAATTATCACTTTGGGGCAAAAAGTTGCCTACCCTGAGTTTATGACAATGAACCTGCGCATTTGAGGACATTACAAACAGTAACAACAACTGCAATACAGCGGTGGTTATCAAACCACTACGTCATACAATATTCCTCAGATGGTCATCCTCGTTATGTGCACCTGCACAGAACAGGTACTAAATCTGACTAAAAGGGTAATATTAGCTGCCGCCACAGAATACAGCAAAATCAGATCTCGCAATGGGGTTCCTGCGCTGGAGACTCTAGCAAAGGGGAGAAATTTGTTTAAATTGCACCAAAATTAAAGACCTGTATTAAACTGTACAAATCTCCATTATCTGCTTCTCCTAGTGTCTGTGTCACTTAAATACGAGTTTTCAATTTACCATCAAAATGGCCATTTTAGAAAAAATAAAGCAGAACACCCTTTTCAGTCATCTGCCTTTGAACACTCCAAAAATACACTACTCTCAAATTCTGCCGTATTTTTCCCCCCATCCATAAAGCCAGGTTTTCCAGATTGCTCAAGTTCTGACATTCCCACCTGTAAAGAAACAGCACCCCAGCCCCAAACTCGGATCTAAACACTTGTTACCGTCCATTTGCACAAGCAGCTCTGACTTGACTCTGCGACTCGCCTCATGTTCGTCGGACGTGCCTCTGCGGCTGCAGATGGAATCTATCTCATCAATGAAGATTGTTGTTGGAGCATAAAACCTCGCCTTTATTCAAATGAAAACATCACTATTAAGGCTACAGCAGCAAGCACAGGCCCTCATCAGACCACGAACCAGTCCCACTAGACATACTACATACATATCTTCCCTGCCTGTCACAAGAAAATAATTCAAGACCTTGATTTGCAAACTGCCTGGCATACGGTTAAGTTTAAATAGTACTCCTCAAGTCAGGGGTTGTTCAGCGTTGGTTGGTTTTCCTCAGCAACTAGTCTTGCAAAGGGCAAAAAGGAATACAATCAAAATACAGGCAGTTTTTCACGTCCAGGTTTTTCTGCGGTGAGGGGAAAGCCCAGGGAACCGAAGGGAGCTCAGCCTGTCTCAACAGAGACAGGTTTTAACTGAGTGTTAAACTTTATTTTAATATTTTAATAATAAAGTTTTATTAACTTTAATAGTAGAAGTGCAGCGAGGATCCCAAAGAGATGAATGACCCTTCAGTGTAGGTCCACATGGGCATGCCCTTCACATACCCCGCGTGATGGACCGCACCCAAAACTTCACTGAGAGGCTTGTGTCCAGCATTCAGAACAGAAACAGAACTAAAACATGTATTGCTTCTAGAATAACAGTTCCCAACCCCTTCCAATTTCAAATCTACTTCCTATGGGCTTATCCCATAATCGAGTAAGAACTGAATTTCTGTCAAGGTCATGACTCTACATCTAGTCTGGAAAACGCTATCCTAAACATGGGTGATGAACCATTTCCTTCTTAATCCTCAACGACATACCAGAAAAGGACAGAAACACAGAGACTGTGCTTTTCTATCTGGTTGAGGGGGTGCCAACGCAATGAACTCCATGCTTCCAACATGCTGCTAGAGGGGCAGGAAACCAAGGGAGATGTCCCTTCTCACCTTAGTGATCCCCAGATCACATCATTGAGGACATACCATTTCAAACAAGAGGCGGACCAGCTTCTCAGACTCGCCCCTGTATTTAGACGTCAGGGTAGAGGAAGACACATTGAAGAATGTTGTTCCACATTCTGTAGCAACAGCTTTCGCTAGCATTGTTTTGCCAGTGCCAGGAGGACCAACCATCAGCACGCCCTGAAAGGTGAAAACAAAGGTAATGAAAAACAAATAAAGAAACTTTGCAATTGGTACTCTACACTACATCTCAGTATGATCCAAGATCTGCATTGTAATTGTTTAATAACATAATTGCAATCAGTGGAAAACAAAAGACAAGAATCCTGCTTTTGAGAACAGTGTGGAAGTGCTCTGGGATTTATTCTTGTTACCACTTCATTGGAGTATGAATCACAAAAGCCAGTAACTACTGCTGCACCTATCACCTGGGAAGCAGACAACAGATACAGCCTTGCTTTGAATCAGACAGAGCCTGGACTTGAACTTAGGCCCTTCCCAACTCACGAGGGGCTGCACATGCAGATGAAGAGAGTGAATTCTTCATTTTGGAACAAAGGCCCCTTCATGAAGAAAGTTTCACAGAAACCAAAATACTTTTGCAGAAAGTTGTGTTCCCTCAGTAGAGCATTCTTCTGTAGAAAAACATTTTGCCAAAAAACCCTGATGATGTGTATATACAAATCTGGTTGATTTTTACATATAGGTATGAACGAGAGCATTCGCTGAAAACAAGGGTTTGTCATACTGTTTAATCTCTCCATCTCAGTACTTCTATAGCCATACTACTGCATCTCAGCAATTCCTGGATGAAGCACCATCCTCACCACACTGTTGGATGGCAGAAGAGCACCGCTATTTCTATTTCACAGATGAGCAACTGTGGCTCATGTGGACTACCGCTCAGTCCCACAAAAAGCCTAATATGAACCTCGGTGATTATTCAAAAAGCTTTAAACTAGAAAACTGAACTAAAATTGTTGAGTCCCAGGTTGGCATCCACATCATCAGACTGCCTTTCTATCTATGGTCTGTCTGAAAGAGAGAGTAAGGAGCACACATCTCTGCAGCTCAGCACATTTACCCATCATTACACAAGCAGGTTTTTAGCTAGACACGCAGTGCTCTCAGGACCCATGTTAAGATTGTAGCACTGAGACTGGTTAATTGCTCTTGATAATATTTCTAAATACACTTATCTTTATGGATAGTCTTTCCAACCCTTTCAGCAGCAGTGCTGGAGAGGGACAACACACTGTTCCATCCCTGTACAGCACTAGAATAAGGCACTGTGATTTTCAGCATGACACTATAAAAATGTACTGCTCAAGGAGCTTGGGGTTTTTTTCCCCTCTCAACTGCAAGATCTTATTACATGCTAACAAGAGTTTCCTAAAGTAAAGTTGTACTGTGTTGCAAGGATAATCAAATAAGAATTGCACATCATAATGTGCTTTGCAATTAATAACTTACATAAAATGCCACAGCAATAAAATATCTGTTAAATGCAAGCCACATAGCAAATTAGATTTCATCTGTTCCTCACAAAAATTTACTTCAAAAAGCACAAAGAATGACATGGAAGAGATCTATAAAAACAAATCAACTGGGAACGCAATTATTAAAAAATGTAGTATTCAAAAGCAGTAGCCTCTCTGTACTCCATTTTCTATTAACTCTTAATACCTTTATTGCCATTTAACACCCAGCTAATGCAAGCTCAACATACATTCATTGGTAAATTAAGTTAGAAACATTCACACTCCATCCATACAGCTAACAGTCCAATGTCACTCCTCAGGCTGTCCAAGGTTTCCTAAGCTCCAGAGCAGCAAGCATAAAAAGTAAATGGACTTTTTCTCCCCATGAACATTCAGACATATACTGTGATTTGAGTTGCTGCATAGTCATACTGATATTATAATAATATTGCACGTACAACCCTGGAGTAACTGGGTGAAAATTACTCAGCCTGTGATACGCAAGTCAGAGATGACTTACTGTTCTCTCTGAGTTTCAAATGTGTTCATTTAATATTTTAAAACAAGCTTCACCTCAATTCAAATCACACTTGACTCCTGTGTTTGACAAACTCTGTTTACTGCAGGACCTGGTGATACAAGGGACCAATGTCATTTTTTGATACTGCTTTGGTCCTCCATTATTATGGAAGGTCAAATTCTGGCTTCAGCTACACATGCCGCTCGCTGCCGAAATCAAAGCCCATCACTTTGCACCTCCTATCTAACTATTAGTGAGCATTACTTAGCACGATACTGGTGGCATTCTGTATGTGTATAACATAGGTGCAAAGCAGCCACACCAGGTGTAAAGCCAGGGGAAAACCAAGCTCTCTGGGGATAAAGACAATAGAAATATCAGTTAAAAAAGGGGAAAAAAAAAAAAAGAACTTGAGTTCTCAACAAAACAAGATGTGCATGGTTTCAAACAGAAACACATAGGATCAAATTGCTCTTTCTCTCTGCAAACTAGGAGGCTGCCACTTACTCACTAGTTAAAATCCTTGACAAACACAAAGACTTCTTTATTCTTCCTCTAAGGCTCTGTAAATCCGAAGTATTCCAATAAGAAGCTGAAATGCACCACAGGGAGTAAGTGTTTTGATGAAATCACTGCAGGGTTACTTCTTGTTGTTGTAACAATCACTAGCAGAGCAGTGGGAAGCACAGCAAGCAACCAGGCCTTCTTGGCACAAAACAGTTTGGGGAAAAAGAAAGAGCAAGCCTGTGGACACTCGGAAACCCGTGGCTGCAAATACACAGCACCTGTGTTGAATCAGGGAAGACAGCTGGCTCCTTCACACAAGGCACTGTCCTCTGCAGGCACAAACTCTGAGGGCTATCTTGGGAATTGTTTTCAGGAGAGTCTGAACATCCAAAACCAGATTTGGCTGCCTTTTCCCTGAATTATTGTCCTGAACGCCTAGGCTCAACGAATGCCTGCTGCTGCACTGATTACTGCAAGAAACAGGCTTTCCTTCAAAACTTCTCATCCTTGTAGCACAGTCAAAGGTCAACAGTAGGGAAAATACCTGCTGTTCTGTGTGAAAAATAAATTCAGAAGAGTTACAGCTTCACAAGTCACCAGGGAAAAGGCTAACAATGAAGACTTTTCATGGACTCATCAGAAATCAATTTGCATTTCAGACTGAAGAGAGGAAATAATCTTAGAATTTTTTTCCATGTCTACAACCACCTTGTTTTCAGAGGCAACACTGCTCAGAGTGTGTAACTCTTTAAAAGACCAGGCTGTTGTTTCTTTATCCACTGCCACAATACTTGGAGACAGGGCCAGTGGCGCTCTTCATGTTCCCTGCGGTCTGCTGAGATACCTGCCTTACAGACAGATGGCCACTACATCCTCTAGGCATGTTAATAGGTGAAAAAAAAAGTATAGCAGCTCTTCTCTCCCTTAAAAGTTTTTGAGACCGGACAGACGGGGCCCCTGTAGTCTATAATAAGGGTATGGATCAGCTTCCTCTAAGCCAAGAGGAAAACAGAGAGATTCAGCTGTTCAAAAGACACTAAATGTCACCTACACTTGTAACCCACAGTATCGAGACTCCGTCCAAGCTGATAGCTCAGTTAACCTTAAGGTTAACCTCAAGCCCACTGGTACTGACCACAAGCACTCTAAACCCCAAAGGCCTGGGGCTAAGTTTGGGCTGTCCCCCTGCAACTCACTAAAATCTCCATGAACAGCCCTCAAGCAGCAATCTCTGAGCTCCTGCCGTCAGTTCCCACTCTTTCTGACTTTCCCTCTTTACTGTCTGTAGACATAAGCCCCAAGAATGACAAGTCTTCCACTCATCACTTCCCACAGGCTTTTGTTTTGTAAATAAGCAGAATAACAGGGATCTAGGACTGGCTCAGGCTGGAAGAGGACAGCTTTGAGAGTCAGACCTAAGTATAAGCCAGAGAAGTACAAGGACCAAGCAGGAAAAGACAGGGCAAGTGTTAGTAACACAAGA
>NW_008825109.1:3803204-3804748 GCF_000699105.1 Pygoscelis adeliae | reverse complement strand
CTCAGAATAACAGACAATTTGCAGCAGTCTCTTTTCCCCAGTAATCCTTCTCAGTAACCAGAAAGCCCTTGTGTTGTGACTGGTTATTCCCAAAACAAGTGTCAATCCATCCCACAACAAAAGCAATATCATTTTATTTTCTGTTTACAGAAATGCTCAGCAACCTCCTCCCTCCTCTTTAGCTCTAAGCAAGGCCCAGATTGGGCTCACCTCTGGTCCATCAGCCAGGCCAGCTCAGTCCTGTATCCTTCCTGTTGCCCCACTTGCACCTCATTCTCCCACTTGGAATTTCTCCCACTCCAGCAGTAACTATGCCCAGCTGCAAGTGTAACTGCAAAGCTAAATCATCACTCTGATTAGCCCCTCTCTCCTTGCTCCCTTGCACCATCCAGTTCGCAGTCTGAGTGAAAGATCGAGTCCAACAGTCCAAGGCCTGCTTTCCTCCGTGAAGTCTTGAAGGGTGGCCACCATAATCCTAAGCAGAGCTGTCTATTAAGCATTTCTGCTTCTGTCAATATACCCTATATGCTTGCTCACATGTACAGGCTGACATATAGAAAGTATTATAATGTCAACAAGCTATGACTGAGTAAATACAAAAGAACTATTATTTACTGTAAAGCCCGCATACATGTCCAGCTCTTTCTTTCAGTGCATTCTACATGAATCATTATGAGAGGATTTCATGAACAAATTCCTGATCTTTCCTATTTGCCTTTTTAGCCTTCTGCTACAGGCATCCACACACATTACAGCAGCAGACATACATAGCTACAGCTTGCCATTTACTAAAACACCAAAAAAATTCCCACCTTCCAAGGTCTTCTGATCCCTTTGAAAAAATCAGGCATCCACATTGGAAGAACAACAGCTTCTCTTAATAATTTCTTGGCTTCTTCCAAATCTGCTATGTCATCCCTGTGCAAGATGAAGAAACTTGTATAAGATTCCCGTACAACAATATTCCTTCTATTTTTATACAAGAAAAATAGAAAAGCTTTTCACTTAGTACCATCTCTTTTAGTATGCCAGTATATGCCTCATGAGAGCACTCCTACAATCCTGTGACCTAAAACTGAATCCACTTTTGGAAGGTAGAGAAAAAATTATTTTCAACTCAAGTTACCCAGAGCTGCTTAATTAAAAATTGTTTTGGACAATGTGACCACCAAAGCAGTATCTTTAAAGTTCTCTGGAGTGTACTTTCATTTCAGCAGTACCTGTAATGGATGTACTGCACATAATATCAGTCAGCAACAAAAGCTTAACTGTAATCAAATTAATAAACTGTTAAAACCAAAAGACCTTGTTTTGCTTATCTGTAGAAGATTATGATGGCTCCCTGTTTTAAGAGTTAGAAGAAGGATAATTTCTCTCCTTCTCCACACTAGCAAAAACACTTGAATTGAGAAAATCCTCATACCAATGAATGCTTGGATTCCTTGATACAATGTCCCTTTCAAGAGCTTCGACCAAGTCTTTGTCGTAACCTGCTCCATCAAATTTGGGAATTTCACCATCACCAACTTCCTGGGGTATTTTCT
>NW_008825109.1:3801285-3803176 GCF_000699105.1 Pygoscelis adeliae | reverse complement strand
CATTATTCTTTGAACATATCCTTTGTTAGCAATATGTAGCAATATTGTCTGGTTCACCTCTGTAGAAGCCACAAGAAGGTACCAAGCTTTAACACAGCTATCTCAGCACCACAATGGCCAGCAAAACCAATGTGTTCACACCCTACGCTCCACAAAGAGTGCCCAAACACCTGTGGTTGCTTCCACCACAACAGCACCATGCTTCCTTCATAGATGCAGCTCACAGTGATAAAACCCCATCAGAGCTCATTACATATCATGGTGGGGGGGTGGGTTGGTTGGTTGGTTTTAAAGCAGCAAACCAGACTCTCTTAACAGTGCTAAACCATTCTTTAGACAACTGACACACTTCCTGGCCAGCCGAAGGCACGAATGCAGAAACAGCCTCACAAAGCAGGCTGTGTCATGACTTAATGCTACATTAACTCCTGGCTGAAGACCAGAGCATCCAAAACATATTTTGAAGGTGCTACACCTGCCACACTACCTGCCAGAGCTAAACAACTGGCACTCCATCATCACTGAAAAGGAATACAAGAGCTGTTACACCCATTGTCTTTGATGGAGGAAAACCAAGAAGATCCTTTCCCCTTGTTTAATCAAAGCCTTCCTGCCCAGCAATTTCTTCTTTCCTCAACTGCAAACTATTTCCCTCCTCTCATTCACAGGCCAGCTCCATAAACAGTTAAAATGCTTTTAAAAGGTCATATTTATTTAAGGGCTGCACCAAAAGCCCTAAAGAAGCTCCCAAGTCACCCAGGTTTCTTTGAACTACAGTAATTTCTGCAGCATGCCAATGCTCATTCAGCAACCAAGCCACACACTGCCTCTGCCCCAAACGGCCCAGAGTTTCTGGTTAATACTTCCACAGTGCCGTTAAGCTTATGGGGGTGAAGTAATATTTTCCCTTTGAAGCATCAGGGCTCACGCTCCTCCTCTCCCACTTCAGAAGAAAACCGCTTCCCCTCCCAGTTCAACGGCAGCTTTCGACGGTGCCTGAAAAGCAGCTGTGCTGTTTTAACGAAGGAGGCTGAGTAGGGAGCTACTTTAGGACTCTTAACTCAGCTTCTAAACACTATCAGCAGCAAGTTAAAGAATCCCAGCTGGCTGGAACAAAGCAGCTTAGGCAAAGGCGGGCTGAGAGGCAGCTGGAGACACACAAATAACCCCACAGTGGAAAAAGAAAAAGGTAGCGATTACACCCCTCCCAGTTGCCATTTGCCTATGAGGGAGCAGTTTATCTTCCCACTATTTTTATTTCTTGCTTCCAAGTGAACTCTGTGTTGTTTAGTACTCCCAGATCAGTTTTTTTTTTTATGGAAATGAAGCTGAAAGTTGTGTTTAGACAAAAAGCTGGTGTCAAAAATGTAATGGTCTGGCATAAAAAGGAAACAGAGAAAAAAGCCCTGCAGAGTTTGGAAGATTTCAGGAGAGAAAAAATGCAATCCAAATGTAACCATAAAAAAAGAAAGAAGGAAAAAAAAATGACAATGACATGAAAGGTATTTGCTGTCTTTGTTACATATTTCTCTCCTATCCCTCTGCAATGAGCTGGTTTTCCTAGTGGGAGAATTTTTCTGCACATCTCAAAATAAATCGGATGTTTTGTTTTTTTTCTGGGTGAAACAGAGTTAAGGCAGGCTTTAAAAAGCAGGAGAAGGCAGGGCAGCTAGCCGCAGCGCACTGTGGAGGAAGCTGAAGCAGCAGCTAAAGCCCCCGTACCCGAGCCCGGCTGGCAGATCAGCACGCAGCCCGTTTGCTGGGCCAGGAAGGCGGCGAACACGCAAATCGGGCAATGCAGGCGACGCCGGGCCCGGGTGTGACGCAGCTCAGAGAAGCGGAATCAAACAGCAATAAAAAGGGGAAAGAAAGGCCCCGCGGCAAGGAGGGC
>NW_008825109.1:3798808-3800999 GCF_000699105.1 Pygoscelis adeliae | reverse complement strand
GGGGTGGCGGCGCCTCCCCGCGCCCGGCCGCCTCCGGGCCCGCGCCCCGGAACCCCAGCTACCTGGTCCTGCCATACTTGCTTTTCTTGGGACGGTTATTTTTCCTGCTCCCTGTGGCATGCATGGCTCGCCAACAGAGGGAGAAGGGCGGCCAGCTGGGACATGTGCTTTCAGCATCACCTTGGCTATCATTTCAGTGACGCTGAATGTTTTGCTTTTTTTTCAGTTCCGGAATTAAACCAAGATTTAAAGTATTTGCAGTTTTCACATGTAATAAGATTATTAATGTTGGTCCCAAATTGGTCCAACATGCAATCCTCAAGTCAGCAGGTGAGCAGAGACTAGAAAAAATAATTTAAAAAAAAAAAAAAAGTCACCTGAATCCAGGCAGCTGGAGTAAGCATAATTTTTCCAGTCATATCCTCATCTCTTCTTGTGGTATTACTCTCTCAAAACAGCTTTAAATAAAGCTGCTGTGATGGCTTCTCTCTACGAAGGTATGCCAACAGACAGAGGTATACAGGACTGCAAAAGACTGCTCCCACCCAGTCCCCTTGGCAATCCCATCATGTAACCGTCTCCTCAGCCAACCAAGTTCTCACTTACACATGTTTAGAAATTTTCTGGGCTTTCCGTCAGGAAGAGCTATCAGATCTGTGCTAACCCACTGGAACAAAAACCTTATTTCCAAAATGAATGCATTTCTACTCTTGTACTAGTTCGTGCATTAGTTTCAGCAGTTGTCTCGTTGATGTGTCTACCACTCTGATGTACTTGCAGCATGCGTGTGCTCTGCCTTCATTTACCAAACCAAGTAAGTCTCCTCTTGAAACACAAGCTGAACACAATTACCTGTTCACTTTGGCAACCCTTTTTTTTTTCTCCCTTCTTCTAATATTAAAACATCTTTCTTGAGCACGGTTGTAGAAATGCATGCAAAATACTCCAGCTGCTTTCTCACCAGGGCCCCCTATAATGGCGTGGGTATCTCTTCTCTCTGCTGGTAACACCTCTACAACCTGGCCTTAGGATTTCATTTACATTTGTTTCCATGACTATATCACACAGACAGATCAATCACGTAGGATAACCTTGGTGGCTGCAATGACCAGAACTGGGTCCTGAAGACATCTTGCTTCCTTCAGGCTCTTCTCACTACACACAAAAAACAAACAACTGCCAGATGCACTCTTCGCCCCTTGCTGCCAAAGCCAAAGGTGGCACTCAGCTGTGCCTCACTCCAGCAGCCAGCCCTTCCCATCACCACCAGGAAAAGGTGATGTGCCAAATGAAAGTTCAGCCTGATCTGATTTCTGCTGACATGTCCAAATCTTTCTTCTCCTCCATTGCTGAGCTCCGAGCTTCCAGCAGAAGTTCTTGTTCTCGTCTCCAAGTACACAGCCTGCTGCTCTGCACTGCTGAACGTTATCCCATTTCCATGATTCCACCACAGAGTCATCCAATTCTTCCTGCACAACAGCCTCATTCAGATCTTCCGGTGATGGTGCTTCCCAACTCGGTGTCATCAGCAAATTTAATTAGCGCATGCCTCTTTTTTGTGCCAAGGCCATTAATTTATAATGGGCGGGAGTGATCTGCTTGAGGGTAGGAAGGCTCTACAGAGGGATCTGGACAGGCTGGATCAATGGGCTGAGGCCAATTGTACAAGGTTCAACGAGGCTAAGTTCTAGGTCCTGCACTTGGGTTACAACAACCCCATGCAATGCTACAGGCTTGGGGAAGAGTGGTTGGAAAGCTGCCTGGCGGAAAAGAACCTGGGGGTGGTGGTTGACAGCCGGCTGAACGTGAGCCAGCAGTGTGGCCAGGTGGCCAAGAAGGCCAATGGCATCCTAGCTTGTATCAGAAATAGTGTGGCCAGCAGGAGTAGGGAAGTACTTGGCACTGGTCATACTGCACCTTGAATACTGTGTTCAGTTTTGGGCCCCTCACTACAAGAAAGACATTGAGGTGCTGGAGCGTGTCCAAAGAAGGGCAATGAAGCTGGTGAAGAGTCTAGAGCACAAGTCTTATGAGGATCGGCTGAGGGAACTGAGGTTGTTTAGCCTGGAGAAGAGGAGGCTGAGGGGAGACCTTACCGCGCTCTACAACTACTTGAAAGGAGGTTGTAGCGAGGTGGGTGTTGGTCTCTTCTCCCAAGTAACAAGTGACAGGACGAGAGGAAATGGCCTCA
>NW_008825109.1:3783822-3798681 GCF_000699105.1 Pygoscelis adeliae | reverse complement strand
GAAGTGGTTGAGTCACCATCCCTGGAGGTATTTAAAAGACGTGTAGATGTGGTGCTGAGGGACATGGTTTAGTGGTGGACTTGGCAGTGCTGGGTTAACGGTTGGACTTGATCATCTTAAGGGTCTTTTCCAACCTAAACAATTCCATGATTCTATTTAAATATAAAACAACAGTCAATCTCTAGTCTTGAGGGATCCATAAATGATTTGCCAGTTGACTGATACTTCTTCTTTCAGTACCACTTGTTTACATTCCCCTTGCTGCCCAATTCCTCCCCACCTTACAATTCTTCTACACCACACACTCACTACATAAACTAATTGCTTCCAATGTGGCATCCAGGTAGATGAATTCCTTTCTCTAAGACATTAACTAGAACTCTATAAAGAAAGTGCTGGCAAAGGCAACACCTTTGCTTAAGAAACCATATTTCACTTTATTCCACTTTCCAGTTAGTCCCAAGTCTTAAACTTTTCATCCATTCTAAATTTGTTGTAAAACTTTGCACACTGTTTAGATAAAATTAACAACTCCAGTTGCCTGGATCACTTTTCCTTTCCCCTTCTAAATACAGGCACGGTCAACACAACTCGCCATTCACATGAGACAACAGCATACCCAATAAATTTTACTGGAAATCTCTGCTCCCAACCCTGCAATTTCACCTACCAGTTCTTTCAGCATTCTCGGATGGAGATTATACAGCCTTCCAGTCCCAGTGCGTGGAGGCCTATGCTTCCACTTAAATGCGACTACCTCATCTCACATCTGATGACGCACATCAGAATAATCAAGCGAAAAAAAAAATTAATTTTTTAAGTCATATCTTCATCGATTTTAATATTCACTTCACTGACATGGCAGCACAGCCCTTGGCTATTTCATATCCTTTGCAATATCTACCATCCTCATCCACTGACAATCTAAAATAATCTAAAGAGCACTCCTAAAAACGGGTTCTAGTGCTTAGATATGGTATTATGCAATTTCTAACAGACATACAGGTAGCATTCATGCTGCCTCTTTAAGCTGAACTATTGAACAGAAGCTAAAATTCATGGCAATGATTCAGCAGAAGGTACCCTGAGAACAAGCCTAATAATTTCCAGTGGAACTAAGAAGGAAGAAGCACTTGAAAGCAGTATTTTAGAAAAAGGAACACGTAAATATAAGGGTTTAGTGGATAAACACCATCCGGTGGGTTGCAGTTCAAAATTATTTTATATAGCACTACAAAAGGTCATTTCACAGGCATAGTCAGGTTAAAACTCCTTATCCCAATATGAAAATAATTCATATCCCAGAATGAAAAGATGATATGGTCTGGGGAGGAGAAACGGTGAAAGAAGGCATTTGCCTCAAGTGAGGTAAAACACTTCTAAAACATACATACTATGCCTGTATTTATCTTGAAAAATATCACAAATAAATATGCATATTGCATTGTGATATTACAGCCAGGACAGCATACAAGCTATTACACTGCAACCAACATCTTAGGAAATGGATATGGCATCTAAGTTCATTACATGTTCTAAGTAGTCCCAGCCAAGCACTGAAACTCAAGAACTACAGAGCTGAAACATTTACTATGAGAAAAGAAATACCTGGTTACTTAGTTTGAAGCTTCAGTTTTGCCCTATTATTTTTAACTGAACATGAAGAGTTACCGAACCTCTTTGATTCAACATACTAGGCTAGAGAGGTACGCTTCTTGTAGCTTTAAGTTCACAAACTGAAGAACTTAAACACTTGCGAACTAAGGAAGGATAAAACTGAAAGGGAAGTTAAACCTATTTTCATGCCTGTGTGTAAAATATGGAAAGTTGCACTAACTTCTTTCACTTCCCACGCCTGGCTACTTCCTCTTTCATTCAGAATTTTCTTCAAAGGAAAATCATGGATCTCTTACAAAAATCATCATATAACACGTGAGAATTTGTAACCTGGGGTGATTTTTGCGTACATACCCCAGACAAAGAAAGTAAAATAACCACTAAGTAGCTAGACAAAGGGGAAAATAAGAGAACATGTATTGGTATTGTTTGAAGAGTAGACATATTTTCCTTCTGCCACCTAGTGACCAATTTATTCAGATAAAAGCAGCGTTTAAAATGTACCATATTAAATGGAACACCTTCATGACTCTTCTTCCACCTCACACCAGTAGTCTTGCTAATCACATTATTCCCAGAGACAAGTATTGTACAAGTCATGTTGTTGTGGGCTCCTTACAGTAAAGCCCTATAATGCTCATCACTGGAAAGCTTCGAGAGCAGAGTTCACCCTCATTAGAGCTAAGGCTTTGAAGGCTGCCTTACACAAGCACATCTGGTGAACCTGTCACACACCATGACTCCAATTCCCTGTATAGCTGGCAGAACTGTAAATAATTTCACAGATCTTCACAAGCTTTTTATAGCTTGCAGAATGCACACTTGTTATTTTAAATCTTATGGATCCAGGGTAGAGAGATTTCTAAAATGCTTGATCTGTGCAGTCACTCAGTGGCACTGCTGAAAATGTGCCTGGCCCTACCTACTGATGGTAATAAGGGCTGGGATTACTTAATATTTTTCATGCGTATCAGAAAAGCAATTCATGATGGAAAAAGCATATCTTTGAGTTCCTTCTGCGCTGTGAAGAAGCAACCTGTAATAGAAAGGCCATGAAGGGACTAACCAAATTCATTTGGAAGAAAACTGGCCGAAATACTTTCTTATTCATCTGTCAAGATCTGTACAATACGTGTGCCCCCCATAGGAAGGGGCTTCTCGTATCTGTCAGGAAAAGCCACTACGGTACACTCTCGACTTGTATCATTTATACCACAGATTCCTTGGGTTCCTGGCACTGACTCCACCGTTAAATTTAAAAATGCAAGTGTCTCAGAAACAGCAATTTGCACACAGACATTTTTTTCAGCCACAAAACCCTGCCTTTGACATCACTACTTGATAGTGAATCACTGTTTCTCCTATTCTTTCACTTCACTGCTGCTTCTTTTTCATAGGTCTTCAGAGGAAATAATCTCCAACTCATTCTAATTCATGTCATTGTTTTTATTTTCAAAACAAATCCTTTCCAAAAAGCATCTTCCTAAATGCTATAATAAATACAAGCCCCTTTTCATAAACTAAAGAAAATGAAAGCTGCTAAGAGTTTGCTTTTACTACATCTCCCTCACATCATTTTCAAATACATAACTTCAAGTAATTTAGCACAGATTTACCTAGCATCAATGCATTTACAGAACTGACCTGGACTTCTAGGCACACCTAAATTTTACTATGGTATGGCAAAGGCAATGGTACTGTGGAACTCTATTCATAATGCTTAAATTCTAGAGAAGGGCACTGGTCTCACTTTTGCACTTTTTACATGGAAATCTTTACAAAAGACATGAATTGCATTCCTTTAAAAAAAAAAAGGGTGGGGGAGAAGGAGGAGAAGGCACTTTACGCCTGATTGACGCTAACAGATTAGAGTCAAGCCCATGGTCTGAGATGATAAGAAACCCCCAGCAACAGGCCACCATGCTTCCTCCATATCAAAAAATCTCAAATCAAGACACAGCAAACATGACAGAACTTTCCTTAATTTGGTGTCATTATTACTAAATATCCCCATGATACATGCTTTGTCCATGAGGCAAGAGGAAAGTTTTCTTGCACGGGATTATTGTGGCTTTTTATTATTATCTATATTAAATAACTAAAACTAAGAATGCTTCCCTTTGCCACATGCTGCATCATAACTCCTCCCCCGCCACGTTTTTTCCCACTTCTTACCTTGTCATCTCTTCCTCTAGCTCTAGATTCCCTTTCGCGGCTGCCTGCAGACTTCTCACCCTTGGATACCGCGTGTGCTCTGCCCGCAGGCCCACGGGGCTGCAGTCCTGGTGACTCTTTCCTCAAAGGTTTTACTTCTCGGTTGGGACGTTTTATCTGAGGTGGAGCCCTAACAACAAGCAACCACAACAAAAGCATGCTAAAAACAGTGAAAAAAGAGCAACATTAAGAAGGAAGGATTCTAATATTTCATTAATTCTCTTAGTGCATTATTACTAAAGCTGACAAGCCCCTAAGTCTTATCTCCCTATATCTGCAAATCCAGCAACATATTTCTGGTTCTGTCTGACACCCAAAGTAATAAAAAAGTACAAAAGGAAAAGAAGTTTCAACAGTGAAAAAAAAGAAAATTAACAATACTATTAGGTCAGTACTCCTAACCAATCTTACAACAAACCAATACACATGTAACAAAAGAGGAAACAATTTAGTAAAAGTCTTCAAATTGTAGTTTCCTCTGACTCCAAACCAGGAGATTGTATTAGGCTACATTTATATGCACACGTTCTACGCTACCAGATGACATTCCTGGTAAAAAAAAAAAACCAAACAAACAAAAACAACCCCCGCTGGCTAATAGCTTTGACAGGCCCCAAAACAAAGAAGGGAGAATTTTAAAACAATCCTCCTACCTCTGACTTCATTCCCCTGTGTGAAAATGTCAAAATGTAAAAATTGCCTAGAAAGCAAAAGCAAACAGAGCTGAACTGCAACCACCTATACTTGTGTGCGTCACCCACAATGTCAAAGAGAACTCAGCGGTGGCACGAGGAG
This sequence comes from Pygoscelis adeliae, assembly GCF_000699105.1. Lineage (NCBI taxonomy): Eukaryota > Metazoa > Chordata > Aves > Sphenisciformes > Spheniscidae > Pygoscelis > Pygoscelis adeliae. The sequence goes on along the minus strand of NW_008825109.1, from coordinate 3,794,055 downwards.
AAAGACGAGGTGTCAGTCATTTTGCTCTAGGGATTGGACTTGAAATATAGAACTAAAATAAATGGCCAGGAATGTCACCCAACTTTAATTAGTGTCCCCTATTAAATCTTCTACTGATTCTTGTTTTCAGTAACTCAAAACTTGCTAACTCCAAAAACAGTTTCCTGGAATATGGCTTAAAAAGAGTACCTACTTAAATGCACTGCTAGATACAACTGCTACATTTTGCTTTGTACACATTTTCATCAAACTTAACAGCATAGAAGAATGGCTAATTTTCCTTACTTATTTGCACAAGATTTAAATTCCAGCTTAAAAAAGCGGATGAACTATTGGGCCTTTACCTCTAAGAAAGATACAAGAATAAATATAGCTTGCACTTCATGTAACGTTACCACAAAAATTCTGATAATCATTTCTACCACTCACAAAAGTAATCAGCGTTAATGTTATTTTACACTTACATTCTTAGGTTTTTTTGAAAAGCGAAGATCCGTTTGTTTGATAATCATAAAGCATATAAATTTACAAATAAACTTGGCATTTCTTTCTGTTAACCAAGATCTCTCATTTTACTTTGTTCCTTTGCTTATGTGACTATACGACATTAAAATCCTTTGCTATTATAAAGTTAGAAAAACGTTGGCATGATAAATCTTATTTTTGTTTTTAAATTGGATTTGTTGTTTCCAACAACCTGTGTCAAGCTCTATGAGGGTGAAAATAGGGATTTCAGAAAATGCACAAGCATCTATTTTGAGAAAACTATTAGCTAACTAAAGTTACCTTAAAAATGATTACAGAAGAGAAACACCATGTATAACAGAACATGTTTAGCAATAAAACTAAGCAATGGATTAAACACAGGTCATATTATCTGTAGCTAGGGAGTGATTTCTAACCACCATGTCTTTCAAGATCCTTCAGTTCCAGCTCCTTACTGACTCCTCAGCCATCAATGAATTCAACTGCTTAAATAAACTGAAATGGAAATTTTCTCCCTGCACATGAGAAAGGCAACTGTCACCAAAAGCCCACTTACCTCTCCAGCAGACTCTAGTTCCAGGCACTTAGCTAGTCACTCCTACCAGAATAAAGGAGTGACTTGCTTTAGAACTTCAGCAATAAATCTGACTGTAGTTTAATTACTTTTTTCCTCAATTTATTCTTTATTACAAATGACTAAGGGGTAAATGAAATGTGATTTTCACGTTACAAATGCATTCAAAAAAGAACATAACATTATGGCGACCCAACTTTATTCCACCCACTCTGCTTGAGCCTCTCATTACCTGTGTTCAGCTGGAACAGGAGGGGGCCAAACAGCGGGGTCTCTAAAAGGCTCATCTTGACAGGATACAGGGATATCTGCAGGCCTGTCCATTTTAAAACTCTCTAAAGTGTTGACAATGCTTTTAACTTGTTCATATTCTTCAACTAATTCTTGTCGGACCTTGAGAAATACATACATTATTTAAAAATTGTTACAATTCAAACTTTTTTTTAAAACCGTACCTCAAAACATATGTTACCCTCAAAAGCAGGGACTCCCAAGCCCTTCCATTCACAAACCCCACACCTATCAGGCTGACAATAGATCTTTAACAACAGCATAAACAATTGAATCTCTGTTGAGTTCATCTTCCTGCTTGCCAATGTCATGACCAGACACGATTGTTAACGCAGGGATCACTCTTCCATAATGTGCTGATGCTTAGATTTATGTGTGCATGTTGACATGTATGCACACATACACACACTTTTATACCAGTAAGGGTGCTGTTGGCAGATCTTTAACATATTTGCTACTATTCTGGCATAAAAGAACTTCTCTGATTACAGTCTCCAAGGTCCTAGTTATAAAACTGGCTAAATCATTAAAATATAATATTACAAAATAAACTTTGTGAGGGGCACAACATCGCCATACAGTGAAAGTACAAGCCAATTCTTTGGTAGATTGCAAAGATTAGAACAGAAAATGCTAACTTTAACACCCTATAGCATAAGTTCAAATGATAAGTAAAGTAAGTGAAATAAAAATGAGAGGAAATTATGTCTCAGAAAGAAATCAGGTTGAAGAATTATGCAGCTGATTTTTGTACTTGAAGTTTCTATTGCCACTAGTCAGGGAATTAGAACTACTGCAATAATTTCAAGATTATTATTCAATCAACAAATACTTGATATTTGTTCATTTCAATTTTCTTCCATGAAGCCTAGGAAAAATAAAATCTGTGTAGAAATTTGCTAAGTTTTAAGTGATACGGCTTGTTACAAGCTCAAGTTTTGTATGCTAAGGTCACCGGTTCTTAGTACACACCAGCAGCAAAGAACTGCATTGTACATTCTTGCTCAGAAGCATAAGCTTTCAGTGCATTAGCTTAAGATGTGCTAGGACTCACCTGAGTGCACTTGTACTGCACCTTACCAGTCTTCCACCTATCACTCAATGATGCTTTCCATCCTGTGCGATCAACCTCCATGCTTACTTTGGTTTTTACCTGCTCGATGGTCATAACACCCAGATGTCACCTCTTCACTGAAGTGTTGGTGCACAGCTAAAACTAATTCATGCATTGCTGTGCACGCCTGGAAATCAGTATTGGCACTCTGCAGCTAGGATTACCTTAGGCCAATGTGAATCTCGCTTGTTACAGGCTCGCAGCTGGAGCTACAGAGACATCCTGAACCTTTCCATCCACTGGAAAGGCACATAGGCTCTAAAAGCTCTCACGAAGAAACACTACGGTGAGGATATTTGCAGGCTGCCGCCAGGCACACTACTGAGTGAGGCTACAACTAGCATACACCACAAGGCTGAATCAAAACCCAGGATCTGAAGTCAGCTTACAAGAAAGCCAAGGAAAGACACCAGGCACCCAGCTGTGCTCACGTCATGTATCCACATGAAGAAGAGCTGGGAAAAATATTGCCTGGGAATGCTGCAACAAGGCTTCACTTTGTGGCAAACAGAGGAAGGCAACTGAGGACAGTATCAAAAGATGTCAATGAAGTTGCCTGAAATCCAGACTCTTTTTGCTGTGCAGATTCTGGGTAATCAAGAGGATCAGGAGAATAGAGGTCTGCAAATCCAGCCTGTCTGCTGAGATTACAACAGCAGCAAATCAGGGAACTAGTACTAAACAGCATCACATCTTAGGACTGTTCTTCCTAATGGTGCTTACTGGTGAAAAGATGTGGCCCGTAGCCTGAGATCTTACTGTCTCCCTCTGTGCTTGGAAAAGAACCATGTTGGGCACATGCAGGGTGCTGTGTCTTGTCAACACACTTTTAGAAGCACGCCTCTTCCAGCCTGATTTTCACCTGCTCGTCCCACTTCTCTCTCACACTCTCACTTCCCCTCTCAGAATGGTGCCTTTCTTCACCTGCCCCACTCTACATATTCAAAACAGCAGCAGCAGCCCCCCACTTTAGGTGGGGGGGCAACTTCAAGACAGAAAGCGCTGACATAACTGTTTGGTGGGTAAGGTGTAGAAAAGAACAAATGATTAACGACAGCACTCAGTAACAAACACACATCACCTCTTTCTGGAAGCTACAGTTCTCCTAAAATACTACCAGGTACATCCCACAGCAATGTATCATTCTGCTCTGTAGTATTTTCCAGGAATTTTCCCACTACAAGGACAAATTAGGAGATTTCAGCAGCACAAAGAAATTCTTCTCTGGTTTAAAACCCTGTTTAAGAAGAATATACGTAACTGCTGTCAGCAAGATTATCAGTAAGGACAGAAGCAAAGCGAAGGGTAAATCCGCAAGGCCCTGCACAGTTCTTGCTACACTGCATTTACTTCACCAGGAGCTCTACATGTATCTATACAAAAGGAGCCTTAGGTATGGGAAGAGCTTGATCATTTCACAGGGCAAAGCAGCCTTCTTGCTCGTTCCAGATGGGGTAGCTGTATCTTTCCAAAGACACAGGACATCCAGCTCAGGCAGGATTGCTCTAGTAAAGACAGTCAATGTTTGACATGGCCCCCCCGCCCTGCTTTCCTCTCTTTGCTTTCTCATCACACAATCAGCAGACATATCCCCCAGTGCAAGAACTTCCAGCTGAGTTACAAATGTGATTGATTACTAACTTGGTTCCTTCAAACTGTCTAACATGCATCCCTCCTGTCCAAAAATAAATCCAGCCAAACAGCTGCTGTGAGGTACAAAGGAATGATACAGCATAAATCCTCCAGGGCACGGCTCCATGAAAGACAGCCGCTTCCTACTCCAGTGCTCCAGGAATACAGACAGGATTCCTCCTATCACCCTTCCAACACATGTGGAAAAGTTGGTGGAAAACAACTTGCCAGCACTGAGGGCTGTAGTGCTGTCATTCAGCTCTCTTGGACCAGCAAGGAGGGCGGTATCTGAAAATTGAGACAAAGCGAACCTTTGATGCCTTGGAAGCTGAAAACAGACTAACAACTGCTGGCCATCTCTTACCCAGACCTGAGCAGACCAACCCCTGAAATAGACACCCTTACCGCTTACTCAGTAACTGGCAAACCAACCAACAAAAAACCCTCAATGTACTCAAACGACAGGACCACAAAGGAAAACCACCTGCTAAATTCCTAGAGGCCTTAAAGAAACCAAGTCAGATGAAAAAGGTGCCGAAAGAGTTTCTTGCAGCTGAGAAACAAATAACCCAGACACGAGCCAAGAAGGGCTGTGTCGTAATTACAGAGGTGACTGAGCACCACCTTTGAGTGATCAGTGCTACTCTGAAGCAACCTCGGAAAGCTGCAAACAGGAAAATCACTGATCTGGACTCACCCAGTCTCTGCCCCCCCATCACACCCCTCCCTGGGGTGCCAGAACACTTAGAGGGCTCCAGCTCAGGTTCTAGAGGACCTGAAGAAAGCTTTTAGGTTATTCATGTTTAAGCAGTTTCAGGAGATAGTGTGGGCCGAGTTAACAGCTCACCACTCCCCAATAAACAGGAGGATCTTGCTTCTACTCACTCTTTCTCCCCAACCACACTCTGCTGCTGCTCTTCTGGATTCAATTCTGGCATCTCAATACAGTAACCCGGCTTGGTAAAATGGCAGAAAATTAGCCTAGGAGGGTAAAAAGAAAATAAAGGACACTTTTGCTGGGTTAGCAAGCTCCACTGGCTTGCTATCCTATGATCAGGTGAATCCCAGGACAAAGAATGGCAGGGTGCAGAGGAGGGAGAGAAGCTGGTACAGCTGGAGGGAAGACTAGGTGGGGAAGACCTTCGCCTCTCTGGGCACGGCAGGATGTTAACTGGGTTCAGCTACTGTGTGAAACTGCCTGCTCCCCAGAGCCACGCTCTGGTACACCAGCCGCCCCTGCCAGCCACATCACCTCCTCCACAGAAGCAGCATCGTGGGCATTGGGTGATGTTGGAAAGCCTGATAAAAAGCCTTTCAGCTCAGGGGATGGCCTCACAGCTTTGTTTTGATGTTCCAGCCCTAAGGATTTACAGTAACCAAGCAGAAAACACATGCTAACATGGGTATAAAACACAGTGACCAAGAGTTGAGTTCACTCTTTCTTAGTGGTAGTTCCACAAACCATTTCAGGGAGTTCCTCTGTATTTCACAATCTGGCAACTGTTGTACCTTTGGCATCACCAGCTTTTATTTGCTATGCTAGAGCTTGTAATTCTAGACAACTTCCCATAGCAATAAGCATAGGTATTTGTACCTTGGTAAATGCAAAGAAATGTGGGGTTTTGTTTTTTTTTTTAATTATATCATGCTGGAACAAAACCAATCAAGTTTCTATAAAAGTGTTTTCCAAACCTGGAATTACTGCCTGCAATTAGTGTTAGTTATTCAACAAGCTCCATTTTAAAAAAGTGAAAATAATAATTCCCTAAACCAAAACGGATGCCCTGTAACCCAGTCTGATCTCATGGAGTCAAGTATAGCTCCTGTAATCACAATTCTTCATGAGTTACCTGCAGAATATTCCTTAATTACTCATGAAGTAACCTACAAAGTGTTAATAAAACAGGTATGTTTTATTAAATGCTTAAACCAACATAAGCACAGATTGACTGAAATGTGTTTAAAATCTAAAAAAAAAGTAAAAATCATCCTTTATTCTTTAAGCAAGAATACAGTGCACCTAATCACCTGCTCCAGTGACCATGGTCAGTAAGGGTGCCTTGCTGGCTGCTCCAAATGCTCTGAGAATCGTTTAACTCCTCCCTCAGCTCCGGCTGAGGCTCCTGTGCTCTCAGATATTGTGCAACACAGAGCACACGGTTATAACATGCAGCAGGTTTTGCTCAACAGCCGCTGGCCTTGTTGTAAGCCAGTACTATCTCCCGGGGGCACGCTCTGCTGTCATTCTGCAGCTGCTGAACTGTCACTGAGGCAGCCCTTTCCTACAAGCCAGCTGTCTAGTAAAAAGACTGCAGCAGCCAAGAAACTCTCTCAGAATAAACAGGGGGAATGTTAACACAAGTAAAGTTCACAGTAGCGGTCATGAGAGTAAACCTACCTTTTATTGTTGTTAAGTGAAAAAAGAGGTGAGTTACTTCTGATTTTGAATATTTCCAGTCCCAGCCTGCATTTACATGGATGAATATGCCTACATGTCAGCCAAACCTCAAAGCACAACAAAGAAGTAACTTTCTTTTTCAAATGAGCTCAGAGGCCTACGGGTGAGGATAAGAATGGAGCTACACTCAGCCACCAAGGAGCAAGCTGGGAACTCCCTGGATGCAAAACAAGTAAGGGTCTCAAGAGCAGATCACCCTTGATATCCTCAAGCCAAGCTACTTATCAGACGATCAATGACAATGAATTTTCCAAAGGATCAGCGAATTCTTATGTTGTCACACTGCTGCTTGGGTGGACCCTCCAGGATGCATCTTTTGCCCTTTTGAAGTTCTGCAGGTTGTACCACACTAATAATCAGTCCCTCTCCTCCAGTCAGCACTGATTTTGAAGTCCCAGAAGCAGTACTGCATCAAGTGGAACTGAGCCAGTCACTTGTTCCCAGGGGAGCAGATGATACATGTTCACATTCCTCCTCCTCCTAACTATCAGCACCAAGCACAAGGAACCCTTGAAATCAGGATGCTCAGTTGCAAAGCTGAAGCTGTCTGACTGTGCGACATGAAACACAAGCCACCAAATACTTTCACAGAATATCATTCTGTCCAGACCAACCTGTAGAAATTTGAAAACAATGACACCTAAGCAAAGGGAGGTAGATCAAGAGCGTTTGGGAGTCTGACCCAAAATCACAACTACTTCTGGTTCACCTCTGCTCTACACTGCTCAATAAACTGCTGGAAAAATCCTGTGTAGTACACAAGGCAACAAAACAGATCCACCCAGCATGAGGTACCTATTCAGGACAGAACACCCACTGTAGAGAAGTGACCAGATTGGGAGAACAATGGTTCTTGTGACAGGTATGAGTTGGTCAGCTGCAGAGCCATGGCTGTAACTATTCTTTGAGATGTCACTCATGAATATTCCTATTTTATGAGGGAACATGTACACAAACACCTGAAACAGAGTTCATTGCCTCAGAAGTACCAGTAGGACAAACACACTGTTCGTGCACTGCGCACAAAGGTACAGAAAGGAAGGGCATGCTTCATACTGCCAGATCCCCTCAGCACCAGTGTCCCAGGAATCCTTCAGGAGGTTCCGGACTGTGAATGTGCATGCAGACAGTACATGTCAAAGAAGAACTGGTTTAAGTAACAATCTTCTCCTTCAAGCACTTATCTACATGGACATTCACACTGTAGACCACTCCCAACAGTAAAAGCTCTACCTACCCAGTGTCTGCTAGAGATTGCTGAACTCCACCTCCAAAAGATACCAGTGGTATCATCCTCCTCAGACTCCTCAGAGGATGGAGAAACTGAAGAACCTAAAGAACAGGCTAGTTCCACACACCAGAGGAGACAGAATTTCAGGTAAAAATCAACTGCATTGATCTCCTTAACCATGACCTAAGCGTTGCTTTGCTTCTCATGCCACTTGCAAGAAGCATACAGGTATGGGCATCTTTTGCTTCTGCACATTACTGGTACCAAGTGGGTTAGATCTGAATTTTGCTGAACTTACATAATGTGTATGGCATAACTCCTTCATGAGAATGATCTAAAAAGAATATCTAAATATTATTTTAATATTGTGAATCAGTGTTTCTTGTGATCCAACTTTTGGTTTAATTTTTTTCAGAACAGGCTGTCTGTCAGACAACTACTGAATGTGACTGACAGTTTGGATGTAGCTGCTGTTGGAGCTGGAAAGCCGTGCTAACATCCAGATCATCAGACTCCCTCTTAGCCTGTCTCAAGGTGTGAGAAAGCACAACAATTATTTATCAAGAGTGGGTAAGAAAGCAGGTCTACCTCTATAGGTCTCACCAAACCATTCAGGTGCAGGTATGGAAAAGCTAGTTGTTCCAGGGCTGCATTTTTTTTCTCTCAGGGCTATATAGTTTTGTTCCCAGTGCTATGGGTAGTCCCATAAATGAATGAGAGGGCAAACAGCCTGGGGATGAAGCACTTTTTTTTTTTAATTATGCTTCTTGTATTTTGGTGTTTGTCCCTGAGCTGGGACTGGCACCAGTAATGGCAAAGCAATATTCTGACAAGGCTCACCTGCTACCGCTGTGTTGGGAAGTCTCAGAATTAACATGATCACACAATGTGACAGATGCTACCCCACCTGCTGCTGATCTTTCTGGGGACAGTTCTCTAAAGCATTTATGGGACACTGTCAGGGGCTATTCTATTTTTACCTAAAAGGGATAATTTCCGAGAAGGTGCCAACTTGAGATCCTCTGCTAAGGAGCCAGCTGCCTTCCCCAGGGAATAATCCTGGAAACCGTGGTAATGGTCCTTTTTTACTTGAGGCTTGTCTCCAATGTACAGCATGCATTCCATGGTGCACAGGCTTCTCTGAAGCACTTCAAACAACACACAACATCACAAGACTTGAAGTAACCTTCACAAGATAAGAGCTGTTAAAAGTTTAATGGAAGAATCAATGTCATCGGAGGAAACACTAAATACTAGAAGTGAAGGCAATGCAGTGATGCAGCTGCAGAACAAGGAAAGCCTCATGCTCTACCTTCACGTGAGCTACAAGTTCGGCAGGAACTAAGGACGCGCATGGGGCATGAACACCTTGTATCAGCATGCCCTGGGGTAAGGAAGAGCTTGAATTCAAATACTTGAGTGTGAATGTCTCCTATACAACATTCAGTTTATTACATCACCAGGAAAGCTACGCACTATCACTGCTGCTTGTACGTGCACATGCTTTGCAGACAAACTCTTAATAAGCAGACAGACTTCTACAGTTCTATGATAAACACCTATGAATAGTACTGTCATTACAAAATGATTGCTAACAATGTTGTAGCTATCAGTACACAAAATACTCTATGTTAGTGTCAGATGATTCAAGCACAAAACCATAACCAAAGCACCTGATGTAATAAAAAGGAAAAATTTGCTTCTGTTTTTAAGTGACATCATTTAAACATAGGATATTTAGAAAAACTCTTCTTGAAACCATCTCTTCAGCTACTTACTGCAAAATTATATCTTTTCTAGGAGCTATGTTCTTCTTTCAAAACATAATATTTATGCAACATGAATTCTTTATTCTGGAATACACCTTTATATGTTTATCCTCCCTTTTTTTTTTTTTGACAGAACACATTTTGTACAATGAAGAATAGGACCTGACTAACCTAGTGGCCTTCTATGATGGAGTGACTACATCAGTGGACACGGGAAGGGCTACAGATGTCGTCTATCCACACCTCTGTAAGGCCTTTGACACGGTCCCCCACAACATCCTTCTCTCTAAACTGGAGAGGTATGGATTTGATGGGTGGACTGTCTGGTGGGTGAGGAATTGGTTAGATGGTCGCATCCAGAGGGTAGTGGTCAACGGCTCAATGTCCAGATGGAGACTGGTGATGAATGGCGTCCCGCAGGGGTCCCTATTGGGACCGGTACTGTTTAATATCTTCATCAGTGACATAGACAGTGGGATCGAGTGCACCCTCAGCAAATTTGCAGATGACACCAAGCTGAGTGGTGTGGTCGACACGCCAGAGGGACGGGATGCCATCCAGACGGACCTGGACAAGCTTGAGAAGTGGGCCCATGTGAAACTCATGAGGTTTAACAAGGCCAAGTGCAAGGTCCTGCACCTGGGTTGGGGCAACCCCTGGTATCAATACAGGCTGGGG
>NW_008825109.1:3773729-3783554 GCF_000699105.1 Pygoscelis adeliae | reverse complement strand
GTCCAGAAGAGGGCCATGAAAATGATCAGGGGGATGGAACCCCTCTCTTATGAAGAAAGGCTGAGAGAGTTGGGGTTGCTCAGCCTAGGGAAGAGAAGGTTTTGAGGAGACCTTACTGCAGCCTATCAGTACTTAAAGGGGGCTTATAAAAAAGATGGCAGCAAACTTTTTAGCAGGGCCTGTTGCGACAGGACAAGGGGGAATGGCTTTAAACTAAAGGGGGGTAGATTTAGACTAGATAGAAGGAAGAAATTTTTTACGCTGAGGGTGGTGAAACACTGGCACAGGTTGCCCAGAGAGGTGGCGGATGCCCCATCCCTGGAAATATTCAAGGTCAGGTTGGACGGGGCTCTGAGCGACCTGATCTAGTTGAAGATGTCCCTGCCCATGGCAGGGGGGTTGGACTCGATGACCTTTAGAGGTCCCTTCCAACCCAAACTATTCTATGATTCTAAAATGTAAGGAAGACTTAAATACTGAAAGTGCTAAATGAGGGTACTTAGATTTCACCTGCAGATTACTTCCTTGGCTTCAACAGTACCGTGCTTAGCAGGGAGATGCATGTGTGCAAGACTCAGGCTAAGAGCATTACTTGGAGTTTTAGAAAACTGATCCAAATTTGCACATTGTAGAGTTATAGTTAACTGCTACTCAGACAACCATTCTAGTGATGCTAACCCATCCATTCACATCTTAGTTTACTGGACATTAGATGGTCAAAAGATAAAACAGCAAAAGGAAGTCCTCAGCAAAACAGTTTTTCCAAAGTATGCAATCACACACAAATAGACCAGTGATTAGCCAGACATCCTAAGTGAAAACAACAAAAAAATTTATTCAATTAGAACAGAAGAATTCCTTCTGAACACGCCACAAAAATTATTTCCCCATAAATATCAACAAAATATTGTAAAAGAAATGTTGTAAACTTAACTGAAATATACGTCCTCGACATCTTAAAAGGTTTGGGAAGTATAGCATGTTTTTCAACTATCAAGTAATAGTATAAAGGCAACCTTATTTCACCCTACCTGTTGCCATTTGCCCTTAATTGCTGGATCTCTGACCGACTGACAATGTCTCTGGATTTGCTGGATGACACCCTGGTAATATACCATAGAAGAGTCATAATTCCCAAGGAGTGCATATTCTCTTCCCTTTTTGGCATTATCGCAAATCTCTGCTAAATTCATCTTCTCTCAGAAATCTAAAAGAGAACATAACAATCAGAAAAATGAATTTTACATGTTGTAGAATAATTCAGACTGTGACACTTTAGTTTTGTTTTTTCTCTCATAGCTGAATTGTGTCTTTCCGCCCCCCGTTCCCATCCAGTCCCTGTCTTTTTCAACCATTTAGCTCTGGAGTATCTCTTTACTAGCCTAAGGTTTGAGATCATGAATCATAACTCTTTTATAGTGATAACAAACACAACTTCTTTGCTGCCTTTGGCCCCAATCCTGTTAAATTAATGCAAGAAAATTAAATGCCCTGCCCACACTGAACCTAACAAGCCAAACTTTAATTTGTAGATCACCACAATATATTAGCAGCCATCAACCTGTGAATCACAAATCACACAATATAAATTGCTTTTTATACTGTTGTATTACACACGTACCTAAACATGCTAACCAGCATCAGGGAAGTCTGCACTTAGTACTTTCAAGAGCCCTCACCCTAATGAGATTACGATATGGTTGAATGACAGCTCTATTATAGATGAAGTTGAGAACCTCATTCTATTTAAATATTCTTTCAAAGTACTCCAACATCCACATGCTGACTTGGGTTTTTTCATTAAATTTAACATGTCACTTTGGGATTTATGGCAGAGTTAGCAATCCAAATTTAAGATTTCTTAAAACAGTGATTCCCAAAGCACAACCTTCCCCTAGTCCCCAAAACAATTTAAGATCTACAGATTATACTAACTTTTTAATACAAGTAGTAAATCGCAGCATGACTTTAAGGCAAACCCATAGTCCAACTTTTCCCAGTAACCGTTCAAGAAAGCAATATTAAACCACACATTCAAAAGTAAGCCATGTTATACAGCTAGGTTTGTATTTAAGGTTCAAGATCGAAGCAGTGCCTACCCCTTTATCTGAATCCCACATGACCCAAAGTCTAGGTCCTTACCACACAAAAAGAGCATCAGTTCCTTTCCCTTGTCCTCTGACTCAGGACAGGTGGGGTCCCTGACATTCACCCAGATATAAACTTCTGGAAATCAAAAATAAAAAATTACGATTTATAGCTACGCAATGCAGAGAGTTGCATTGACCAAGGGGGAGGAGGCCGGCTTGGGAGGGTCATCCACTAGCTGCATCGAGGGTTTGGCAAGACCAAGGTGGTGGAGAAGAAACAGGGCAGGAGGGATACAGCCAGATGGGCAGAGAGCACTGGCGCAGCACAGAGTTCAGGCTGCACAGCTGAAGACAGCCTGTGATACGGGGGTGCATGCAAGTAGAAGCAGGTGGTAGCAGAGGGAAGCCAGAACAGGGAGAAACAACCTTTTACATCCTAGTGGGTTATAAAAATGTTAGCAGTTTTTATAGAACAGACAAGACAAGATCAAGATGGTATTAAGGAGGATGTATCTTATGCCTTTGTATTCCCTCCTGCTTAGCAAAATTGAAACCTCTGACAATAAGTTAAACATATACCCACATGACCTTCGTTTTGCCCTCCCTGAACGCTGCCTATAACAAACACACGCTCTGCCTCTCAATGGTGCCAAACTGATGGTCCTTAATGCTGCCTGCAGCTGCATACCAGGTCTGCTCTACCACCTTTTCACTCCTGCTCCCTGCAACTAAGCCATGGAAACCTGCTACCCTCACTTAAACCCACAGGTCACACAGCTTCCACATGGCTGAAGACTTTGATGGCAAGAACATGCTGCTACCCCATGGCTGACACTCCACCGAGTGCAGCAAGACGCATTGAGGGTTACTTGTCCTTGTGCTGTGCCGCACATTTCAGCCTGCAGATCATTCCCATGGGTTGTTATAAACTTCTGGGCAGGAGCAGAACTAAGGTGGAAAGGGCAACAACCCTAATTTTGTTTTCTCTTGGTGGTGAGGAAGGGCAGGATACATCATTGGAGAGCTCTAGCTCTGTGGCAATTAAGACCATTTAATATTAAAATACAGAAGATGATCACTGATAGGAAAAAGTGACGTCACTTGCATTGCACTGGAAATGGATAAAAAGATAGGAACTGAATATAGGTTACAACCCATTCGGATCTGTCGCGTCAACTTATAAATGAACAAAACACCACCCGGGGCAGAATCCATTGCCCCGTATCCAAAGACTTCCAGGTTAGGATCTGCTACACAACCAGCTTGTCCCCATAAGGAAAACGGTCCTCAAATCTCTGGAGGTTTTCCCCACATGCAGCAAAAAAGAGTAAATAAAACATTTATAAGGAACTACTGCATTCAATTCCCAGAAATCCATTAAACAGAACACGTACTTACATTAGCAACCACTTGTATCTGTTTATTACAGCTAGTTCCCACCCTGCAGGCATGTGTTTAACTCCCTTTTGCCTTAAGAGGGCTGACACTCACATCCAGCTCCCCTTAATCCCAGAAGAGTACCCTGCTCAATGGAGGAGACAACCTCCTCATCTCCGGTGGAAACTGGGCCAACCCATGGGCAGGAGGCAAGACACAGCAGCCACACAAACACGTGCTCACTTCAGAAGAGTGGTTAGTGCAGGGAGCTGGGAAGCGGAAGGCAGAAAAATGTACATGGGCTTAAAACTGCAGGGGGAAACCAAATGAGTCTCCCATTTCCTCCAGCAACCAAGAGTTTGGGGGCTTCTGGCCTCATGCTGGTGACACTGAAGCTTAAGCAAGAGCTTGATGCCCAGTGTGTCATGCTGGAGAGCTTCCAAACATCGATGAGCACTGAAACTTGGAGCATACAGGGAGGTTGGTGGATGTACACATATGTGCCTACCGAGTGGTTGATGCCTCCAGAGCTAGGCTGACAAAAGCCTCTGGATCTTTCTCTTGGATTCGGACACTTCAATTTTTACTTATCACCTACCCTAGACACCAAAGCAGGTAATATAGCTTGAGAAGGTGAATATAACATCACCCATATGCCTGAGACATGTTTGAAACAGCAACTGTAGACCTCAGTCCTAAATCAGTGCTCCCCCTGACCCCGAGGCAGTTCTTTGAGGTCCTATTGCAAAAAGACTGGCTATTTTAAACTAATGGCTAAAAATGGTTTCAACAAACTACAAACCTTTTACACGCACCAGCAATGGTAATGTTAGTTGAGAATAGCCAAAGCAAGTCAAAACAAATATGTCCAAAATTAAGGAAAAAATATTTTTAGGAAGGAATTCCTTCCTGGATTGTTTTCTGGACAACCCTACTCTTCAATGCCAGGGGTGGGGAGGAAGAGGTAGCTAGAACTAGGTGGGAGCTTTTTCATGTTATGTACTTATTTTTTATTATCTGTTCTACATTATATTATAGAGTTCATACAACATTGCAAACATCCAAGGAACCAGAAATACAGAAGTCATAAATAGTGCTTTTGTTGCTTGTTTTTTGTTGTTTGGGGTTTTGTTTAAATATTGTTTTTTCCTACCACAGCCACATCCTATAAGTAAATACACAGCCAGGGACAACTATTGTCAGGTACATTTAGAACAACTTGCACATTACTTGTGACACCAGCTTTTCATTCTATCATTCCGTGGTTCTTTCCTGCACTAGACCATAACAGCTCCATGGCACATCAAGATATCCTTGGAGATTCCTTAGTTCATGGATCATTGACAAGAAGAGACATTACAGACATTCATGTTGGCATAGCTGCCACACATGGGGTCTTAAGCCCACTTGTTAAAAACCCTGCAGCAGCTAGGCTAAAAGGTCACAGGGGATATTAATCTCTATTCTTTGGAGCATAAGCAGAGCTGATCCCTATCTGGGGTCAGAAAAGAACTTTTCTCCCAGAACTAAAGCAACGCACAATTGAGCAAGATCCAAAAGACAGTCTCTATTTTAATATTAGAGCATTATACACACACAAACATATCCCCAGGCAGACACAGTGATTGCGTGAGTGGTGGGCAAAGGGGGACAGCTTGTTTAGCACTATTCCAAACTTGTGTGCAACACCAGTGGGAACGCAGGACAACTGCCCCCCTTCAGCCCGCCTCCCACTTAACCTCACTACAGTGCTACTAGAGGCAATAAATGCCCTCCCCTATAGATGGGGTCTGTAGCAGGGGTTTTCCTATTGCTTGATGTTGAACATTCAACTCTGCAAGTACCAAAATGAAAGGCATCTCTGCTATCTTTGCATGTCTCTTTTATGCCTATGTGTTTTGACACAATCAGTTACACAACTGCATCCCATTTTCTCCACAGGCACTCAACTCTTGCACAGGATGGATGACATTCATTAAATGAGCAGTTACTCATTTTTGCTTTACTCTCATTGTTTCAATAGTCACATCAAGCCTTATTTACTGCTTACTAATCAGACTTTCCTCCAAATCAGTTGTTAATTCCTCACTGATAGGGCTATAACATACCTGGTTTTTTCCGGACATGTGTCTTTCTCCGACCAAAATTTTACCCAGGCAGACCAAAAATTTTCCACAGCTCCCTGAGATTGCTGGACTTACGGTCTCACGTCATAGAGCTGTGCAGTATTGCTGACTGGACTGCTGAACATCTGGAAAGGCCTGGACATACACAGATGAAGACTGGTTACTAATTCTGTTTCTCATTTTCTGTAAATCAGCCATGCAGCATAATGTCAGGCATCCCGAAATGCAATGTAAGAGACCCGACTAATGTCACAAGACAGAGCGCCACGCTGTTAGGCACCACCTTCTGAAATCCAGTGCTGAGGTATGACTATACATTTTCCACTTCTACAAAATAGAGCCAGGATGGCCCTCTGCCACTGCACAACGCCAGAACAGGTCGATTGCCACACAGAGCAAAGCAAGGAAGCCAATTCCAGTGTTAAGAGGTTTTGATTTTTGGATTTACCCACTTTTCGTGTGCACCCATTTCTAGTAACAGAGTCTAAGCAATGAGCTGAATTTGTTCCTTTCTCAAATTCTTCTTACTGCTTGGAAGCCTTTCCTGACAATTAATCTAAAGCTGCCCTTCTTAGTTTAAGGCCATATTGTTTTTGTAAGACAGCTTTGACCAGTTTCGAACAGCTTCCTCTCCTTCAATCATGTTTTCACTTAAAATAGTACAACGATCCTATTTTCCATTTTCTCTTCAAAGTTAAAACTTGTTAAAATGGAGACATATGACAATATGACAATACCTTACCTGGAAAAGCATAAACTGCAACACTAACTGGAACATTATCAGAGGAAGAAAAAAGCATTTTTTCCCTGTGTGACATGCAATTCCTACTAGAAGCCTACAGAAGTCTATTTCTGACTGAAATACACACTGTATTTCTTTTTCATGTGCTTGATGTATTTTATTTGATTTTTAAGAATAAGTTATTCAAAAATGCAATAAAAAAATTAAACGTCTTGCCTGCTTTATTAGAAAGATTATCCCTTTTATTTTGGACTTGGGTGCAGAACAACTGGTCTTCATTTCTAATAATTAACTGTCCTTGTTCAGAAGCAATCGCTGATGTTGCATACAATCATCAGGCATTACGTTCGCATGACAAAAACAACATTTTAACTGATCATTGTCAGATAAAATACAAACAAACAAAAGGCTTGCCAAGTTCCACAGCCAAATCTATCTTTCCCTGTTAACTTGGCTTTCTTTAAACTTGCAGCTGTGGTCCCATGGACTGGAGTGGAAGCTAACAATCACTACCTCACAGGATCACAACTCCTGTTAAAAATATATGTATAAATAAGAACGTGGCTCAGTTCTAGCAGATTTGGATTTAAACTACATTTAAATGGCTTCTTGAATCAAAGACGAGAAGTGTGCCACGCCAGTGCTCTTTTCTTTTTTTCCTTTTGCTGTGTGCATCAGCAATGACAAGAATGGCTACAACCGCAGCAGCGGCACCGGGGGTTGCAGCAGGTAATGTCATTGCAGTCTTCACTCCCCATTCGACATGTCACTTCAAAGCAGCACACACACCAAATAAAACATACACAAACCCCATGGTCCAGGAAACCCAGCACTGAGCGATCTTTCAATTCAGTTAACTGCTTTCTGTTAACTGGTTTTTGGCTTCTTTGCAGTGAAACTCTGTTTTGATATAGCAGACGTGGAGTTAACGGGGAAATGTGTATGGAAGTGGGAAGGAGAAGAAGCATGCACACAGGCCTCAAACTATTTTTGTGTGGAATCTTCTGCGAGCTAACTTGAAACGGAGAGTTGAACGTTACTTTAAATGCAAGTGAAAAAAAAATCTTAAAGTGAAGTAAATACATTCACCACCAGTTAACAGTAAATACAAATACATAAGAAACCGCTAAACAGTTGGTCAGTGTTTTAAGTAGAGATAATATACTATTGCACCAAACAGAAAGCACCCTGGAGAATGAAATGGCCATTTGCAAAGCCTTTGAACTACAATTTTCTGAAGAACTAGAAGGAGGAGAATCAGAGATTGCTGTGCTATTCCTAAGACTGACTACAAAAACGTATTCTTCTCCAGAGCACCTCATGTACCAGCTTCAGGCATGTCCATACAATCACATCTTTATTATTTAGGGTAACAAGGTGTTCATCAGCTAGGCTGGGTAAGAAATGAAAACAGCTAACACAAACACTATGGGGCACTCTAGGGAGTGTAGCTCCATACACGTGTAGTTTAGGCAGCGAGAGGCTTGCTAGCTGCTTCCCCATCTTAGCCCTGCTGGTCCCAGGGAGGCTCCACACATCTGTCTTCTCTCCAGCATGGGCTCCAGGGCTTCTGGCATTAAGTACCACACCAAACCCAAGACAGTGTTCAGGTGGCACCAGCCCTGAGGTGACCAATCCCTCCTCTGACAGGATGCAGGGCTCAGATACCTGAAGGATTCTGCAGGGCCTGTCTGGAGCTCAACAAAGCGGAACTCGGCCCAAATCAATAATCCCTCTGGCCCTTTGTGGAGCCACTTGCTTCTCTGCACATCATGTGTGTAGGCACTTCTGGTAGAGCAAATGTGCCACCAAAGACTCCCAAGATGGGTCTGTGCAGAGCCAGCTTGGGTTCAAAGCGTTTATTAGGTCAGGCTCTGTGCCAAGAAAGGCGGTTAAACTGCTTCTGCACCTGGCCCTGGATACAGCATATCCATATTCCCACAGCGCTGCAGCTCACCAGCCCTGCCAGACCATACTCAGCTCCACAGAGATTCAGTTCTGGTGCTGCTACATTCCTAGCGCAGCCAATCTGCAACCCAGATAAACTTTCCATGAATAATTGCAGGTTTAATGGACTCACACATGTGTTTATAACCCTGACTCATAAGGTCAGAATTTACGCCTGGATACTTATCCACCTTTTGAATTCCCCTCTGAATTTCAAAGAATTGGCTCTTTAGGACTATGAATGCGTATTTTTTTATTAGAATTTTGCTTTTTTAAATTGTTCAAAAGAATAGTACATATTCTTTAAAATACACATTTATATCCATATTGCTGTTAGTGCTACAGACATCAAGTCTTCAGATTTCTCAATTCATCCCCGGAAGAATCAGCTTTTTTTTTCCCAATTATTTGCACAGCAAACCAGATAAAGGCCTACTGTTTTTTCCTTGTCTTCCATTTACTTTTCTAACTATCTTGAGATTGTGATTAGCTCAGGGCAGGATCCATTCCTCTCCACTACCTGCTCAAAAGCCCAAGTCTCCGAGAGCAAAGCACCCTGGAAGCATGCTGCAGCAGCAATGTTCACTTCTGCAGCCTGGTGAGTACCAGGAGCTGCAAGAAGCCTAAGCCTGCCTAGGATGTATCTGACATGGGGGTGGGGGAAAAGAAAAGCAAAGATAATAAAAGAAAAATAAAGAAACCGCCCAAAAACCTTCAACTGCAATAAAAATCAAACATCCATTGGAAAGAAACCCATCTCTGTGACATTTGAAACTGTATTAGGAATAGATGTTCAATATTCGTATACAAGGGAGTACTAATGCACTGATGCTTTTAAGATACAGATTTTCAGAAAGAAAAAATAACTCTAATATACCAATCATAAATATGTATATTTTAAATATGATATGGAAGAGGAACTGTAATTTTATTCCCCCCCATCCCTGTTGGAAAATACAAGACAAAGGATAACAGTAGAACTGCCACCAGAGGAAATGGAGAGGGAAAAGAGACAAATGCCAATACTGATGTCATGACAGAAATGTGGGAACCATAGAAATGAAGCAAAATTATTTTAAAAAGTAACACTGTGTCTGCTCATATAAAGATCACCTAGTGCGACAAGCTCAACAGAGCCTAAGCGTGGTAGGACACATGAAACTGCAAACCATGAAGTAAACTGGCTGGAGGGACTTTCCAGGGCCCCTAGCTCCTGGCTCTCTTTGAGCGTTGCCTCCTCCGTATCCATTTACCCAGCCTCCAATCTACTCTGCCTTCTGCATAGCCCTCCTCTTGCATCCGTTCAGCCGTTCCTCCTCCAGCAGATCTCTCGCCTTTCATCCATCTACCTACGTTCCCATGTGCCCCTTTCCTTGCATTCATTCTTTCCTCAGCCTCCAGCAGAGTCCTCCGCTCGCATCCACACGCCATCCAATACATCCTCCCCCCAACGCACCTCCCGACTACATCCACCCACCCGGGTTTCTCCCATACCCCCCCACCCCTGCATTCACTCATCCTGCAACACGCCTCTCTGCAGCCA
>NW_008825109.1:3771234-3772415 GCF_000699105.1 Pygoscelis adeliae | reverse complement strand
CTTCCTCTGGTCCTCTGTGTGCTGCGCTTCACCTGTATTTAGGGTTTAGTGGATGAACACACTCAGAATACAAACCTCATCTCTTTCCGCTTCAGCTAAAGGAGTGGCTAGGAAAGGGAAAATGTGCAGTTGTCCTGTATGGGCATGCAGAAGGGAACTTGACACCGTCTTTGTGTCCTGGTATCGGCTGGGATAGAGTTAATTT
This sequence comes from Pygoscelis adeliae, assembly GCF_000699105.1. NCBI lineage: Eukaryota > Metazoa > Chordata > Aves > Sphenisciformes > Spheniscidae > Pygoscelis > Pygoscelis adeliae. Next base: position 3,772,210 of record NW_008825109.1, on the reverse strand, counting down.
AATAGCGAGTTTCATTGCTTTTATATAATAGTAGAGGAGCAGATTTGGGGATTTGCCTGTTCCTTGGACCAAAGTGATACCTGGTGGTCAAGGGCAGCCTCACAGGACGGCACCACCCAGTTTGTATTGTCTGCTGAGGGTGAATGTTACCTACCGTTTCTGAACCGGGCATCTCAGAGTTAATATGAACAGCCTGGTCCCTGCGAGGGGAGCAGTGCGGTTATAAACCTCTCTAAGGATGTCGTTTCACAGTTAATGCAAGCCAACCTATGTCTGTATTGCCACCAAAAGGGACAGTCCTGCCTTCCTCTCTGATCGTGGCTATGCTTTCCTGTTTGTTATTTACATGGCAATAACACTTACTTTGCCATCTGGCAAGGCAAGCCTGGGATCTGGCGGAAAGCCAATTATGCCCTTCCAAAAAATTGTCAGTATTCAGCTGGACCAAGTTCCTGAACTAGCTGACCCTGCAGAGCTGCTGCAGGCGCAAGAAGGCAGAGGAAATGCGGAGACAGGAGCAGCCCATTGAGATCCCAGCGGATCTGAGCTGTGTTTCTGCGTGCAGCTGCACCACTGCAGTGAGTCCTTACTGCTGGAACTGCCTTGTGACAGCTCTGAGTGTCCCACTGATGATGATCTTGTGATCGCTCCCGATAATGACACATGATTTCTCCAGAAAATGTCAATTGTAGTTACCTTAAGGTAGCAGCATGAGGTTGTTTCTCGCAATAAGGTTCTCAGAAATGTTAACTGGCACAAGTGAAAGAGCAGGGATTGAAACTAAAAGCTCAGTATGCCTCTTAAACAATACAGCATGTGTGAATGTGTCACTTGTATATCTACAGATCCTGCTTCCCTCAAAATCATGTGGAGATTCTTAGGCCTTTGTGAGTATTTTAGAACTGGAGCCAAAACTGTGATGAATTCATACCAGCTGCAACTGTGGCTTCCCCTTTTTCCAGATTTCTTCGAACTT
>NW_008825109.1:3764664-3771196 GCF_000699105.1 Pygoscelis adeliae | reverse complement strand
CAGAAGCATTGCTGCTGTGCAGACCTTACAGAGCCCATCACTTCTTGGGGAGAGCAGATCATAAGCAGCCTGCTCCCAGCACCACCATAATATCCCTTCCCACAAGACTATATACTTACCACATTAGGCAACACATTAACTGCTTTGTCTGAGGATCGTATCCCCCAGCCAGGAAATTGTGACACAGAGAAGGTTGGTTATTTAGTCAATCTCTATTTGTTTGGTTTGGGATTATTTTTTTGCCCATCCCATTTTTTAGTAATGCTTGAGTCGAGTGGGGCTGCTTCCTAGTGGCAGAGGGTACCCATACTACCGCTGATCTCCCTTTGAAAAGTAGTTGCTCAACACCAGAGCAATAGCAGTGTCACCCTAGTTGTACCCCTCAGAGGAAAAGTTTGGTAAGCATTGGTCTACACAGTTTGCCAGAACCCCAGGATCTGCTAAGTGACTGAGTCAGCAGGATTTTTTTTTAGGAAGAGAACCACATCTCCAGGTTCCTAGCCCTGCACGCTAGGTATATTTAAGGATCATAGGATAATTCAGGTTGGAAGGGACCTCAGGAGGTCATCTAGTCCAGCCAGACAATCAGAAGTTCATAAACTTGTTAATAAGGCAAAAGAATAGTAGCCGTGAGTGTGAAATTTCATAGCCTTTCCTATTGCCGCAGTCAGACAAACTCCAGCGAATCTGTCTGGAGTGATGCAAAAAGTACTGCTTCCCTGACCATCTATTCTGCCTCCTTACTGAAGGTTCCTGCCTCCACAACAGTCCCTGGATTGGAAAACACTAATGTTTCTAATCCATTTGAATACAAAATATGACATTAAAGTCATCTTTATCAGCAGTTTAAGCTAATTTGCTGGACCTTGTATTGAAGCAGCTGGGACTAGTGCATGTGTCTCATTCCACTGACTCTGCTGTGAGGCAGTAATCTCAGGCAAAGAGAAGGTAGGAAATTGCTGGGAGGGGGTGTGATACTTTAAGCCACTGAAACTTGTTGTACTATGAGTATATTCTCACGGCTTACATCTTTTTATTTTTTGACAGAAGCTATAAACCTAGCAGTTCTGGATAAGACATGATGTTGGTGGGTGTCGGCGGCTGCGGTTAGGCGGGCTCCAGCTGTGCTGGTGGAGGAGAGCATTACTCACAGCCAAACCCCAGAGACTTATCATGCCCCTTTCCAGCGATCTGCAAATCTGCCAACAGAGCTGATTGTGTGCCCTCTCTCTCTAATTTATTCTAGTCAGTTCAATCAGAAGCTGATATAAATTAATGTAACTCTTTTGCCGTGAACATTTGATTTGGTTCAAAAGTGTCTCTTCAGCTAGAGTAATTGCAGACACTGTCAGATAAGTTTAAAGCTATCCACTCTTAGGGTCTGTGTCAGATTAACAAAACTGGCTTCTGAATTGATTTGGTTATCATTATATAAATTTCACAGAATGTGTCTAACTCAGATGGCTGGCATAGGCTTTTAGCACAAAGTAGCAGAGAGCTTCATTTGTAACCTCCTCCTACACACAAAGTTCTGCAGGAGAAGGTTGAAAACATACAAGATGTCTATGAATTATGAACTGCCCTTTGCTTTTGTCTTCCCTTCCCCTTGCAATTTGTTTAACTAGACTACAGGACTTATTGTGCCTTCATGCTCACATGCAAACATAACTCTTTACCAAAGGTCTTACAGGCTACGTTCAGAAATGCTGTAGTAATGAAGTTGAAAAGCAATAGGGAAAAGAAAGTGCCTGTTACATATTCGTGGGCATTAACCTTCCAAGGGAAGTTATGCACAACCCAGTAAAGGCATCGGTAGACACACACTGTTAATTTTCATACACACATAGTGATTGTTCTTCTGCATAGATATTTTTATGGTATGATATTTATCAGTATGACACATCCACCAATTTCTCTCCTAGGAAAGAACCTCAGAGTCTGAACCTTGAGAAACTGTGATGGAATGGCAGTGCAGAAGGATTTAGTCAACGTCTTTCACACAAGGTACATCTCAAAATGCTGTGAATTGCTAATAGAGAACAGTTCAAGGGAAAGCAGTTGATTTTCAAATGAGATTTCAGTTAAGCCAGAAAGTGAGAGTAGGAGTGGACACGGGTGTTTGTATTTATCTGGTCAAATGTAGACATCTGTCTTGTAGACCTTTGCCTCCGAGTTAGCTTTCCTCTAAGTTTTTTCATGGTAGAGAGAGAGATGAGTACTTTGGGGATACAACTCCCGCTTTGACCAAGGTAGACTGTTTCCTGAATGTGTTTAATTTTTTCCAGGGCTTATAGCAGACTTAGCTGATCGGCATAAATATAAGTGTTTGCACTGCAGATGCCTAAAGATAGGTGAGAGGAGTCCCACCTAATGTGTTTGTTGCATTGTTAGAGCCATAGAGAGAGAAAGCTGTCATGGCAGTTATGACTAGGTTGATTAAAATGATGAAGAACAAGCCAATGCCAGATTAATGGAAATAAAAGTAGAAGAGAAGACAGATCTTTGAGATGGGCTGAAGCAAGCCCACGGTGGGTTGAAAAAAACAGTTCTGCTTTGAGTCTGTGCACAGAAATTAGAAGAATTAACAGGAACTAGGATATTGTGTTTCTTTTCTATGTATACTTAACACGCAGAAGCATTTTGCATATGTTGGAGCATTACTCTTTGGAGAAGGAATAAGAAAGTAGTTAGAGTAGTCAAAACAAAGAGAGGGGAGGACTTGGACAGAAACCTCAGAGAAAGTAGAGTGAGGCCCAGGGAGATGTGTGTCAGCAACTGTTAAGTGAAAACCGGGATGGGGAAAGAAAAGTTTATTCACATCATCTCAGTCCTGTGGCAGACCACTAGGTAGTATCAAGTGGCAGAGTTCCCTTAATCTGTCTGCTAGGGTTGACAACTGAGAGGAAATCTCCTGGGATGCACAACTAAGCAAAAAAAAAATTGGCGGTATAACTCTTTCATGGTAGGGTGTGAATTTTAGGCTGGTTTGCTAAAGATGTGACACTTCTGGAGTTGCACACTGTCTATCCCACTGCAGTAATTTTGAACCTTATTGGCCAGCTTCAACTACATTTGCAAAAGGGTGGAGGTCTTAATGGTAACTGAGTTCCTTTAGTTTCGTAGGAAGTAGCATGGTAGGAAAGATGGGCTCAGCTGGTGGCCCTGCCAAGCACAAGGTAGGCAGAACTTAGCTGTTAAAGATTTCATCTGGCGACAAGCTGCCCAGTCTGCATGCATAAAATGACCGACAGCTCCACGCTTAGTGCTGCTTGCAGCACCTACTTCAGTGCAGAGTTGCAATACCATGTATGACACATAGGCAGCTGTTTTACTGAAGTGATGAGGGCTAAGTGGAAATAGATACAAAACCATAGGATTCTAGGCTTTGATGGTTTGAACCAAACAGTTACATCAGTTGAGCCTGTTAACTCAGGCACAGCCATTAATTTTAAGTCATGCTGGTATACATTATTCTCCTTCCCCTGTAGATATTTCTCTGACTTAAAAGTGGCAGCTTGAAATAAGGGAGCTGTTGGGCAGCTTTTTGCACACGCTGTTTAGATGCCCAAACCGCTAGAATAAACAAAGCACAGTCTGATACATATTAATGGCTTGCCCAGCGTTTTTGATTTCTTAGGCATGGTAGTTCCAGTTCTGCAGTATGAGATATTAGAAGATGAATTGGCTTTAACAGTCCACTCCTGTAAACACATTCATCCAGAACAGAAGATAGCTACATTTAAAGAGCATTCTTTAACATATCAGTAATCCTTTCCAGGACTGTCTCGGACAGTCCTTTGAATAGTGATGTGATCAATGGCAATGAAGGTGGTTATGTTGGAGAAAGATGCACTGAAAATTTGTGTTCTGGTGTGTGCCTAAGTATCAAGATTCTGCAGGGCAGGAGGTAAGCACACCAGAGGCCATACATCTGCACTGGAAGAACAACTGCCATTTATCGATAACTTCTTAAATCCCCATCACTGAATGCGTAAAAAGTTCTGAGTGGGTAGGAGCAATGTAGTAAATGGCAAGATGTAATTACAGGTAAAAGTTTAGCCAAAGTTCCTAATTGAAAACTTCAAAAAAATGTTTAAGGAGAGCAAGAAAGTTAAATAAGATATGCTGGTGAACATTGTGAAGAATCTCTTTTCCCTTTCTGGTCCCCTAATGCAATTACTGTAGGGAACATGTAGTGGTTTCCATGTGAACAACTTAATCTGGTTCATATTTTGAGAGTAAAATTGGGAATCTTTTTTTAGCTTCAAAATTTGGACTGTATTTGGACAATGTGCGTTTTGTTAATCTTGTTAATTTATCTAATAAATGAGAAACATGATTGTGTCAGTAGAGGGTCAGTGGCACAAAGAACAGTATCTCATAAAAGAACAAACATTGGTATCACAGATTTGGTTAAACATATTTTAAATTATTATAACATCCCATTCACATTCTTGGGCGGAATATTCACTGCCTACGTTTGAACATCTAACTTAGATGCCTAAATTAGGAGGCTTGTCTCCCTAGATGCCTTGCATAGTTGAAGGAGTGAGAGAGGCTCCTCCAGAGAGCAATTCAGACTATCTTAGTTAGGCTTCTGCTCTGAATTGTCATCTGGAGGAGCCTCTTCAACTTTGAGTGCTGTTCTGTGCTATTCTTTGCATCTTTTCCTTGGCAACAAAACTGACTTAACTGGTCTCCACCCCTCAACACTTGTTCTTGCCCTCTGCTCTTGAGAATCATTCTGTGCTAGTACAGCTGTTGATGTGGTGGCACTGTCAACTAGGTTGGTGAAATAATCTGGGTTAAAAGGAACCCTGAGAAAGAAGGTGTTACTTTTAACCTAGATCACGTCTCTGATCTGGTTTATCGCATGACCTTGTAAACAGTTAAACCTGCATACCTGAGGAAGTGATGAGCTTTAGCAAGAGACAGAAGTGAGTTGTTGAACTCAGGAACCTGTTCACCAAATGTGCTACCAGGAAAAAGATGCATTCAGCTTCAGTATGTAAGTTAAAGAGATTGAGTCTTATATCTAAGCATCATTCTGTTCAAGTACATGGTATTTATACCATTACAGTTTCACAAATATCATGGAAGTTTATTATTGTTTGCATCACTCTAAGAAAGAGATAATCTAGCCTTTTATCTCTGTTATCCATGTACAAATGGTCATAATTTAAACAAAATAACTTACAGGATTTAGAAATGTACCATGAAAAGGTATGCTAAACTTTATAAATAAGCCTAAAAGCATGGTGTTGCCACTAACATAGAGCAATTGCAATCAACTTCGAGTAGCTTAAGAAGTTCCCCACCAAGAGCTAATGTTTCAACAGACACACTGGATGCAATTTACCTAACTTGAATGGTTTACAGTGCAGACATCTGCATGTGAGCTAGTTGCCTTAGATTCTTTTCAAAATCATTGGAAAATCTGGCCTTTTAGATGGTGCTTCATATGAACTATATGAGATATTCATATTAGATATGAAATATCTGCATTTGGCCAGCTGAATCCCACCCACAGGCTACGTGGCTGCTCCTTGTACATGGAGAAATGCGGACTACAACAAGCTAGGTTCAGCTGCCTTGGGTACTAACCTCTAAAACCACTCACACTCAGCTGCACACGTGACGGACTAAAACTTCATTTTCTCATCATTAAAAGCCATTCTAGTTCAGAGAGATTTGGTGCCACTAGTGACCACCACTAGGACACTTTTCCAGTCTCTGGCAGTTAAGATACTTCATGTTGTTACAGAATTAACTATCCTGTTTTAAAACAGTATTCTTTTAAAACAAGCATGTATTAGGAATGCTAGCTACAAACCCAATGAGGTGAGAGAACTGTTAATAGTTTTTAGTAGTTATTAATTTTTACACGGTATCTTGTGCTGCTTTTTAAAGTTCAGTAGTCATCAGGTAGGCTTCTTAATAACCTGTGAAGAGCTTGTTTAACTGCATTTATCTGTGACCTTCCATAGCTTGACCTGGCTAATTGCTTCTTTTAGATGAAGTGCTCACCATGAAAATAAGAATGAAAACATTCCTAAAGAATCAAGTAAGGAAGAAGCTAAAATCCACAAGGAAGCATAACTGAAGCTAAACTTCTAGATGCTAAGCTGGAGCTAAACCTATATATGCTGTTGTCTTCTTGTGTGCATTTCCTCATTCAAATCATTTTTTATATCACCTTAAAAGAAAAAAAAGGGGGAGAGGGGAAGTGTTGTGTTTAATTTTCATGTTTGGTGCATTTTTAAATGTAATGAAGTTACAAAATGAGCCTGTCGTGATTTAACCCCAGTAGGCAGCTCAGCCCCCCACAGCTGCTTGCTCACTCTCCCCCCCAATGGGATGGGGGAGAGAATCAGAAGGGTAGAAGTGAGAAAACTCGTGGGTTGAGATAAAGACAGTTCAATAGGGAAAGCAAAAGCCGCGCACACAAGCAAAGCAAAAAAGGAATTCATTCACCACTTCCCATCGGCAGGCAGGTGTTCAGCCATCTCCAGGAAAGCAGGGCTCCATCACG
>NW_008825109.1:3756497-3764554 GCF_000699105.1 Pygoscelis adeliae | reverse complement strand
TGGAATATCCCTTTGGTCAGTTGGGGTCAGCTGTCCCGGCTGTTTCCCCTCCCAGCTTCTTGTGCACCCCCAGCCTACTCGCTGGTGGGGTGGTGTGAGGAGCAGAGAAGGCCTTGACTCTGTGTAAGCACTGCTCAGCAATAACGAAAACATCCCTGTGTTATCACCACTGTTTTCATTACAAATCCAAAACATGGCCCCATACTAGATCCTATGAAGAAATTTAACTCTATCCCAGCCAGAACCAGTACAGAGCCTTAACTCTTCACATCCTTTTACAGTGGAGAAATACATGTATGATGACAGTACTTGTGCATAAGAAGATATAAGATTGGGGTTTCCATAATTACAGGTTACAAAAGAAGAACAAAGGTCATTAAAAAAAAATTGTTCCAAAAGCACAGTAGAATAATAGTCTACAGTTTTCTCAAGATGGGGAAGGTGATCCTGTGCTGTTTCTCCTGGTCACCTTTGCCGTTTATATCCTGGGTTTCTGTTTTGCTGAGATACTAAAAAAATCCCCCTCCTACTAAGACAGTCCTTGGGACCTTTCTACATGACAAAAGCTGCCTCCGGCACTACTGTTCAGTGCAGTCCTGCCTGATATAGGTGGACTCCCTGTGCCATTATTTGCAAGTGGCTCCAAAGAGCATATCCACACGAGAGAGGGAGCAATTTTCCATCCCAAGGCTCTGTGGTGCATGCTGGTGCACACCCAAGCTGCTTAGGGCTACTACAGACTGCTCTGTCCACGCCATGTAGCCCCATACCCTGGCTCTCATATGTGCACCTTGTGGTGTCCCCCCTCTGCGCTTGCAAGACTGCAGAGACTGTGGGAATAGTGTTGAAAGACTAACATGGGTCTGAGGGAGCCAAATGTAATGTTCTTGGCCTTACTGCCATTTGGGGGGAATCCTGACAGTGAACTACCCAAGATCCGTGCCTTATCTTGAATGCATGGGATGTACCTAAGCAGGTCCCCAAGAGAGAGCTAACAAGCAAAGGGGACAACTGGGTGCTCGGGTTTGTTCCGTTGACCTCAGTGTAGGACATAGTGTAGATATGTCTTAAGTGCCCAGTTTTAGTCTTGTGCTGGAATGAGTACAATATAAACATATAAGTTCGTACAGATTATTTGCGTACTTACGTTAATTGTATACAGACTTTGAAAACAGAAGAGGTTAATACCATATATCAGAAGCACCTTTAGTGTTTCATACATACTGCTGAAATAAAGCCACTTATATTCCTAGTTAGTAGCTCTACCTGCAACTCAGCAGAGCTTTGGCTGGTTCTTAGGTCTAAAAATAAAATTCTCCTTCCTGAGATACCATACACTTCAGTGATATTCTCAATAGGAATGGCATGCAAAAGTGGAATAGATTATATTAATTGTGTAGAAGCTTTCCATCCATTGCATAGGAAACCTTCATTACATTCTTCATTGCACCATATGGCATCTAAGTATAATGTGATAAAATTACTAATACAGGACAATAAATAACATTATGATTATGCGTTACGGGTGCCACCTCATACATGCACAAGTAATTATAGTCGGCATGAATAATGGAGATTTGAGTGTTATATCTAGGAATATATTAGAAAGGACACAATTTGTCATTAAGGGTGGAAATTGTCTCATCTCACTTTACGGATTCAATAAGTAGGTGTCCACACCAAGCCAGTCATCTGTGATCAGCGGAGAGGAACAGGCACTTCAGAAGATAAATGGCCCCTCTGGTCTTAGACAAATATTTTCAGAAGAATGCATCTCAAAATCCTACACAAACAGAAAATCTTCAACAACATCTTCCAGGGATAAAAAAGAGAATACATCCAGGAAAATCTGGTCACACATTGTAACCTTTCTCAGATGAGTCTCCAAGTCTGTTCTCTACTTCAGTGGACGATCATCAGTAGTGAAACTTTTGATGATGTTTATTTAAGCCTTTTTTGACACATTCCAGTGATGAAAGTTTCACCCTTTCTCTAGGCGGTCTACAGCAATGCTTAATTTTCCTTAATCCTGGACAGTTGTCTAGTGGTTTAATGTAAATTGCCTTTGCTGCAATTTATCCCCATTGCTTGTTGTTCTAATAGACACAAACAACAGTTTATTTCATCCTTCTTTGCAACTACTTTTTACATATTTAAAGATTCCCCCCCAGTTTTCTCTGTTCCTGACATCATTTGTGTCTTGACACTTAACGAAAGTACTAGTAAAGTGATACTAGTAGGATTTATGTACAGTTAAACCTTCCCTCACCTATGCCTTCATGGCCCCCAGTAACCTCAGCGGTCCACTGACTCCATGATGGCACTGATATTTCTTGCTGCACTCACAGTAGCAATACCATAATGCTGTTAGTCTGTCACCCCCGGCTAACTTCAAGTGAGCACTCCCAGTCCATTCTGTCCTTCCCGGTAAATCAGGGAGAGGAGGGGGTTAAGTGTTCGGTTGTTTCTGTCACTCTTTTATGGACACTAACTGGTTCACAGGTTTCAAAGGCATGATGCCCACACTCAATAGTGTAAATCTGGGGGCTTGTTAGGCAGTGTTTACAAGCGTAATGTTGTTTTTGACTCATATCTGCCTTTTTTTTTTCCACTTACCATTTTCACAGAGCTTCTATGCTTTCTAATTTCTTTGCAGTGATACCGTCATAATTTCTGCAAAGCATTAAACAGAAATCCAGCCATTTTGTTTGTGTGTACTGAAATATGCTTAAGGATCTTGTGAGTTACCCTTAACAGAGAACATTTCACAGGACTATACATTATACCACAAAATTATTCTTAACATGTTAACTTAAAACATATTTTTCTTTAGATTAGTTCATAAAGAGAGAGGAAGGAAGATATTTAGCTCCAGACAGCACTTGCAGTAGAAATCAGTTATTTCTGTACAATGTCTTTCCTTTGAAATATCACTAAATGATTTCCAGAGAGAGGAAGAATGTAATTTAATGATCCCTTGCACAGCTCGAACACCTTTCATCAGAGCATCTCAAAGCATTTCAGACAAGCCTGAAAGCTTGTCTGTTTTTCCCCAACTATTTCAGTTGGCCTAATAAAAGATATTATGTCTTCCTACACACCTTGTATTGTTTAGCACTCAAAGCATTATCATACTTGTTTTACAGATAACTAAAAAGGGCACAAAGAATCCACGTAGTTTTATTTCAAACAATGAATCTAAGATGAACTCTGTGGGGTCCCGTTTTCACTGAGTCTCCAGGACTTGCAGAATACATGTTCTCAGATTACAGGCAGACATGTGGAGCGAAGTCTTCATCCCACTGACATCAGTGGCAAAATTCCCATTGATCTGAATAAGGCTGAAATTGCGTCCTAGCTTTTCTAACTGCTGCCTGCCAAAATCGACTTCAGACCTGCGCATCCTTCCTGTCTTATGCGTCACCATTAGTAATGAAGGTTCTGCGGTCCATGCTGCGTCTGCCATTACGTTCTCAAGAAGTGATCAAGACAAATGTAAATGAGGAATGAGAGACCTCAGCAACAGGAGGGTCTCTGCACAGTGAGTGTATGGTGTGTGGTTAACAGTCTCCTTGCAGTTACTGCAGATGGATCCATCTGCCTGTTATGCACGCACTCTGTGCTGACGAAAGGAGCTGTACGAAGAGCCGTTTGAATCGGCTTGCCCTGACATGGACGTATGCTGTCCTCGCTCGCGAGTGTCCCAGGTTGCAGGTCTGCTGCCAACACCACCGCGAAGACTGTATCAGGTCTCTGCTATCACGTCTGACCTTTTCTAATTAAAGGACAGTCTAACCGTTTTGAGAAAATCTAGAGATCTCTTCCAGCTTCATTTTTGCCTAATTAGGACTGTGGATTTGGGCACACAGCACCAAAGCAAGTGTTGTCTTGAGGAATTAGAGTCTCAAAAAATGATCGATAAGTCTTTCTACTGTAATGTCCATGGAGTACGCACTATCATCAGAAGCCATATTTTACAACAGAAATGTAAGCACTTTAAAATACAGATTGAAAAAAGGAACATGAAGGGAGAAAATGCCTGTGCATGCAGTGTACGGACGTCTTCTGCTATTAAGGATGGCTGAATATGGTCCTGGTGAGAAAAAGAGGATTTGTTCATTCTCAGTCCCTGTCTTGTCCATTTGTCCCTTGCTGCAGGGGTCTTCTCAAGCTTGATGGGGGTGCGGCCACCCAGTCTTAGTATATTCTTGATGGGTTTCTAGCAAAATGCTCACTGAATCCTCTGACTGTTGTGCTAGACTGAGAACAGAAAGCTCTTGCTCATCTGGCATTTGTTATCTACAGCTGCCTTTCCTCTTTCATAGGTATTTCAGGTTATGGATAAGCGACAGGAAAAAAGAGAGTTTTTCATACAGCCAGTTTCAATTTGAAGCTAAAGAACACCAAACAGCCAAGGTCTGAGAGTAACTCCTAGGCTCACAGAAACATTCTCATGTCTTTTTGGCTGAATTAAATGTTGGTCTTTCTATTACCTCTTGTATTACGAGCTGCTTGCAAATCTTTATATCTGATCATTCTCTCATCGTGTTGGAAAACAATATGTGGGAGTTTCTTTCCATACTAGATCTTTGTGGGTTACTTGCTAGTAAACTAATTTTACATGACTCAGATTTAAATAATAAAAAGGCTTAACTCCAGTCTGAGAAGAGTTTATTGTCCACAACTGTAGCCTAGAGACAAACTTCAGCACCTTTGGGACTCAGCTGAGGCAGCAATTAGGCAGCATTTTATTGTGATGCAGTGAGTGCGCAAAAGATGAAGCTGGACTACTCTCAAGAGCTTAGAAACAAAATTGGCTTCCTGGAGAGAGAACATAAGAAATCTGGCAACCTAAAAATATTTAAAGAGCTTAGGGCTCCCAAGGGAGAATTTCAAGCTATTGAAGTGGAAAAGACTGAGCATTTGCTAAGATTGAAAAAAAAAAAAGGGGGGGAGGGGGTTACATGAAAAACGACAAAATGTACAGATTTTTTTTTTTTTACTGTAGCATGTTTCAAAGGGGAAAATATAATAAACCTGAAATCAATCAGTAGCACAGACTTCAATGCAGTGTTCCAAATCAAACAGCCCTGGCTTGAAAACAGGAGTCAAAAGAGATTTTTTTTTTCATTTCAGAATTATAAGGGATTGAGGCCAAGAAACCATTAAATGAGGTGAAAGGTGCAGGCTAGAGGGCATCTTGAGCAAGTCTAATGAAGTCACGGTTGCTTCAGTGGCCACGTTCCCAAAGGGGTTTGCTGTGTCTGTCACCGTGTCTCTCTGTTCCTCCTCTGAATCTGGCTCCCTGGCCTCTGTGGTTACATGCCAGAGCGTGCCCCACGAGGCACCCTGCGAAGCCCTGCTCCTAGCAGCCCTGTAGTGGGTAGCATCCCTATGTCAAAACAAAGCTGTACGAAATGTGATTTATCTTGCCCCGTCATTTGATGTGTGTTGTACAGACATTTACCTGTGAGCTAGCCATGCCTGACTCCCTGTACTGTCAGTGGGGAGCAGCAGGAGTTTACAAGGCACAATTTAGCCCAACTGAGTGTAAATTTCTATCGTATGCCAAAAGTGCCTATTTCTCTCTGACTTAAAATGGTGTCCTAATGTGAGTAACTCGCAAATGGACACCTACAGTTTAAACATCTACATTTGCTCAGTGAACTCTATGCACACAACTAGCATTACGCCAGTGCAGACTATATAGTAGAGGTTTCTCTGCTGTGTTCAGGCTATGCCTTCACACACCCTCTATCTAGGACTAAGATGAATTAGCTGAAACAGTTTAGCTTATGGCCCAACAGTAACGAGGGCTAGAGGGTGCAGAGTATTTACCTTATTGTAGCCTCATCCCTTTCTTGCCACCATTCCTCTGCATTATGCTGACAGCCCTGTCCACATCACTGCTCCAGCCAGGTTTGGGGGCTGAGGGGCGGCTATCTGTAAGGAGGGAGGCCAGTGGAGGGAAGGAAGCATGCAGAGGGAGGGAGGGCCAGGATGCTTTATGTGCTATGGTAAGTAGTAGCAGCCCAGTCTGCATCTCAGGCATCTGCAGGGCAGTGCAGTTCACAATCCTGAGCTCCGTGTGTGTAATGCAGACCCGGGTTCTCCACCTGGGTCCTGGAGCACGAGCACCTGGGGCTGCGCTGCAGGTAGGGAGTGTGCCAGTGTGCCACGTGTTATGGCTCTGGCATGAAATAAACCCTGCCACACACATCCTAACTGCACCTAGTATTACCGCCCTGCCTCAGTTATACAGCTCCACTCACATGATTTCATATGTCAGAGGCAAGTCCATCAAATTACAAAAGAAACCCCAAAAGATCTCTGAAGGATTTCTGCACCAAGGGGCAGAGCCAGACGACTGATCAAAGTGGAGTCTTGCTCTGCTCTTCTGTACCTGAGTAAACGTCATCTACACAAACTTTTGATGTCTCTGTTGACTTTGACAGAGCTACGCTAGTAGGCAAAATTAATCAATGATTTTTAAATAGTCCCCTGAGGAGTACCCATTCTGTGCTAAATGTACTCAATTCCTTCTCATAGTCCCAAGGCTTCCCTTTCATGTATTTAATGTCATAGGCTTCCCATTCAGTTTTTCTGTTGCTAGTTTGGAGGTTTCTACGCTCTCTGAGTGCGATTTGGAGGACAGACAAGGTTTGTTGCTGTTATCTTTAATGCGGCAGTGTAAAGGCCCAGCGTCAGAAAGCTGCCCAGTATTGCAGGCCTTTGTTGAGCCTTACACACGGCGCTGCACATATTGTAAAGCCATCCTGCTCATCCTGCTCTTGATTATTGCTAAATTGCCCAGAATTCATCTCTTTTGTTTGTCAGTGTCGTGGTTTAACCCCAGCCGGCAACTAAGCACCACACAGCCGCTCGCTCACTCCCCCCCGGTGGGATGGGGGAGAGAATCGAAGAGTAAAAGTGAGAAAACTCGTGGGTTGAGATAAAGACAGTTTAATAAGTAAAGCAAAAGCCACGCGCGCAAGTGAAGCAAAACAAGGAATTCATTCACCACTTCCCATCGGCAGGCAGGTGTTCAGCCATCTCCAGGAAAGCAGGGCTCCATCACGCGTAACGGTTACTTGGGAAGACAAACGCCATCACTCCGAACATCCCCCCCCTTCCTCCTTCTTCCCCCAGCTTTATATGCTGAACATGACGTCATATGGTGTGGAATATCCCTTTGGTCAGTTGGGGTCAGCTGTCCCGGCTGTGTCCCCTCCCAGCTTCTTGTGCACCCCCAGCCTACTTGCTGGTGGGGTGGTGTGAGGAGCAGAGAAGGCCTTGACTCTGTGTAAGCACTGCTCAGCAATAACGAAAACATCCCTGTGTTATCAACAACACTGTTTTCATCACAAATCCAACACATAGCCCCCTACTAGCTACTATGAAGAAAATTACCTCTATCCCAGCCAAAGCCAGCACAGTCAGAAATTAGGCACCTCTGGTAAACAATAAACAGCAGGGAAAAGGACGACATTATCCTCTCTGAATCATACCAGCATAGCAGCCAATTTCTGGATACACCATTCATAGACCAGAAAGCAAAGCGCTGGCTGGTGTGCAAATGTAACAGCAAACACAGCGTTCCCCGGAGAGGCTGAGCTGTAATGTGCACAGACAATGTGGAGCAGTTCTGGATAAGCAGAGGACATGCGTATCTCGGCGTGCTGCACACGACCATAGCTCTGGTATTGCGTGGTGCAAGGCCAGATATATATTTAAGGCATTTCCTGCTTCAGCAGTGTCTGGTAGGAATATGATACACATTTTGTATATGTCCAAAAGACCTCGTGTAAATGCAGTCACGTCTGCGGGAGAGGGGGAATCAGACCCTATGCCCAGGACCAGCATGGAAATGCTCCCCAGCCACTGGTGTGTCAGTGATGAGGAGCACTGCATGCACCCCGTGGTGCTGAAGAGGGGACAGTGCTGAGGACCTGCTCAAATACACCCATCCCGGACTTGACCAGTTAACCTGCTTTGTGCCGGAGATCCTGTTGCTTTGCTAAAACGATGCGGAAGAGAAAGCATGGTGGAGGTCAGGT
>NW_008825109.1:3752185-3756428 GCF_000699105.1 Pygoscelis adeliae | reverse complement strand
ATAAAACAAATTGTGTTGCTGATAGCGGCAATCTGCAGCCTCAGAGTCGGGGCCTCACAGTAGGAATCCAGAGCCACGTGCCCCTCTCCAGTACACCCTTTGTTGCTGGAAGAGCATCCACAGACAAAGCACATTTTGCAGCAAGGCTTGAAAGAAGCAGGTATAATCCGTTGTCACATTGCTAGGTGACTAGAAAATAAATGTGTTTATGCCTACCAAGATGTGACTAGCTCGTCAGTTATATAACCCGCTCATTCATGCTTTGTCATGATCTGCAAGTAGTTTTTATGACAACAGACCTTACGGAGCTTCTTGGCCTGTGGAAGCACTAAGGATCTGTGCTGTATTGCACTAAACATGATGCATACCTATAGAAAGGTTGGAGAGTCTTCCATGAACTCTGCTTGTGGCCATACATTTGGTGTTCTCAGATTAGCCCAAATCTGCGATATGCAGCAATTTAAAAACAAGCAAACTCTTTCAAGTATTTTTTTTTATTTTAAAGTTGTATATTTAATAAATAGTTCACCCAAAACACAGCTTATTTTATAGTAGAGACGTGATAGGGGACCAGACGTGCAAAGTGTTAGGTCAGAAAGGGTTAGTTTAAGGCACGCATCACACACTTTAGAAACACCAGTAGCGCTTTGTACTTTTGTTGAGATGTGCTTTGACCATCTCAAAGTGTTTTACCAAACTGAAGTACCAGTTGTGCCTCCGCCGTAAGAGATATCAGTATTACTCTCATTACAGATAGGAAAATGAAAAACAAAAGGGGCAGGGATTCGTCTCTTGTCAGTGGCAGAGCTGGGATTGGATTCACTTGTCCTGATTTTTTGCTCTAAGCACCAGCGTTGTTTCTTAGGCGTTATCTCAGCCAACCCTTAGCTGATGAACAGTGGGGCAGGAAGCAAAGTAAAGCCTAATGAGCCCAATGTTGCTCTCAAAGTAGATCGATACTAATGGAACTCGAGTAGCTGCCTTGAAATTACTACAGGTTGACACCTTAATAAAGTCAGGAAGATCAAGACCTGTGTATTTTGGGGAGGAAAGAGGTCCTATGGGCAAAACTCACACAAACAAAAACCAGACTGTAGTTGGAGGACTAACTTCTGATTATGGTATATATTTATCTGCTCTTCATGGTATAACTGAGTTTGATAAATGGCATTACTTTCCTTGTTTTACAGTTATTTTATTTTGTATCTGGAAACCCCAGCTAAAACGAACCTGTTGTTCACTAGGTGCTCTGAAAACACAGCGAATGTCTCAGGGCCCCGTGACATTCCTGAGGAGCAGATGCAATAAACCTAGGCAAGGAGATGGCAGAGGCAAGGGGACTTGCCTCAAGATGCAGAAATGAGATGGCACCGCATGAAACACAGCTCAGGTCTCTAGATCCCCAGACACCATCTGCCTCTGCAGACATCTACATGGACAGACTCGCTTTCAGAATTACAGGTTCCAGGGCACAGAGTAGAGGGAGAAGAAACCAAGTAAGATCCCTTCCTGGGAGGAGAGAAACCCAGACGAAGTCCTTTGAGTGCCATTCTGGTGGAGAACTGCTTTTTTAGCTTCTGTCATGTGATGCTGTTGCAGGAGCGACTTCCTTGGAGTGTCCCTCTTAGCTTCCTCTCTGCCAGTCTCCTCGTCCTCTGCTCCCCCAGCTCCTGCACAGAGGCTGATGCCGTCTGGACATGCATTGTGGAAATGAGCTTCTCTCTGGGACGGAGGACTGCACGCTCCCTTTGGAGAAAGAGAGGGCCGTGATTCTTGCTCCCAGAAGAACTGGAATAGTTATTTACCCACAGCAAGAAAATTGTATTTTTGGGCAAAAGGGAGCTGTAATGTTTTCCTGTTACAGTAGTTGGCAGCATTTCTCTATAGCCCAAACAGTTCTTTCTTAATGGGTTGTAAGTTTATTAGAGGGGGAGAAGTATAGGAACAATTTTGGAATTCAAACAATATATGCTGACAGTAAGATACGTTTAAACCCTGGGAGCCCAATAGCGACTGAGTGAAAGAACAGCAGAGCAGGACCCAGAACCAGGAGCCTGAGCTGAGGGGATACTGGTGGCTAGGTGCAGAGAAGCGTTGTATGTACGGTGATTTTCAAAGCATAGGCTATTTGGAATAGACACAGTAAGGATATCACTTGCAGCTTTTTCTGGGTTCATCCAGATGTTTCAACTTACGAAATTTGAGTGATAGCATGGGGAAATGGGAACCAAATGAGTTAGCTGAGACAACTGCACTTGGAAGCTGAGGTAGCCAAGTGAGCTATCAAAGGCATGGAGGTGCATTTCATGGAAATACATAATAAGAAAGTTAGGTAGCGACCTGCCTCTCCTACAGAACTGATTATAATCCACCCTATGACCCTGATTTTCCTCTCCCATTAACATCTTGTCTCTAATCCTCCTTTGCTTCAGGGGAAGGTTACTGGAGAGGCTGCTGTGGGTTAACCCTGGCAGAACTTGTCTTACCATGTAGCTTCATCTTACAGTGGCCACACAAACCTGACACATAAGGGAGGAATGAGCTCTCGCTTCAGGGAATGCTGGGGGGCCTCTTGTTCAGCCAGTTGCCAGTGTTTGCCCTCGTTTTCCTTTATCAGTGTGAGCACTAGGTCCTTTTCTCCACAGCTCCCCATGCAGCTGCAGCACTGGCACTTCACCAGGCTCCCTCCCCCAAGCCAGGCACCTACCGCAAATACACTCTCCCATCAGGAACAGCCATCAGCTGTAAACAACAAGGAAAGCCACTTGATTTTGGGCATCATTTTGTTCCTTGGAGAGAGTGTTGCCTGTGTTGTGGCACTGGTGGCTGATATAGCCGGGGTATAAGCTGCTATTGTAGCTATAACCATAGTGCAGCAGGTGTTAAATCTAGTGTGTGTGTTGCACTGAACGCATTTGAAGGTTGGGTGCTTAGCTGGATGGTAAAATAGCAAACACCTTAGGCCTAAATACCACAGGAAAACCCCTCACTTACATGTATATCAGATGCGTTTTCCTCGTGGCACCATTCTTCAACAGATGGTTGTTAAATCCCTTTTCTCTATGTTCAAAGGAGCAGAGGAATGTTTGCATCCCATCCCAAGGCAGCTGCCTGCCCTGACCCCCCGCAGCATTTGGGGAGGTTTGCAGGGTACCGCAGAAGCCCACTGCAGGTGCACAGCTCTCATTGACTCCTGCCAGCTGGAGTCCACACTGCTGTCAGAAAGGCCAGTCTTGCACTTTCCATCTCAGCACCCCCCACCATCTCCTTGTGCCAGCCCCAGCATCCACCCAGCCACTCGGCTAGCCAATTCAGCAAACTGAGCCGACTGAAAATTAACCCTACCAAAAGGGAAAAAAAAAAAAGGAGGGGAGGATTGTCGCGAGACCAATCAGCCCCCGGCGCCGCAGACCCTACAGCCAAAGGAGCACAAGTGTCAGCAGAGGGGAGAGAGCTGCCTTTTGGCAGGAGCCCAGCTGTAGGTCAGCTTAGGCCAGTTGTGAAACTGCACATTCGCTCAGCCCCCGAGCTGCTGAGGGAGCCGCGTGCTCACCGCCAGCTGGCCACCCAACTCCTCCAAACCTTGCCGTGGCAAGCTTCGCTGTTGGTGTGTGTGCAAGGGAACCGGTAACACCTTTAATGGATCCAGGTACTTCTGCAATTCATGTCTAAGACCTTGCAGAGTTAATGCCCATTCTCCCAAGCAAGAAAGGAGCAGATTCTTACTGCACGTGCACTGCGAACACCCCGCGAGGGTGATTTAATGTTATCCCATGAGAGTAAGTGCCTCAGGGCAGAGCTGCGTCTTGTTCTCCTCCAAAGCGGGATGCATAAATAGTTAATAGAAGAACAAAAGAGGACAGCTATGCCGCGGTTTACACCAGGAAAAGTGAGAACACAAATTAACCTTATGGCTTGCCTTCTGAAGAGCGACACAAAGTTTTGGACATTGTTTCAGTAGTGTTGCAGCAGTGATGGTGTCAGGCTATAAGCAAGGCAGAATTTATAGGAAGAGATAAGGTCTTTTACTAGACCAGCTGACCACACTGTAGAAAGCAGACACCCTTGCAGACACATAAGCCCTTCTTCAGGCCTGTTTCAGATTTGAAGAACTTGTGTCTCTGAAAGCATTGTTTTGCCTAGGAAATAGGTTGGTCTAATAAAGCTCTTTTCCACCAATCTTGCCCCACTGCTGATTTAAGGGTACTCTTCAGGCAAAAGTTTCAGCTTTTTGAAAACGAAG
>NW_008825109.1:3746690-3752120 GCF_000699105.1 Pygoscelis adeliae | reverse complement strand
CGCCCTTGAAACATTAACTCGTAGATCCACATTGTTAAAGGCACATCAGAGGCAGGAGTGCAGCGCCGCCAGTTACACACTGAATTAAATCTTCTCCCTTCTCTCCCCCCTACCAGGCACGGCCACGCGCCATCTAGTGCAGTAACAAAGAACACTGCCTGACATACCGTGCACATGTAGGTTACATTTATCGTATTAAGCCGTGAAACGATGCCTACCGGAGAGCAGGCTATTTTTTTCAAACTCAAGTTATTTGTTTTAAGGTAGCTATCCTAAGGAAAGGGCCTTTCCCAGCCTTTGTTGTTATGTAAACTGGGGCACTTACCGGCCACTACTGTGATGGGATAGACACAAGCAAAAGACAAAATTTACACAAAAATTGCTTAATACGTGTTCAGTAACCTTGAAGGGGCCTGTAAGGTAGCTGTTGCCTAAAATACTTCCTGCCTAAAGGCAGTTGCTGTTATAAAAGTAACCTTGTCACTGTGTAACTGCGGCACAGAAGTGAACTGGACTCCTTGCACCCCAGAGCCAGATTCATCCCACTGGTGAGGCTGCAGCCTGCGCCGAGGAGCTGAGGAATCCCTCCGAGTCCTTCCTGCTTCGGGCTGTTGCACTGTAGCTGCAGCCAGCGCTACAGGAAGCAATGCTGAGCACACACCCTCCCTTTGTGCTTTATGAACCTTACAAAGGCAGCAAACACTTGTCTTTCGTCAGCGAATAAAGCAGAGAGCGTAAGACACAGAAGATTTATAGGTATAACGTCCCAGCACTGCACGCTTGGATTTACCCTCACTCAAATCCCATTTACTTTAATAGGAATGTTGCTGCTAAAAGCCTGCATGATGTTTAAAATATTTACCCCATAGGGAGCAGATAATCTGGGAAGTAACAAGGTGCCATTTCCTACCGAATGTGTTCTCTGACTATAACCACATGTTAATGGTACAATTTAGGGCCATGCTAGAGCAAAGTGTCGATTCACCACTTAACCGGCACAGTTAAGCTGTGCTGCCATGTGAATTGGGAAGGTTCTGTTTGCTGTCATGCTGATATTTGTCAGATAGGAAAAAGAAAAAAAAAGAAAATTAAGATACCAAAGCTGGAACAGCAGGCTTCCTTGTGTGGCTTGCTTTTCTTATTTTTTCTTTTAATCCTCAGAACAAAACAATTTTATTTTGGAGTCCAGCTCTGAAGTTTATTAGATTTCTGTGAGCGCTGCAGTGGTGCTCCTCACAGGTGACCAACACAAATGGTGTGGTGGCTCTAGAGACCACGTTAAGCATAGGAGCAGGATGCTTCGTGTCAGAAATTCTGTCTTCCTTTCCCAGAATGTCAAAATGCTGTGTAGCCCTTCATTTTGCCAGGATTTTGCCCGTTCTGGTGTGGACATCAGCAGATTTTATTCTGTCCTTTGCAACATGAAGCAAAGACAGGAGCTGAGTTCTCCCACCGTGTCGCCTACCCCTTGCTCAGCTCTGAATGAAGGCACATCAGCACAGCACAGCTTAAAACCTCCGAAGAAGCCATAAAGCCCAGCAGTCCCCATGAAGCCTATCTCAGAAACTGTAGCTTCGCTCCTACCTAGACTAAAGCGGTGCTTGACTGACTCTTCTTGTTGGTGGACAAGGAGACGTGTTTTGGGATGTATTAATGAGTGTGTTGGGAGGGATTAACCACAGTCCTTCACCTTAAAATGGCTTCAGCTTGATTTCTTATGGAAATGAGGGCCTGTGATCGCGTGGGCAGCTGTATACGTATGTCTCAGTCTGTGCTTTTCTGCATATCTGCCCTTCTCCTAGTAACTTCTGAATTCACTGACCAATTTTAGCAATCTGTTACAGAGGAGTAGCAGTCCTAAAGACAATTAAGTTGCTAAATGTTCATTAAAGTTGGCAGTGAACTACAGGAGAAAGAACTTATTGTCATTTAAAATAACAATGTGGCTCAACACATACTTGCCCCGGAGAATCCTCACCGGGGAGGATATTATGCAAACCCTTTTTTCCTCCCCACGTGTGTTTTAGCAAAGCAGGATCCAGCCCTAAAAACTGCCGTTTCTTTCTAGATTGTTTCTAGAAAGGAGGGGATCCTAGATGTGTTATTCCATAGATAATTAACCACCAAGCACTAATGAATTCCTTCAAACATGGTGCAAGGCTTAGCGGAGAGTGTGCCGTAACATCCTGCCAAACGAAGCAGTTCATTCAAAACTGTAATGGGATCACTAGCCGCGTTACCTAAACTACTAGAAATAATCTAGTGGGATTAGAAAAGTTTATTTTGATGTGGTGTACGTGGTAACATCCAAACGATTTCCATCAGGTCTTTGCGTCGAGCTTAGCGTACATGTTGTCGTTCACCCATTTTGTACTCTAACCCCATCCATTTTGTGCATGCGGTGCGGCAGCAGCAGCACCTTGGTCTCAGGCAGCAGAGGAGCAGCCGCATTACCCAGTTGCCAGTTTGCAGGGAGGAATTGTCTCACTTTGCAGCCCTGCCCCACAAACAGGAGACAGCAGAGTCCCAAAGCACAGCTTGAGCAAGTGGGTGACATTGCTTCTTTGGGAGCCCAAAACCCCTTGTGTCATGACACAGAGAAGGGGTGGGGGTGACAGGCATCCCTGCTCATCCCCGAGCCCAGAGCTACCACTTAAAACAGATGTCTGTGTAAAAAGGCCCCACACCTGCCAAACCACCAGCCTCAAGCTTCCTTCCTCATTTCTT
The DNA here is from genome assembly GCF_000699105.1 of Pygoscelis adeliae. Taxonomy (NCBI): domain Eukaryota; kingdom Metazoa; phylum Chordata; class Aves; order Sphenisciformes; family Spheniscidae; genus Pygoscelis; species Pygoscelis adeliae. The sequence continues at coordinate 3,749,393 of NW_008825109.1, read as the reverse complement.
CAGGCCTCAGAATAACAAGAGCATTTGTGCAATGTGCAGTGCACCCTGTGGTTTTCTCTTCTCCCTGAAGACATGCTATCTAATCTCCCTGGAGCAAAAAATCAGACAGCAAGCCTTACAAGATGGGAGAAAAGAGGTGAACAGTGAAGCAATGTGCACTTTGCTCAGCTGGCTTCACTTTTCAACACCAAAAAAAAAGGAGGAAAAGCGTGGGTCAGTGTTGCAGACCTCGCCGGAGAGGCATTTGAATCTGATAAAAAGTACGAGTGCCTCATTTGCACGTATACTGCAGTGCAGCCCCCCAAGCATTAAACTAGAAAAAATCCGTTAACTGAAAAGTCATCTTGAATCGGAAACTCTCAAGGGTTCAATTTTAAACTACGGCAAGAATTTAGTGTTTTATTGCTGCTTTGCTTTTGGTTCCTGTTTTTGCTAGCGTTGAGAAACGAGGTGCCTTAGGAAGCTGCGTGGTGTGTAACACGCAGTATCAGCCTGTATACAAAGGAAGGAAGATGATGTGGCAGAACATTGTTGAGGAAAGATCCTGTTTGTACAGGGAGCTGGAGAATAGTAAAGCAGAACAGAGCAGGGATGCAGAAAACCCAGAAATGAAAGGAAATCAACCCAAAATGCTCGTGAATCCTGTTTGTGTGCAAAAGCCCGCTAGAGCCACTGAAACAATTTAGAAATCTGGTTTATTTGTCTTTTCTCAGATTTCCTATCCTGTAGTAGAGGGGAGGAGAGAGGAGAAGAGAGGGGAGACACACTCGGTTGCCTTCCCCTGCCGGTCTTTTCTCCCGTGGCAGTCCTGCAGCAGTTGCGCATGTGACTCCGGCAGCAGTTAGGTTTGCATCAAAACTGCCAGAGCCGACCAAAAGTTTCTTAACAGTAATTCCTAGCTATGGTTTATCCCAGGGACGCTTGGTTTCAGGAACAACTTCTGAAAACGTCCTGTCTACCTTTGTGATTTTTGTAGATGTATGAAAAGCCTTCTCTTAGTTTATTTCTGTGAAATAATTAACTGATTCGATGAGCTTCAGTTTCTGATAAACATTTGCCTGTTCTGCAGATACTGTATGTATAACAGAGGGAAATCACTTCCCTGCGATATTTGTCCATTTCAGATTTCGTACTCTTTTGTTAGCCTTTTTAAAGCACAGCCACTTAAAGTCATTACACTCTTTAAGTAAGTCGCTAATACGATTTTTAATAAACCCATCTTTCCAAAGTCATATCAAACATCTTGATAACGGAGTATCTTGTCTCTGCAACAGGAGGATTAGCCTGTGAGTAATCTGGGTGGTGCTGCAGCAAATGGGGTTTTTTTCTAAATTGATTCAAGCGGTTTATGGTCAAATTTAGAGACCAATACGTGCACAGTGGCAAAACCCTGCATCCAAATACAAGCATTTGTAGTTCCTTTTTGCTTGTATATAACCTTCCTGCGTTGGTGTGAGCAACTTTGATCTTTGATACAGTGACCAGCTTCCTGCAGTAGGCGGAAGAGACATTCTTAACCGTGTCTGCAAGCTGCGTCAAGACTTTATCAAAGTTGCTGACTCCTAAAATTCAGGCGAGCAATGCCACAGTGCATATTATAAATGACCCTTTTCTCCTGGCCTGCTGGCTGTAAACAAGCTTGACGCAAATTTAGGCAAGGAAAGCACCATGCCAAGGTGCTTATTGATTTCTTTGTGTTGTGATTCTGGTGGTTTGGGTGGAGCCCGTTAAAGCCCTCTATAAAAAGGCAATGCATGAAAATGCACACACACCCCCCAAATTAGCAATAACTTTAGTTGTAACAAGCCGGAGACATTCCAACGCACATCAGAGCCTTCCTGGACCCAAGCAAAGAATAACATGATTCTTATCCCAAGGCACCCGAAATGCGGTCAGCCAGTGCTGAGTGGGGTGTGAATCACAGGCCTGGGAGAGAAGTAACAGGTCAGGGATGTTCTTCTAAGCATTGAGGCAAGCCTGTTTCTTCAGGTGATTTCCACAGGGAACTTGCCTGATTTGAGCTTTTCTATGGCTGATGAATGACGTCACTGAATAATTTTGGTCATTCTAATGGCAGGTGCAATATGGGGGCACAAGGGGAAAGCACAGCGGGGGTAAAATCCCTCTCTTGTTTTAGATACCTCATCTCCTGCTCCTCTGTGATGTGGCTGGCACCACTCACTCTCTGCTGATGGGATGGGGTGAAAGGAGCTACTGGAGACAACTAAAGCTCTTGTTCACAGCTGCAGCAAGGTAGGATGGTGCCATGGGCTCCACCAGCTCTCTGCCAGGTACAGTTGGGTGCCATATGGCTAGGAGGTCCCCAGACACAGTTAGATGCCATATGGCTAGGAGGTCTCAGGACCGTGAGGCTTGTGGGCAGGTATGGGCTCCAGGCAGCAAGTCCTGCCTTCCCATGTGGTCCACATATGAAGTGGGAGTAGACCTGTTTATATCAGGGATGTGTTTCGTATATATCCACATGATCTCTCCTAGAGGTCTCATCCTGTGCCGGGGACACAGGGATGTATGCCACCCCAGCATGCATGCAGTCTCTTTCACCATTAGCAGTAAATCATAGAATCATAGAATCATTAAGGTTGGAAAAGACCTCTAAGATCATCGAGTCCAACCGTCAACCCAACACCACCATGCCTACTAAACCATGTCCCTAAGCACCTCATCTACACGTCTTTTAAATAC
>NW_008825109.1:3742662-3746193 GCF_000699105.1 Pygoscelis adeliae | reverse complement strand
AGAATCATAGAATCATCGGCTCATGTTCAGCTGTCTGTCAACCAGCACCCCCAGGTCCTTTTCCGCCAGGCAGCTTTCCAGCCACTCTTCCCCAAGCCAAATGACCCAACTCTCTATGAGGCAGCAGCAGTGCTGCAAATTTTAAACCAAAAAATGCCCCAGCATGCTTCCAAGCCCCTCATGTCTGAGTATGCCAAGTGGTGTCTCAGGAGGGATGGGACATGAAGTTCACATAGCCATCGGCGCCAGGTTTCATATCTGCATGGTGTGGGTGCAGGCACCTGACAGGACATCAGGGAGTGCTTGGCCCAGGTCTGCCTCTGCTGCTTCATTGTTGACTAGGCACATTAAAAGCTTCATTGTGGTAAGGAATGTCCTCTCTTCTCACCATTTTGGTAAATTTGTGCAGCCTCTCTGGGTCTGTATGATGCATGTCTGAAAAGGAAATGGGAAGGAGCTGCAAATGGAAATTTCAAGCCATCAGCAACAGAGCAAACCCCAACCAACTTCCCATAGCATGGGTGGAAAACTCGGGCAGTGCGCTTCAGCTTCAAGTGATAGGAGACGATGAACTTTACACGTAGTCTTCTGAAATCAGCAAGTGCTGGAGATACTGTGAAAGAAGTGACTTTGTCCTGGCTGTATCTGCCCCAGGAGAGGGCACAGGCTCAGGCCCAGGTTTGAGCATCCCCTGGCACAGCTCTGCCCTTTGGCTTTGAGCCCTCTCTGAGATGCTGTTCCTCTGGGCTGGCCACCCTTTTTTGTCTGGGGGTGGCTGTGGGAGGGGAGCTTGCCATATATAAGAGCTCTGCTGTGCCACTTGCTGACGGGGAGACAACACGCTCTGGACTGTTTTGTTCACAACAGAAATCACAGTGTCAAATTTGTCTTTAGCTTTGCTAGAGATGTACCAGAGTGAGTTTTGGCCCGTAATGGCATTACGCATGTCCAGTTGCCATGAAAACACCTGTGAAAAAGGTGAAAAGCAGGGAAAAAGATCTGCAATATGAGAGCTTAATATCTGTATTGTCTAAGTTTTCTGTACACGCATCACCCCAATAGAGAAATGATCACCATGAGCAGATAGCACATGAAGGAGTCTTGTTGCAGAATCTACGCTCATCTCCAGTTAATTAGTTTCTCACCCAAGGACTGCTGAGTGTGTTATCTCATCCCAGGAAAGAGCCACTCCCACCAGCAGTATAATTTAACAAAGCTACGAACCAAATGAGTTGCCAGCCTGCAAAACCCTCTTACCAATGGGATTCTCATTCCCCACAAGGTGTGGTTTTCAGGTGGGCACTTTCAGACTCTCGGATTACTTTGCTAGGCTGAAGAAGCTTATGCAATACATGTGTATCTGTAAGTTGATATATAAACCCGTCTGAGATTCGCCTGAATAAAAAGTTTAGCACTGAAAGTATGCAAGTTTTGCAGACTTGCAGCGTCCCACACAGTGGTCATGGTGCTGGACTGCATTAATATGGGTAAAGGCTTCCTTTTGTGTATGTGAGAAGAGGAGTGAAAATGTGATTGTCTCATACCGTTGCAGGTTTGTAAATATAGTTTTCTAGAACCATGAACTCCAACACTAGACTTGGTGGAAGGGATGGAGAGAGGATAATTTCCCTTGGAAAGGCTGGATAGCTGAATAGGTGTTCTCTTGAATATGCTGAAAGTAAGAGAGCAAGGGATGCTGATTATCAGAGTGCTTCCCAGTCAGAAAAAAGAGAGCGAGCATTTTCAGTCCGTGGGGAGATGGATGGAGAAAGAGGGCAAGTCCAGTATATGTGAAGGTAGGAGCTTCATACAGCCTTGCTGCCGGGCTTGTTTTCTGTGCTACTGGCCCAGGGAACTGGTAAAACTGGACTGGGACAGTAAAGGCGGTAATCCCAATTCATCATTTATAGCCTGCTCGTGTCCAGGCAGACACATCTATCCCAGCCTCCTCAGATACAGCGAGCTGCTGCATTTCACAATCATGGGAAGGGCTTCCCAGCTGCACGATCCAAACGTTTTGAAGTGAAACATGGTGCATTATATTAACTTGGTTCAGACAATCAGCTTTAAACATCTGAATCTCATTTCTTGATGCTAATTCCTCTTGCTCAATCTTTATTTCAGCTGTGTGGAATTCTCAGACCTTTCTGACCCCGACTTATCATTTCCTGATGTTTTATTGCTAAGTCATGGAGGTTTCAGGGAGGCTGATGTTTCTAAAATGTGCACACCTTTGATTGTACGCATGGCTGGCGTGTCAGACTGAACTTTTCATATGCTCTGTATATATCACTGTCTCCACTGCTGTGTCCTCTGCAGTTTCACCATTCGGTGCGCTTATCTGCATGCCCCATTAGTGCAGTCCTCCTTAAAATGTGGTTATTATTTAAGGCTTTTCAAAAGCTCAGCCTCTGCACACTACAAAACTCGATCTGAGCCTACGTCCGCTCTTGTCACTCATGCACAGGTTCCATCTGTTCCCCTTTTCCTCTCCCGTTGCTGCTTGCCACATCCAGACCACATGCTGCTTATACATTGTACAATAGACATTTCTGCACACACACTTTTGAAAATGTGGCTCTTAGAGCTTTATTGTTCACATGTGTCTTGTTGCTTAAGGCAAGTTTTATCAGTAATGATTTTGTTGTTTACTGACACGTAGAATAAAATAGGGTACTGTTAAAATGTGACTGGAGGAGAGGAGAAGGGCCTTCGATACACCAATTACACAATTTCTGCCAGCTTTCTGATCATTCCCCCCTGCCACCACTTCCCGAAGTTCTGTAGTTGCCCAAAGATAAAGCCAGATCCTAACATCACTTACAGCAGTGTAAGGGCTGGTCCGCTCTGCATAAGGCTGCTCCACGTTGGTAAGGATTCACCAGTACCTCCTACGCTCCTGTGTCTGGTGAGGAGAGGGGATGGGACCTTCTAGCACTCCTTTCCAGCAAGGCAGCTCTAGCTTCTGCTTTAGATCTCCTTTACAGGTCCCCAGTGGCACCTTTGCATAATGGCTATATTCTTCCATTTGGGGAAAAAAAAATCCCTACAGAAACTAGTTCTGGAAGTGAAATCAGTGCTAGGAGGGTCTATGAAGACGCTTCTCTTGCAGGAGCTGAGCTGACCTCTAGCAGCTACCCCAGCGCGCGGACTGGAGCAGACCCAGAGGTATGCAATGACAAGGGAATTAACGCAGGCAGATCCCCTGGGAGCTGTCTCAGGTCTTTCCCATCACACCTTGCTCCATACCTGTGGTGAGACTGGAGTATCTGCAAACAGATCACGCTGGGTGCAACTCCCAGTAATGTTGCTGGGTGTCAGCAGGGGGAATGGCACAGAGCCCATTACACTGGATTATTGCTACCCAGGGATTTCCCGCAGCAGGGAAATCCCCAGCTGCCCAAAACCTCTGGTTTCCCACCTGTAGAAGCCCAAGGCCTATGGTGATGATAATTTCTGCTACTGGGGAAAGCAAAGGCTACAGAAACCCACAAATGGTAGGAATAGACCCAGTTTCTATCAGACACTTGT
>NW_008825109.1:3739642-3742628 GCF_000699105.1 Pygoscelis adeliae | reverse complement strand
CCAAAGACAGCGTCTGTTTCTGAAACAGAGATTTCCCAAGAAGAGAGGCAAGCAGCCACACAGCTCAGCTTGCATCCCTTATGTACAACCAGACGCTGCGTGCTTGGCACTCGCTCCCCTGGGCACAGCAGAGGGCACACCCTGAAATGCTGGAGAGCTGATGGCAAGAGTCTCATTTGGGAGGGCTTCTGAAAAGAAGACATGAGCACAGGAACATAAAGACCCTTCCACTTCTGTCCATGGACTACAGCCATGGCTCATAGGGTGTCTCATGGCTCCTGTTCCACCCTGTGGCTCCCATCCCACCCAGTCCCCTCTGCAGGTCAGCAAAAGTGGCAAGGAGACCCAAGGTCCCTTTCCCCTGAGAAGAGGTGGACAGGAAGAGCCAACTTTTGTTTGCACTAAAATACTCATCAGTTTCAGATACAATGTGCTGAATATTTTGTGTATCGCCCTGTACCAAAGTTTGAGGCCGTTCATCGGCCAGAGGGGAGGCACAAAGGATACGAAAGAAGAGAATGGAGCAGAGCTCTTGTCACACTGTTGTAGGTTAGAAAGGAGGCAGGTAGGAACAGAGATGAAGCAAGTGCTTAAAAGAGTTATTCAGGAGAAACAAGGGCTTTAAGTGATATTTGAGTATGGGAAAGTAATCAGTATCCGTGGTTTCCATTGGTGTTCAGAGTGCTAAAAGCAGAAGTGGTTGCTGGAGTCTGAACAGGAATCTGAGGCTGAGCTCTCAGCTTCCTCCCAAATTGGGTGAGAAACTATTCACTTGATTTACAGGCTCACTGGCAGAAGAGGTCTTATTTTATAGAATTTTGTGTTTTTTTGAAACAAATTGCTTTGTGAGCAGTGGAACTAATGGCTCTTGGTTTCCTGTGGGTCTGTGACCCTTGCTTCATAGTCGACGTCTTTCTTCCCCCTCCTCCTAAAATAAAATATCTGCAACAAGTCCAACTCTCCCCTCCCTATATGCTCTAAGACTCCTCACTGGGTAGCAGTCAGGTATGTATATATTGGCTGACCAGCTAATGCATACGTGGTCAGCCAGCGTGCACACACTCACTAGCCAGTTGGCTGCTGGCTGCATTTCTCTAATTAAGGTCTCTGTCTCACCCAGCCATCAATTTGCACAAAATTTAGAAAGGAAATCAATAGCTTTTGAAACTTCTACCTTTCTGTCCTATGTGAAATCAGGTAAAAATTATTGATGGAGCTGGACAGACAGACTGAACCTGAGCTAAAAAGGTTCTGTTGTATTGGCTTTGGATGTACATGTAGGACGTCAGTCCAGGTTCTGGAATTCATTTCTCTCTCTCTCTTTTTTTCAGCTATTTTTAACCTGGATGTGTTCTGTGATTTGTTTCCCACACAGCATTGAAACTGGCACAGCTGAGAGGTGAGTGAGTGGTGGGAGAGGGGAAGGGGAAATCAGGGGATGCTTATGTTGGCGCTGCTGCTGAAAGAAGTGCTCATCAAACGATAGCCTCTCAGATCTGTATAACGTGGAGTCCCACACCACCCCACAGAAAAGTTGTGAAGATAAGTATATTCACAGTCTTAAAGTGCTCAGGTATAGGGCACAAAGAGCATCAAGGCATCCTGTAAAAAAACCACTGAACAGTGGCCAGTTTTGAAGTGTAACGTTTTCTGTCATAGTTCATCATCTCAGTACTGCCCACATTCCTGTGGGTACATCTACAGACATCCCTCTGTGTAGGGTCTCTTAAGAAAAATCATTTTTGTGGCAGCCCAGTCACTGTACATAGTGCACATTGACTCACAGGATCAATTCTAGAAACCCTGTATCTGAGTTACTATCCATACAAACCTGGGGCTTGGAAGGACAGAGGTTTTATCTGGAAAAATACATAGGAAAAAGTTTCTTGAGCATTAATTTACAAAATGAGACCTCTAATTGCGAAGCATTTCTTCAGTTAACTGTAGATGATTATAATATGTGAGATCTGCCTTTCCCCCCTGTGTTCTGTTTAACACCGTTTGTTAGACATGAAAGGAAAAGGGGATTAAAAGGGAGAGATGGTATTGTAAACAGCCCTTCAGGGTAGGTGGGAAAACAACAGTAACTCTCTCAAACAGAACACAGGGATGCCCTTAGGAAAAGGTTTTGAAAGTGTCCTGCATTTGAAAGTTAATGAGTAAATAGATCTCAAACATTACTTTAAAGACTGACAATGCCAGCTTTAACATCTCAAGCATGCACCACAACTGAGAAGAGACAAAGGGAATTTTTAATGGGCAATAAATGGACTAATATTTTTGGATGCAAAGCTAAAAGCGGGTTAGTTCTGATGGGATGTGGGTTTGTTGTGTACTTCCTGACACCGTGGCTTTACTGTATTGGGTTTGTTTGCCTTACACTATCTTTTGATGAGGTACCACTTTTTCCTTTAAAAAGGAAAAAAAAAGGTGCTCTTAGTAAATACTTCTTTGAGCTACAGTAAATCCATTGGATATAGAGTTTGCTGGTTTTGGGGGGGTTGTGTAGGCATGTGCCAGACCATCTCACCACTATCCTGTGATGCCTTACTTCACACCTAGCTCAGGTTGCTTGGTCATCTCTGCCCCTGCAGTGTTGCAAAATCACCTTGCATAGACATCCCCATGCCGGTGAGAGGCTGGCAGGCAGGCAGCAAGACCCCTTTCCACGAGCAGATAACAGCACAGGCACGTTTAGCCCTGCTGCAGGCATGCCCCCCTCGTGTCCGGTGGATCCCAGCCAAGGTCCCAGACTTGACATCTCTCCTTGGAGCAGTCCCGTACTGTCCCATACTGTTGCACTTCAAATGAACAAACTCGGTTACTGTGTTCTGGATGTCAGGCATTTTGGAGGAAAGCTGGTCTTATCTAGAGCTTTTGTACAGCTCCTGTCACGGCCTCCTGACCCTCAAGGTCCTCTGCACATGGCTGTCATGAGCATTCAGTAGTTACAGTGGCTTCCACAAGCATGACTGTGCCTTTGTGG
>NW_008825109.1:3692403-3739596 GCF_000699105.1 Pygoscelis adeliae | reverse complement strand
AAAGCAGGTCTCCCTTTCCTTTCCCCAGAGCTGGCTGAAGGCATAGACGAAGTCACCTCCTGAGATGGCAGACTTCCTATTTTGCTTATGCCAGGAGAGACAAAAACAGATGTTTCTGATGTAAACAGTTCATCTGTGCCTACTGCCCTCAGCTGAAGGGAAGACGCCCAGCCCCTTGCTTATTCCCAGCAGCCCATGGAGGGCAGAAAGAGCCACTACATGGGGAGGAGGAAAGGGAAAAGGAGTGATCTTGCTGGGGAAGAGGGATGGGAAGGATGTATAGGTTGGAACGGAAATCTTGTGTTAAGGGAATTGGCATCAACCAAGGATTGGGAGAGGCAGGGAAGGAGAGAAACAGACAGAGAGTCTCTATTTCAAGCCAAATGCCAAGGTTATCAAAATCACTGTACATCTGGGTATGCTTTTACCTGCCTAGAATCATTCAAAACCCCACTGATGTCCTCCAGACCCTTTACCCACCCAGGGTCCCCAAAACCGTATCGCCTGTTCCCAGCTGACCCTCGCTTACCCTCACACCTCAGAAATGCATGGGCCACTTCACAAACCTTCTTCCTACCCCCCATTTCTCCCAAAACTCCTCTTCCATTACCACAACATTGAGACAGGCTTGCCTACACCAGCGTAAGTTGCCAGCCTAAAAAAAGAACAGAGAATCAGCTCCCTAAGCTTTAGACACCCAGACATGAGGGAGCACGTGCCAGGCCTTGACAGAACAAATTAATAGCACCTCCACCCCCTTATCACAGCTGCTTTCTGGCTCACTTACCCTATTCCTAAGGGTCAGCCACCACCTTCCACTGCTTTCTCAGTTGATAAAAAACACTTAGTTTAACTTCTCTGCTCAGTCATTGCAGACTAAAATCTCAGTCTGCTCACACCTTCATGCCAGACCCAGCCTCTCAGCTACGGGTTGTACTGCTCCTTGGAAACCTCCCATCCTTCTCCCTGCACTCAGCCTCTCGCCATGCGACATCCTGACCTTGTGCAGCATCTGCCCTCTCTGCAGGAGAGGTGCCTGCGCTCCTGCACAGATCACTTCACTCCTCATCCCTGCAAGCTTGAATACTTCAATACTTGGACAGAGGTACAGGCTTGGCTCCTCTGTGTCCTCTTCCTCCCTTCTCAGGGCATTTTTCAGTACATTCCCAGTCTCCTCCTTCTCATTAGCTTCTGGGTTAGTCTTCCTTGAGCTTACCGCTATCTACGTGACAGGCTGCCGAACAGGCACATAACCTTTCACTTGACTTCTACCAGGGAATGCAGCTTTGAGCTGATAAGGGTATGACTGAGGCCAGTTCTCCTGCCCCGTCAGTGATGACACCATGTGGGGTCAGCTCTGCTATGCCTTCTCTTTACACTGTGGTAGTTACCACCAGCAAAATGCTAGCTTTATACTATCCAAAAGCAACAACTGCGTTTAGCCCACCTTTCATACAGAGATACATACCTACCTACGTACATATACAGACATACATATATTGGCTTTACTGAATCCTGTCCAATTTCTGGCATCCTTCTGAGCAACGGGAGCATGAAAGTACAGAAGGAAGAAGATACTGAGCTGCTCTATGTGTTTATGAGTGAGAGACTGCTTGCACCAGTGGCCGTGTTCGTGTTCTTCGGTGCAGTCCCAGCCCCAGGCACTCAGAGGACACAGCCAACTGGTGCAAGGCTCTAGCCAAGCTTGTTGTGACCCTCTTTGGAAAAACTCAAGAGTTCAGCTTTCTGGCTGATAAAGTTGGTATTGTGAAGAAACCAGAAATACTAGTCCTGCTCAAGAGCTGTGCTGCGCCCCAGGCGAGAATACGAACACAGGCTTCTCCCTCTAAATAAAAGTGAAGCAATCGGGTATTCTCAGTGCAGCCCCAGGTGGAAGGCCCTGCTCGCTGGGGGTACATACAGTGTGTGGCTCCAAGGGCGATGCTGTGAGCCTGGGGACAGGTGGAGCAAGGGAACATAAACCCATCCGGATAAAGGGTTTGCTCATGGTGCAGAACCAAAGAGGAGTTTCAGCACTGTGCCTTCCCTAGGTGAAAGTTAGGTCGTCTCGATGCCTCGTTGGATTTGACTCACAGAGAACAGCATCGCATTCAGCACAAGGTGAAACACAGGGGAGAGGAACTGCACGGGCAGGTGTATGCAGACAAGCAGATGGAAAAGGTGGGTGCTCTAATACTGTTAATGGCAAGCATTGAAGAAAGAGGGAGAGTTTGAAGAGGGCTAGAAAAAAAGTCGAAATTCTCCTTACCATGCATGAGATCAAATATAGAGCAAGGGTAGGTCCGGGACTTTTCAGTGGGAGGAGGAAGCCCCTCCAGCTAAAAACTGTGCTCTCATTTCCCATCCTCGTCCACTGCCCAAAGACTCATGGCAAGCAGCAATATCAAGTGAGAAACACCAACCTTAGTGGATATTAATTTAGCAATCCCCAAATTCAAGCAAACACCAAATCCCACCACAGCCCAGGGGATGGCCAGTTTCCCAGCTTGTTTCCTGCTCCTGTGCCTTGCCTCATGCTAAACATGCATTTATTCTTCAGAAAAAGACACTTGGACTAAACAAAACAGTCCTGTTACCACCCCTGAAAAACCACACTCCGACATCCCTTCCCTTCAGTCCCCCTCACTGCAGTGCAGTGCAGGGCATAAGTCATCTGACCAAGTGCCGGTGTCAAACTCGGATAAAAAGCTCCGGGACTCCAGTAAGTGTACTGACTGTATCTCCACTGACTGTAATGGGCAAGCTGCACTCCAGGACTCACCGACACCAAAAACCCTATGGATGCACAGTGATGACCGAAAGCCAGACCTGTAACGTGCTACAGAAAAATAACAGGCATTGTGAGTGTCTCATGTCCTGCCATAGCAGGGACTGTTTGGCAGGTATTTTAGAGTGAACACATCTAGACCCCTAACTTTATTCATGTCCAAAACTGGTGTGTATTTTTCCTTGGACAGTGCCCAATCTGCAGAGTTAGTGTTTTCCACACAAAAATGCCTGGTTGGTAAACTTCCAAGAAGTTCTATTTTTGATTCAATGAACAATGGCAGCTTTCCATGGAACTTACTTTTCTTTCCTTCTTTCCTCCTTTCTTTCCCGGCCCTCCCCTCCGCAAAAGAAGATGATTGCTAAAAAATCCATAAATTTTCATTTGGAAATGCTACCCAGGGGCCCCATGGATGTTAGAGTTCAATTGTCTTGTTCTGCAGGAGGTTGGATGGTTTCTTTAGTAGTCCTTTTGTACCTTGAAAATATACTGGGGAGGGTGTCCCCATCTTTAAATTTTCATTGAACTGTCTTTCCTTCATCTTGAAGAGAGTGCAGCGGAGGCTCGGCCGTAGACTTCTGAAAACTCTCACGTTTTTTAACACTATGCTGCTGCTCCTGAGGCCATACGGTTACTCGTGACCATGAAGGATGAGGAGCAGAGTCACAGCTGTGGAGAAGCCACTGGAATCCACCACTCCATGGTCAGAATAAAGATCTGCTGATGTGCAATCACCTCAAAGCAGGAGGTACACGCAGATCTTGCAGGAAGCCTCTTATTCTCCTGCACCCAGGTTCACCTACTTCTGCATACGAGTTGTCCCACAGCCTGCAGAGCGTGTCCTAAATAGCTGAAATTTGCAGGAGCGTGCCACCTCCTTACTGGCTTCCACGTTCTGATACATTTCTCTACTTTTTTTGTCCCATTCTGTGTCTCCAGAGTCCTCAGTGAGCAAGAACAGAGCTTCTTCCAAGTCGTAACGATCCTCTCTTGTTCACTCTCTCACAAAGAGAATAGGCTTTGGCCAGCAGCCAGGCCTGCAATAAGGGCCAAGCACATACACGGGCAGCTTAAAAGCACCTCAGCTTTGGGAAATCCTGCTGGGCTGTAAAAGCTGCCCACAAACCCAAATCATATCAAGCAAGGCCTGTCTGATAATTCTTTGGCACAATCCCCAAACTTGCTGAACTGCTTTTCCATACAAAGTATTTCCAGGTGGGTTATTAGGTCCTGTATCCCTTCCATTTTGTATCTTCTTGTGGTTGAAAAAGGCATTCCTTAGAAGAAACTATTTTTAAAAGGAAAACAAATATTCTCCTTTACATTTCCAGTTCCTCTAAACCAGAAGGATACTTTGCAAGACACAAACTGTTTCTGCCGAGTAATGCAGGGGTCTTATCTCCCCACAATGCCCATGCCTGTACAAGACTTTCAGTTGGGGAGATAATTTGTATTTTCACAAGGAGATCAATGCTGGTATGACTACCACTGTGAACAGTTATGCTAGTACGAAGATGCCATACTCTGTTAAAACTATTTTCCCTTCCTGTATTTTTATAACAGCATCACTGCAGCCACATTTGAGGCTGTGCTGCTTTAATTGTACCAGAGAAGTTGAAGAGCTGAGCCAAGCGTGTTCCACAGCTGGCTGCTGACCGAGCCGTGTAGGTCGGGGTGTGAGGAGGCAGGAGCCCGGCCCCATGCAGCTCTTCCAACTTCGGGTACGTGCACTCACACTGTTTTACGTGTGTGCACACAAGATTCATCAGTAAAGCTTAGCTTTGCCAGGAAAAGCTGCATCTCCATGAGGACCTCATGGTGTCAGACAGCAAAGCTTTGATTGCTTTCTGTCTGAGAAGGCTGTTCTCCCTGCGATGAAAGAGGCGGGTTGGCTGACCTACTGTTATTTTTGCCCACTGCGATAATCTAACGTGAACAGGATTATTGAAAATGGACCCCAAGTGTAAGACCTGCAGATCTATAATTAGATATTGCACGAGAGAAGTAGGTAAAGAAAAGATAGGGTTTTCCTTTGAAAATTGTCAAAACAACAAAGTGGTTTGTTTGTTGATTTGAGTCTTTGGGGTCTCTGCCACCACAGAAAATGAAGAGAGGTGGAGAGACAGAACAGTACAAAACCCAGAGGTTTCCGTGACTTGAAACAAACTGTTTCACTATGAGACACTTTCAGACAAGATGATTTTGACATGTGTCTTTGGAAAAAAATAACCAACTGTGACCCGTAAAATCTGACCAGGCGGTGAGTGATCTGGTTTTGAGGCAGACCTGCCGGTGAGACCTCCCTCCCCAGGGAGGCTTGCCTCACCACTGGCTGCAGGATGCACGCACCAGCCAGGGTTTCTTTCGTACCACTGCTGGGAAGAGGTAGGTGTTGATGGGAGCCCTCTCAGCTGCGTGCCACCTCAGCAAGTCGGTGCTCCCAGCTACGGTGAGGTTAAATGGGCTGTGCCATTGCACAGGCGCAGTGCTTTGGCATGACTCAGGTTCCTGGTCACGCAGCCGCCCTGCATAGCCTTCCTCCCAGCATCCCTCCCCGGGCTACGATCTTGACACCTCCCACTCCTGATACCTTCCATCTTTTTCCCAAAGACAGCCCAGCCAGGTACCGCTGCCGGGCGGTCACGGTTGTGTCAGGCACTGAGCCAAACCTCCTGCCCTCAGCCCACTCCAACTCAGCTCAGTCAGTGCGGCCCGGTAAGACAGTATCAAAGCTAGTCTGGGCTGCAGAACAACCCGGGGTCTGTCAGTCCTGGAAAAACTGCGGCATTACCAGCCCTGGCAGAGCCCGGAGAGCCCCGCGCTCTTGAGGGAGAGCAAAAACAAGGCAGGAGCTGTTGCAAAGACGTTATTTTTCCTCCCAGCGAGTACTTTTAGAAAGCCCCACCCAAGTTTCACTCCTCACTCCCACTTTATATTAAAAAACAAACAAAACCAAAAAAAAAAATCAACATTTGCTACTGTGTGTTGCCCTTGCTGCCATGTAACCCAAGCATGTGATTAAGTTGTTGATACTTGTTTTTTACAGGATCAAATTCATAGCTGCTGTAGAAGCCTGTGCAACTTGTCAGAGCAATTCTCTAGCCTGGCAAGTTACACAAGCTGGGGAGCTTCTCCCTGCCGCAGGGTATCCTACCTATCTCTGCCTTCTCCCTTCACACGTGGCTCCTCCTCTCCGTCCTTTTGCAAAGGCATCGGCTGTACTCATTTTTAGGAAAATAGGCAGAATTCCTTTTAGTTGCACTGTGGAGCTTGGTGAGAGGCTCCCGTGATGAGGCACTAGTTTCTTCCAACCTTTCTTCCCATTGGAAATGTTGCTTAAATAAAAGGGAAGGCCGAGCCTCCACTCAAAAAAAAAAAAAAAAAAAGAAAAAAAGACTGGGCTTGCCAACCTGCAGCGTGCTCTGTGTTTGATTTCCGCTCGCAGTCTGCACAGCTCTGCCTGTGCAGATCTGTTTAGTCAAGTTGCATGGCTGGACTGGATGGGGCTGTTTGCTTCAGGACTGGTGTTTGTTCCCAGCTCTCCTGAATGATCAAATGTTACCTGTGCTGGGGAGCCACCACGTTGTAATCGGGCCCCTTCCCTCCTTGGCAGACAAGAGCTCCAGAGGATGAAGGGGGCCACGCAGAGCCTTTGTAGGAAAGCAGGTCTTACCAAGAGGACACCCTTTTACTGAAGGAGTAGAAATAACCATGGCCTTACTTGTGGTGGCTTTGTGTGACCAGTGTGCACTGCCATGGGCCAAGGGCCAAGTCCCAGTCTGCTTCTCAGGTCTCAATAGTTCCTGTGAATAATGGAACTGCTTCAGTGACTGCCTTTGCTAGCATAGAAGGGGCAAGCCTTTGAGATACCTTCACAATCCTCTGATCTTGGATAAAGTATTTACAATCCTGGAGCCCAGCCACAGGTTGATGGTTACGCAGAGGCATGAATGGGAACCAGTGCTGCACTGTTTGTCCTCAGCACCCCAGCAAGGAAGCACAGGAGGTGTGAAATGCCCGTGTTTACCTCCGTGGTAATTATCGATTACCTCTGTGGCTTATTGAGGCAGAAGATGAGATACACTGTCAGCACTGCTGATCTCCCTAGTTTGCCCCAAATCTACATGTGCTTCCAAGTGATGCAACACACACCCTTCCTGGGATTTGACTCTAATTGCAGAGGAACTTTTTGTTCACAGTAGTAGGTGCCAACCTTTCTTACGGGCTTTAACTGCTCATGCAGTTGTTCCTAGCAGGC
The DNA here is from genome assembly GCF_000699105.1 of Pygoscelis adeliae. NCBI lineage: Eukaryota > Metazoa > Chordata > Aves > Sphenisciformes > Spheniscidae > Pygoscelis > Pygoscelis adeliae. The sequence continues at coordinate 3,732,550 of NW_008825109.1, read as the reverse complement.
TGGGGTTGCTCCTCCACTCCTTCTGCAGGGCTCACTGCTGTTAGCTTGCTGATAGTGCTTGTACCTGCAGACACCACCTCACTATGGAGACACTACCTTGTTTCTGAAGGAGGGATCGGGTGTAACAGTCGTACAATGACTGTGATCTCTATCTCCCCTGCACAGAAAATGCATCTGCCCATCCAAGGCCACTCTGCAGAAAGCAAATGCTCACCTTGGCCATATGACAAGGATACAAACTGTTGTTGCACTCTCCCACTGCGTGTGGCTTTAGCTAGGATGTTAAGCTGTGTACTTCTCACTGGAAATAAATATACTATTTTCCTAAAGGTGGTTTGTTTTGTTTCTGTCAGACATAAAGCCTGGAGGCAACAGTGGACAAAATGCTTGCTTTTCCTCTTCCCCTGTGTTTCCCTTCTTCTGTACTTTGCCACTCTGTCTTCTCTCTTCTTAGAAAGATATATCTTTGATCATAACAATTTATCATTGCCTCTTTTCATACTGCCTGGATTTTAATAAGAAAGTCACAGACTCTAAAACTCATTGCAAATTCCTTGAGTTGCACCATTCTTTGTAAAAAAAAATAAATGTGGTGTTAGTGCTTTTCTGTTTAAAAAAAAAAAATTAAAAAATCAGATGATATTTGGAAAAGCCACATTGCTTTTAATGATAGTTCAAACTGCCAGAACCAGCAAATTGCAGGCTTCTTATTTCAGTGCTTAAGTAGGAAATCAGAGAATTATAGAATTGTTTTGGAAGAGACCTTCGAAGATTATCTAGTCCACCCCCCCTGCTGTGGGCAGGGACATCTTTCACTGGATCATCCAACCTGACGTTGAACATTTCCAATGATGGGGCATCCACAACTTCTCTGGGCAACCTGTTCCAGTGTTGGGGTGCCAGTCAGCATATATCACATATCCAAAATATGTCTATTTCTAGCTTGTTTAGTTTTGCTGTATTCTGGCCCTTTTGCTCATGGCCTGTGTGAGGACCTAGTTGCTTCTCTGGGCTCTCAAGCTCTCTTCTATGGCACGTTTGTCTGAAGTTCCTTCTTCTCTCCTGAGGATCTCAGGCAGTTCAGTTTGCATCTGAGCTCTTGTGTCTCTGATATAGGTAAGGCTCTCCATGCCCCATTGGTTTCTTTTTGCTGAGCAGGAGCCTGCGATTTTTTTTAAATTTTATTCCCATGGTTGGAGAAGGTTCTGTTTTGCCAGATCACCAAACCCTCAGCATGGAGATGACAATATGTCCCTAAGTAATTAGCTGGATAGAATTCAGTGTGTGGTATTCAAGAGTAGTCAGTATAATTCCTTGGTTTTGTCAGATCGGTGTAGCTTGTGGTTGCTTGTTGAAAATGATTTTCTGCTCTTAACAACCATCTCTCTTCTCAAAACTGTTCTTTTTCCTTAGTTTCCTTACCAGCAGGAAACACATTTATGATGGCAGATATGAATATGAATAATAGACCTTCAGTTTTCCAAATTTCAACTTAAATGTTGTCTACTTTTTACATTTCAACAAAAAGATATCTAAAATATTGTGAGAAGGTCTGTCATTTTCTTGGGAAACTCTGTTAAAAAACAATTTTCAGTTCCTCCCTTTTCTCCATGTCAGTATTCTCTGGCAGGTGGGGGTTTTTTTCTGGCGGGGGACACAAAGACGTCTGTTTTGTTTTTAACCTGCAAGGTCTATGGGCCAGGGATTGCACAGACTTTAAGCTAGCGAAGGGAGAAGCATCAAAGATGCTCCTCAGTCGTCGCGATTAACCTGAAGCTGTTAGCCAGAGCTGCATTTCATGAGCCCAAAGCTTTGCCCTACAGGAGGCTTTAGCTGCAGTGAGGGGTGCCGCTTTAGAGACAAGCTTCCAGACTCTAAACAGCAAGTCTGTTGCAATAACTCTGTTGATCAAATAAAATTTCTGTTCACAGTGCAGAGCCAAAAACAGTTTTTGGTTGCAGCCTTGAGGGGTATTTCTTGGCTTGTGGTCAATGTTTTAAGCGATGTGCAGCTCTACAAGTCATTACCAATGTTTGAAATCTCTTCCTTCTTCTTCTTATCCTCGGAGATGTGGAATGAAGACTATTTACCTTCCCCTCATAGTTCATTATGATTATTAAGCCATAGGAATGAGGACATGTGTATGAGAGTTGGATATAGCAGGCCTGTTCTGGCTGTGTCAACATTATTTCCCAAAGAAGAGAGTATATTCAGAAATATGGCCAAGTTTTCCTTTTATCACTTTCTTCTAACCGTATTTGTGTACAAAGATTTCAAGATTTCACAATGCCATGTTATATATGCACTGTTTGCTGAAACAGTAATATGAGGTTTCTCATTGCCACATTACCAAGACACTTAAACAAGTCCCTTCATCAATAATTTGTTGCCTTATGCCTTCAGATTCCAGTGTCTGGTCTCACCTCTGCTTGCTATCTCAGCTGCCTTCCCCTCCTCACTGGATTTAGAGCTATTTTAGTTTTCCCACCTGCTTCCCTGGGCCCTACCAGCTCCTTTAAAATGGATCCTCAGGCCATCTCTGTGAAGTAAGGAGCGACCAAGGCCCCAGCATAGATGCATTGGTGTTAGCGCTTGCAGATGTGTCCACACTGCACCCCGCAACAGCTGTTTCCAGCTGGTATCGCCACGTGCTGCTGTGCAGTGCTATGCAGAGGTGCTAATGAGGGTAGGAAGGGGAGTATATTTGCATTAACACTAGGTTACGTGGCAGCAGAAGAGCACAGCTTGTTCAGCCAGGCTTTGACCAACCTGGCTACACTGATCCTAGCCCCAGGGGCAGCTGGGGCTCTGCAGACCACCTTCACTTGGTGCGGTGTAGGTACACCCTGAAGTCCTTCATGGCTTTATAGCTACATGGTTGGGCCCTGTTTTCAAAACAGACTCGTTTACTTGAGACTTCTACACACTTACAGTGACATTCAGGCTCCTCCATGCCAAAATCTCTTTGGAAAATGCAAGTTACTGTTATAAATTCCGGAGGCAGTGGGGGGTTTATTGTCACATCTGAGGTCTGCAAGTGTTAGTTCTTTTAGCCCCTTTTTCAGAGGATGGGGAGATCGCAGTGGTGAAGACGCTGCTGTTGATGGCAGTGGGAACAGAAAGCTCAAGCTGCAATGGGTACAGAACCTGAGCTGTCCTCTCCTTCCCAGATCCTCTTAAATTTAGGCTTCGCAGGTCACTGTGGAGGAACATGGCCACCTGGTACGTTTGTTCTCTAGATGGAGAGGACTGAAATTTCTTAGGCTATTTATCTGTCTTGTTTCATAAGCACTACATCCACCTTTAAACATGAGATGTCTGCATAGCCCATGTGCACTTTCATGCTGTACAATTTTTCTCCTGAAAAGCAAAATTTTGCCTGCTGTAAAGAATCTGGACACATCAGTTTGTACATATCCTTTATCCTCTGCTTCCAGGTCACTGTGACACTACATTGGAGTCTGCCAGAGCAGGGACTGTCTCATGACTTGTTCATGTAGCACCTATAAAAATGAGGTTTTAATCTAAACACACATCCCTAGTCCATAATATGCAATAAATTGGCATAATGAAAATGGATAAACTGGGAACGCAGCTCATTGTGAAAATATACCTAATATGGGAATAATTCCTAAGTCCTCAGGGTTCCAGTGCTCCTTTTTGCTTTGCTCTAAGCGTTCAAAAACATGCTCACCGCAAGATGGTTTGTGTTAGGAATGATGACATTTGCTTAATTAAATTTCAAAAATATCTAAATGGCAGCCCTACTGGGCCAGAGTCAAGAACTTTTCCATGTTTTCTGGTGGTTAGACAATGTTGTTGGTTGGTAGCTAGTGAGTTTTCAGTTCATACATTTAACATCACATTGCTGACAGCGAATACGATTTAACTCTTCCCTCTAGAAGCCTTATCAATACAAATCTATCATTATATCCTAGTTATGCCCTACTAGCAAAAGAGAGAGCAGCATTAACGAATAATTCTATAGATATGTGGATGGCTTTTGTTAATAATATTAGCAGATATTTTGTCAGAGGGATTCTACTAACTTTGTTAGTGTCACTCCTACGGTCCCCAGGAGCCAATACTCATAACCAGGATCATGCTGCATTGGACTCTGAACAAAGAACAAAACACACATGCTCCAGAGGAGTCAACGCCAAGAAATAATGGATGGGTATGGGCAGGATAGTGGCACCAGGAGCAGGTAGAACCAGATGTAATATATGGTGCTCACTTGGGCTTTTTCCTAGTAGCACTGCATTCTGACCTATCCGCTGCTTTAAAAAGCAATACCCAAGATCTTCTCTGTAGGTAGGTCAGGACTGAGTTGTCTTTAAGCAGTAGCAGATGTTCAGATACCAGTAAGACCACATAAAGCTGTGTGTACATATAAAATGTTGTCAGTTCCCAGCACTGACTGGGTACTCCTCTGGCTCCAAAACATTCATACAATCCAGTACACGTAGCAGCTCTCCCCAGCCCTCATGCCAGTCTCCCTACCAGCTGAAAATGTGGTACATGCAGGTGGGCTTTCTAATTGCAGCACATTCCAGCGAGGTGCGGTATTTGGTGCTAGTGCAGCCCTGACGGAACTGTTGCTGCTCCGTGTCATCCTTACGTGATGCCATCTTTGCCATCCCTTTTGTCTCCATTCAGTCTGTTTTAATCAGGACCATCATAGCTACCACAACGCCACTGCTGCAAAGAGCTCCCCAGAACGGCTGGCCCTGTCAGTGTACCTGGGACAGTGAGCAAGGGAGGTTGTGGAGCTGCTGTCTGCCAGGTGAGGAGAACAAACAGAGCAAGTCATTGTCGGCTGAATATAGTTTGGGGTGAGAAGGCTAGCATAGGCACCCGCACTGCCGGCATGCTTTTGGGTGGAGAGAAGCCCTGAGGCAGCACTTTTGTGCCATGTCTTCACTTTGAGGTTTGGATCTGGCCTTGAGGGCATCCCAGAGCCCTGGGAGGCATTGAGGGCAGTATTGGGGCTGCGTATGCATGTGCTGTCAATGCAATATGGAATTCAGAAGGCAAAAGTAAAGCTTTTGGTCAAGGAAACAGCAATTAGTGGGGAAGTGTTTAAAACTGGAGAGAACAGACAGACAGAACAAGTAACCCAGATGCATCCAACTGGACAAAACAAGTTGTGTATAAACAGTTTCTAAAACTGTTTACGAAGTCCAAAAGAAAGAGAAAATACAAAAGATTTTTTTTTTCTGCCTGAAAGCAGAGGACACAGATGCTAGTCTGCCCAGTGTTGGGCAGTTTGCGGCTGGTGGTGACATGGTCTGTGCCTGTGGTGTTTTGGGGTGTGGGGTTCCCCATATTCTACAGACACTTCCATTAGTCATCTAGCCATTTCTGCAATCTCTGCCAGATGCATCAGGAGAAGCATAACCAAACACAGGCACCCGCTCATTTGACTTCTTTCTCTTCTGCTCTTTTCCCTGTATCAGGAGCACTAAATCCTCCACTGCCCTGGAGCAATCAGTCATTAACAACAACCTTGCTACTGCCAGGGTGCTTCTCAAGCCATTGCAAGTCAAGGATACTTACGGGAGAGACAGAAAACAAATTCAATTTTCAGCTGCTGCAAAAAGGGATGAATAACCATTTAAAAACCCTGTGTTTTTATTTTTACCCACTGCCTACACAGGGCAGCACTACAGGGCCGCAGCACTGCAGAGGGATGGCTTGTCATAAGCTCTAGCCACTGCTGTCATGATGAGTTTACTCTGCAAATAGGTCCCCTTTTCCCAAGAGGGCGGAACCTGACAGGGGACATCCAGAGGATGCAAGGGGCTAGCAAACATTACAAAGTTTGGGGCGTGGAATTGCTAATCCCTGGCTAGAGAGAGCAATTGCTTCAGACAGCCAGAGGATGCTTCATGGTCCTTCTGTTAGCAGAAAAGGAGCCTGCTGAAGTGCCTGTGGAGTGGTGTGCATGGGTGGAAGCAGTAATAAAGTCACTATAGCCAGGAACCTCAAGTGAACAGAAGCTGCTGCAAGGAGGCATGGTCTGGTTAGTTGACAACAAGCATAAATCCCTGCAGCAATTGCATCCTGCCCTGGGATATCTCTTCTTCTACCATTTACCTCTGAGTGAAGCAACTGGACTGTCAACACTCATGGCTAGACCATGTTCACTGGACCACAAGCCACGTTTCTGAGGCGAAGGGGGGGTTGGAGAAGAGCACAACATGCTGCTGCTGGCTGTGGGAGTGGGAGGCAACATGGAGGAGGGGCTCAGATTTCTTAACCTTTACTGTTAGTTTCTTGGAAGCTGCCAGCTTATTAAACCAGCAGAAGAAACCTTGCTTGCTTTTTTTTCTCCTCTATGCATGGATAATGACACCCATTTTAAGTTACCCTCCTAGAACCAGCCTCACTAGAACCAGCCTCAGCTTTGGTTTCCCAGATTGCAAAGGGAGCTTTTTTGAGCTCCCTGGTTTCCCAAGGCAGGTGTAGGGCCAGCAGAGTCTTCATACTTCTCACTTGTGTCCCAGCGTCCTCCTCAGTGTGGAGCTCAGAGGCACTGTTTTGGGGATCCCATGACATACCTTGCAAGGAGTCCATAATTAGGATGGGGTGGGTGGTTGTCCCCATCTCTGATAGCACATTCCGTCCTACAAGAGGAACAGAAGATGTTGGAGAATATTTGTGCCATGGGACAATGTAGTGATACAACTGTCAGAGGTCCTTTGCTTGACTCTGTACTGCTTTTTGCCCAGCTTATCCACTTCAGCCTTTGTTACAATCTGGTCCTCGCAGTCAGTTCTCCCCTTGAGGTTAAGCGATCCTCTTGCTCTAGGTAGAAGCATGGGACTTCAGCTTCTGCATGTGCACATCTCCTGTGTAACTATGTTTGTCTTTCTGGAGCCCAAACTGACCTGGTGGAGTTCAAAATTGTGGCCACTGTGGCCCCACACAAGATGTGGGATTGCCCTGAAAACTGGTACTGCCCCAAATGTGAGTCACTGTCCAGTCTCACTTTCTGACCCTGGGTGACTGAGAGCTTGCATCTGCCAAGGAGATGGTGGTTCACAGCTGAGAAAAATCCTGCGCTTGCTTTTAATTTTTTGTGAAGCCAGATGTTTGAGACAATTTGTTTCCAGAGCTTTCTGTAGCAGACCACGGCTGAATGTGCAAGCTAAAGAAAGAAGGTTTCCAAACTAATTTTCTGAAATGTTTTCTAAATGCTGTTCAGGATTTTCAGACTGCAGGACCAGATCCTTAGCTAGCATAAAAGGACATGGATCCACAGAGCTGAAAGCATTCATCTCCTTCACTTGGAAAAGCATAGAAACACAGAAATGTTGGTTGGAAGGGTCCTCTGAAGGCCCAAGCTCATCCCAGGCTCCTGCTTAACACAGGACTATCGCACTAGGTCAGGTCAGCTTTGGTGTTGTCTAGCCAAGTCTTGAAAGCCTCCAAGGATGGAGAGTCCCCCTCTCTGAGAGATGTTTTCCCTAATGTCCATTCTCATCTCCCAAGCTCCAGCGTGGGCTTGTTGCCCCTCATTTTTCCATCTGCTGCTCGCAGGAGGCGTTGGGCTCTGTCAGTCGTGTAACTCCATCAAGGGAGGTGTGATTTGCAATAGGCTCCTGTTAGATCACCCCTCCACCTCCTCATCTCTGGACTAAACTCACCCAGCTCCCTCAACCTCTGCTTATAGCTTGTGTGCTCTGCCCCAACCATCTCAGTATCCCTCTTGCTGGGCCCACTTGCACTGAGGGGTCCAAAGCGACACGGTATGTCACCGGCGGCCTCCAGGGAAGAACAGCTTCCCTCGCCCTGCCCGTTAGGCACCTCCTCTTGCAGCCCACCAGGCACTTTGTCCCGTTGGCGATGCCAGCACACCCTAGGCTCAAACAAGGTGTGACCCGTGATTTGTAGCAACGTGAATAGGAGTGGAGGTTTCATTCACTGCACTGGAGATGATAGTACAGTGAGCAAGCAGTTTCAAAATCCAATTTCATAGACACAGAGATTACATTAATCTCTTTTAATAGCTAAACAATTCAGTTTTCAAGATAGGACAAAGCATGGGATATTCTTGACAAAACTGGTGCTTCAAAGCTGCCTACATCAGATTTAAAATCCTAACTCCTAAGCTCCTAACGATAGAACTGATTGTATCTTTTCAGACAGTAGCACTGCAAAACTTGCGTTTAATCTCTTTTTATAACACGCTGTAGCTGCCTGGGCTTGCCTGTTGGGAAGCAAATGTAGATTGACTTTGCCTTCAAATACCATATGAGGAAACTCACTCAGCCCTCACCAACTGATCTCGGGGGCCTGTGGAATGATAAAAGCTCAAGTTATCAAAGTATCTGTAAACTGCCTTCTGATTTCTAGCTGGAGCACCTCCCTGAATCTGGACCCTTTGATTTAAGGTGGCTGCTTTCTTTCACCATGTCTCAACAGGCAGAAAAGGGCATAGCTTTAATTCCTGTTGGCTCAGTCACATTAGCTCAACATGACTGAAACCTCTTCACCTCCAGAAACGCAGAACTGAATGTGGATCTACATTAGAAACTTCTGCCCGTGTTGTAAGTACCTTGTAATATACAGGGATGTTTCCATACCGCCAAAAATATCGGTGTAAAAGTGCTTTTCTTGTTGACACTGTTTTGCTTGGAGAACCAAAATTAGCTCTCCTGGGGAAGGCACTATTCATTGGGCTAGACTGCATGTTTTCAGAGAATTTGCAGGTTTTGTGGTCTAGGCATATCCATTTCGGGCTGATTTTTAGTGTTTGTGTTGTGATTTAGGGCTCTGACAAATGAGCTCTAGCAAATGATGGGGAGGTGACTGAAGAGGTGTCCCACCCAGCTGTTTGTTACTGCTCCACTGGCAAAGATTACTGTCCCTGCAGCAGAGTTGGCAGAAAACAACATATGTCCAGGGCAGAGCTGCTCCGAATGGCATTTTAGTTGAAATCTCCAAGGAGGTGGGATTAGACTAGACAGAAGACTGAACTAGAGATACGGAGATGTTGTCCATAATGGTTTATGCACATCAAGGCCAGCACTGCTGCCATGCCTCATGTCCTTACGGCTTCTGCCCCATGTTTCTGTCCCCTCTTTGCACCAGAACTGGCAGTCGTCTGATCCTAACAGGAGATGATTCAGGGACTTCAACCAGCTAAATGAACTCCTCATTCACCTAGGAGGAGTGTGGGGGACTAAAACACCACCAACTTCTATCAGCTTAATCATGATACCCGTCTCTTGGGCAACGGTACAAGTGTCCTTCTGGTGTCTCAGCTCGACTCTAGCCTTTGGTGGTACAGTGGTATCAAGCAACAGCAGGTGATAATGTCTTCATCTGCTCATCTGTTTTCCAACCAAACGGTAGTCTGAGGCCAGAGGCTCCCCCGATGCTCCTGTATGGCCAGCTAGCAAGGCCTCTGCTGCCGGGGAAGTTATCCCTTACCCTTCAACTGTAATCCCCGTCCTGCTGTAGGAGTAACCTGCTGTAGTAGGTGGCACTGCTGTCAGAAATGGAGCTGCTGTTAGTGGTTGTCTCCTTCCTCTCCCGACTAGGAGGGTGGCTAGCCAGAGACTGCCCTTGCACCCTGATGCTGCAGCAAGCAGGAGCCACTGCAGGAGCGAGTCAGGACTGACTCTGATCTGAGCAATATTGCCCAGCTAAAATGCACGAGAGTTTTCCTCTCCCTGGCTCGTTACTAACAAGGAAAAAATCAGTAGGAAAAAGGCTGGGCCTTAAATAGATAATGAGCCTTTCCCCATCCATTACCACCTAACCGATAAGCTACTCCAGGCTATCTTGTTTATGTTTATGAGTGTTTAATACCTCTTAGCATTTGCATTTGCCTTGAAGCTACAGGCAGCTATGTGCTGTAGTGTGCTAAATATTTGTGCCATAAGTACAAACAGATGTTTGAAGATCTGCTTTGAAGCAAATCTTTACCCTTTAGATTCTCTCCCAAGACTCCTCAGGAACAGTATACATCACCTTATTCAGAGCAAAGCCTTGAAGGGCAGGGAGAGAGGAGATACATAGGAATAGTCGGTAGTGCAGCAGGAACGCATACTCACATCTCTGTTGCATAAATCCTTCACAGCAGCAGTTTGGGTATCAGAGTTTTCATAAACAATTCATTTGCAGGGCCTCATTCCTATAAAGTAATCTCTGCTGCGTGCAAGTCTTTTAGGCTTGTTTTGACTCACTAGCCAGATTCTTGTCACCTTCAAGAGCTATTGCCTGCAATCTAAATAATCTCCCTAATATAAAAAATCTCAGAATGAGCAGAGATGGTAAAATCTGAGTGATGTGCACGGATGGCTCTTGCTTACACATATTGCTTCGATCAGCTGCTCACAGGGATGGAAAGGTTTCACAAGGCAGACAGAAGTGGCATTAAATAATTTGACTCTCAGAGTCAAAAACTCAATTCAGAGTCAAAAACTGTGAGACACCCCATTATACTGTGTGCCACATGCAAAGTAATGGAGAAGGTTAAACAGCCTCTGCCTCAGGCAGCTCCCAATTTATGTCAAGATGCAACAGAAATCCTGAGAGGGGAAAGGTAAGATGGTAGTGGTGAAAGCAGCCAGGATTGTGCGGTGATTGCTGTGTGGGAGGTTGCAGCCAAGGACTCTCAAATGACTTAAACCACTGTGGTATGGCTTTGGTTTTGTTTCTTCTTTCTCACGTTTTGGGGGAGAAGAGGGTGTGTCTGGAAGCTCAGGTGCTAGCTTGGGACTTAGATGATCTATGTCCAGGTTTCTGCCTTGCCAGTGACTCCCTTGGGTAAGCTGCTCCCAGTCCCTCTGCCTTTTGCCCCTCATTCTCCAAGGAAGAACAGCACTTCCATACCCCCAAGGCGTATGAGATTAATACTTCAAAGTCTGTGAGGCATTCAGGTATGGTATGAGAGAGAGCCATATCAGGCCCTGAAGAGATTCACCCTTTGACTGTACACCTTGGGCAGCAAAGGGAATCCTTCAGAGCACTCAGTGTAGCTGACTTTCAAATGCAAAGCAATGTTTGACCTGAGCTACACAGGGAACTGATGTTCTGCTGTAAATCTCTAGCACACTCTGCAGAATGCTTTCTTTCCACTCTGTCTCATTTCACCTCTCGCATTTCTTGCTTAAAACTTATTCATTTTTATATCATTAATTTTCTTTTCCTAGTAACCACTCTTTTGTGTTGCCGGATTCCACTTCATTTGAAACTGTTCTTCCTCCCTTCCCACTCCTTCTCATCCTTGAGCTCCAGCGGGAGCCACCCGCCGCTGGGATACCTGTTAGGTCTGTGCAGGCAGATAAATCCCAAGATTTACAGACCCTTTGCAGCGAGGAGCGGCTGGCTGGGGCTGGTTGCAGGGTATATTGCAAGAGCGGGGAGTGCTTCCCGGCTCCTGCATCCCGCTCGGTGCCCGGGTGAGGCTGAGGTGAGTGGTTATTCCTTCCTTCTGCACCGTACTCGCCGTGTGCAGGAGAGGCTGGTGTGCGCTGAGCAAGGAGCTGGGGAGCAGCTTGGCTCTTCGACGGGCTAGGCCTCCGAGAAGTGCTGCGGTGCAAAACAGGAGCTCGCTGGAGTGATAGCTGGAGAGAGAAAGGGGGAAAAAAAAAAGAGTATGGGGTCGCTGTGGATTCAAGCCTTTAAAGATGCTGTCTCTGCCCTCTCCTTACCTTTTTTCTTTTCCCTACTTGCAAGAAAGGAGGTGTAGCAGCTAAGATATTAGCGTGGGACTCAGGAGACTTACTTGGTTTACAGAGTTAGTTTTCTTCGCTTTAGATCCTTGAAACGGTGTCCTCAGGGTATGAGTCAGCAAAGTGCAAAGGCAGGAATGGGAGCACTGGACCAGAGCCGGGGAGGAGCCCATCTTTGTCTACAGCATGAAGCTGTTAGACTGACTCAGCTGTGACACGAAAGTGCATCTTCCAGGCAGTGGGGCCAGCCGTTTTGTCATCCTGTGCTCCTGTTCCTTCTTTTTAAGAGAGAACAGTATTTTCTTCCCTTGTAGGGATGAAATCTGGGACAATGAAGGAGTCTAGTAAGGACTGTAGCAATGATTACAAAAGTGACTAGGAGCCTTGCAGCTGCTTTCTGTACTCCCCTTTACTCACCTCACACATACACCCCCCCCCAAGTGGCCTGAGTGGGAGAAAAGATGCCATTTTGGGGGACAGCTGACTGCTGTGCCTTCCCGTGGGGAACACACTGCTTACATCAATGCTTTAGGTAGCAAATCTTGTCAGAGGTGCTAGAGCTTGGAAGTCATTTACAGCAGATTTCCTTGAGGTAGCGATGAAATCTGTGGTGTTTTTGTTTGACATCTGCAACCCCAGTGGAAAGAAAACAGTGTCACTCTTGCCTTGCGTTTGCAGCTGAAGCCTTATCAAGGACAGAAAAGAAGATACACCTCTATTTTTTTTTTCTTCTGCAGGTACAAACAGTGTTTTTCTGGTGTAAATTGAGAGGCTCTGTGGGAGTGATCCGCTTCTAGGAATTTATTTCACATGGCTGTGAGTGGCTCAGCAAGATAGGATGGGAAAAAAGAAAGGCCCAAACCTTTGAATAACTCTGAAAGACTGAAAGAGCCCAGCGAATGAGTCCTCACATCTCCTGCTTCCCCAAGAGAATGGAAATCTTTCCAAGGGACCTGATATATCTACTGCCAGTGTTAAGCATTTTGTGTTTTGTTTTTTAAATAAAAGCCAAGTTACACTAGGAAGTATCACCTGCCCAACTTTAAGTCAAAACAAATAACTAGTCTTGGGTTTTGCCTCTAATTTCCTGTTTGGTGCCAGTTTTTCTGGGCGCAACATGAGTCTTTTGTGAAATACTCTGGGCATTTCGGGGCCGGGAAGGCAGCTCCCTGGCCTCATCGCCTCCACGACGGCTGATGAAACACAGAAGAGCTCCAGCAGCCAACGAGCTCACATCCCGACAGGCTGGCTCTCCTTTTCTGCCCTCACCAGCTGCTCTCAGCGCAGGGTTTCCTGCTCGGTTTCGCCTTTCAAGGAGGGACTATGTCCAGTTCCCTTTTAGAAAAGGCAATTTTTCAAATTGTCCTTGTTTGAAAGAAAATACTGTGTTCAACCACAGTGAAAACAGAGGGCTAAGCGCTCTCCGGCGTGTGCTGTGCTGATGTGATGAGGCTGGGCCATGAGTCCAGCAAGTTTTGCTCATTTCTATACCGTGTAGTGGTAAGCTGGCATGCACAGTATTTTTCCCTTACCCTAGGGCTTCCTCCCAGGACCCTGACAGTAATTTGATCCTGCTTTGATAGACCATCATGCAGACATGACATGGAACTGTAGTCCTAATGACCTGTGTTAATTAAAAATCAAATGACACTTTCTCAGGAGAAAGTTCTTTAGTTCCAGTGTTTTCCTAAGATAATTATACCAAGGTAGCCTATTACCCTCCCCTGTAGTTTCATTTACTGTTCACTATGTCTAAACTCCTGCATGCCGTGGCACTGCATTATTTTGTCATGTTCCACCCCGTCCTTTCCAAATAGGTTGTCTATTTATTCAAAAGTACAGCAAAATCTTTAAAGTCTTGAGGAGAGAGATGCCGTATCTTTACCGTGATGATGCACAGCCTGCCAGTTCAATGTTACTGCCTTGTAGCACCAAACTGAGAAACACTTTGACTCTTCGTCTCCCCTGGCTTCTAAAATAGCAAGAGATAAACAGGAAAAAGGGGAGACACCTTCTGTTTGATATTGTTCGACTCTCAAGTCAGTTCAGGCTCCGATATTAATAACTTCCTGTTTTGTTGCAAGTCTTCTGACAAGCGAAGAGCCTCCATGTGCGTTGGCATTTCAGCCTGAACTTGGGCAACTACATGACTAGCGTGTTCCTGGGCTCTGGGCTACAAATTCCAGTTTTTTCGTTACCTTCAGGACAAAATTTTAGAATTGGAAGTCAAATCGCTAAAAATCAGGTGCCTAAAACCACAGTTAGCTGCCAAAATAAAAATGACCTGACTGTCGCAATGGTTGAACACCTGCAGACCCTTATGTATCATGGGACTTGAGAGGGCAGAGTCTATACAAATCAGACTAATTTTATGTAGGAACTCAAATAAGGATCCTAATTTGAAATTCTGGACTTCTGTTCATTGCTAAGGATGAGCTCAGTAGCTAGAAACAGAAAAGAGAATCTGGAATAATGTGGAGAAAGGTACATTTGTCTAATATCACTTGTGCAAGACGCTTGTGAATTGTGGTGCATGTTGCATTGCATCATCTTTCATATACGCTTAAATTAGTAAGATTCTTTCTTTTCCAGCTGTCCAAATAACTTTCCCTGTGAAATGAACTATTTCCTCTGGATACTACACTGTTTTGCTAGCTGCGGGAGAGGTGGAGTCCCCCTGGACGCCTAATGCCTGTGTACTGCCCATGGCTGCTGCTTTGTGTAACCAGGAACCATCTCCTAATCACGGTGTGCGACAGGACAGCTTGGACTTAGCAATTCTACGAGATTTAAAAATCAAACCAGCTAATCAAGATTTAAACCAGCACTGGATTGAAAAATCCACTAGCAAGTGGTCCAGCCGTGAGTTAATTTGTTAGCTGCAGTAAATATCGCTAGAAGAGCTTGTCAAAAGGAAACATGAAGCAGCTGAAAAGAAATGTCCTTAAAGTGAATGTCAAAGGCTTTTGCAGCTGTCATCCAGTGGACTGGGAGACTCCAGGCTTCTATGAGAAGACGAGGGTGAAAGAAATAAAAATTTGAGTACAGAGGATAAAGTACCAGCTCCCACTGGGTGATTATAAAGGAAACAATCTTACCACTGCAGGGACCTAATTAGAGACTGAATCTCAAAACTGTCTAATAACTCCTCCAGGACACTGAGAAACCCAAACTAGCTAAAGCAGTCCGTTCGGACCAGCAGCATTAGGAGGCTCTGCTGCTTCAGGGGCACACTGAAATGCCAGGTTTATATAGCTGTGGTCATTTCCAGTGTTCTTGAATCCTGTAGTCTGTTCGGCGCTCACTTCGGACCAGGGGAGCAACTTCATTTTCTTGCCTGGCCAGCACAGCATCATCCTGGTCCTACAGAAGGCAGCAGTGGGCTCCCACTGCTGTATATGCGAGCCTCCTGGAGGAGAGGCACCAGGACCCGTTTTCCCAGGCAAATATAAGAGTTAATTGTCAATGTTAGCAAGAGAGAATTCCATATTTCTATGACTGATCTGATGAATCACTGCTTTTGTTGGTCTCCGAAACGTGCAGATCAGGTGTGGGTCCTCAGGCCTTCCTGGAGATGCCAGTGCTGTCTGTCAGTGGTTCGCTTAAGCCTTGGTGCAGGGCTCAGCTCTCCCACCTCGCTACAGCTATTGTCCGTCTGAGACACTGTCACCCTTCTCTCCCTCCTTTTGGAAATGTGGAAAGACTGGCCATAGTTTGAGGCTAACCTTTGCCAGCAATGCCCGTCCTTGCTCTAGCTGCTCACTCCTACCTCTGAGCTGCAGTGCATCACCTCTTCATCGGTGTGCAGAGCAGGGAACTCCACGAGTTAGGTTTTTTTCTTCGTTTGGTGGTTTTTCTAAGCAGCAACAAGTTTTTACTGGTTTTTATTTAAGACTAGTCAGTTCCGGGCCCAGGTCCTCAGCATTCCCCTCCTGGTGCCAGGAGGGGCTGTGTCTGCAGGAGCCGTGCTCTGGGGTGAGTGAGCAATGGGGTCAGGAGGAAGGAATTATTTTAGCTGGTATTGCCATTAAAGGCACTTTTTATGTAACCCTGTCCCTGCAGAGTGATTCTGTGCAGGTGAGGCTTCAGGGGAGCACAGGGATCTCTTCTACTACTAGCAGCCATGTTTTTCTGTAGCAGGATTTTCCAGGCATAGGGAGGGTTGTGCCTACTAAGCCTGCTCGGGGAGCCCAGCACTCCTGGGAAGAGCAGGGATGACCGCTCAAGATGGGTAGGTGCATCGTGTATTGGGGTGCAGTGGTTTACGGGTCTCCTCTGGAGCAGGGGGGAGGTAAGTGACCTGCCCAGAGAGAGCTCAGCGCTGCTAACATCTGACAAGGACATTTTCATATCCAAAATAAACAAACAGATGCCTTTTTTGCTCTAGGGAGATAATTTCTTCTGTGCTATTAGCCTGAGACCATTTGCTTGGCTTAGCCTGTATTTTTACCATATGCAACAAGCCTTAGCCACTTCATTTGAAGCTGTTACTCATTTGGGGTCAATATGAAACATTTCTGGCATCTCTTTTCCATTTTTCTGGCCCTTACATGTTGCTAATGTCTCCACTTCTATATATATGTTTTCTTGTCTAACATTTCAGTTCTCCTCTCTTGTAATATTTTAAATCCTTAATTGCCTGATGCTGCAGATGGAGAGTATTAGTTACCTTCCATGACCACGATGACTTCCTTTGCTTGACAAGTTGATTACTTTGTCAAGGTGAATGTTAAGTCTGTCTGGAGTATCTCTGTGCATCTTGTGCCAGATTGCAATTGCAAGCTGGTTTCTTATCAGACATACTGTTTCTCCAGACACAGAATACCAGGAGTAAAACTGGGATTTTGAGGGGCTTTTTTCCCCACTTCCCTACTGAGATTGATATTGCTGCAGTTTATACCGATAGGATTTAGATGGCTATCTCTCTAAATGTGACAAAATAATGCATGGCAAGCAAACCCAACTGATGAAATTCCATTGATAAAGAAAATTCCCATCCCGGCAACCACCCAGCAAAGTCCACAAGTAGCAATTAGGATGTTAATAATAACTGCACCAAGTCTGCCAAAGCTGCTGGAGATGTGACTAACGGACAGCTCCCTGGAGGCAAAGAATTGTTGCAGTGCCTGCTCCCTACTGCACTGCATCAGCATGTCCAAAAGGGCAGCGTCCTGGGTGGGCGGTGGGGCTGACAGGCTCCCCAAAGTGCCAATTATGGGCAGTAGGGACCAGAGAAGAGCCTTTGCGAAAGCATTGCAAAAATGGCTTAACACTGTGTAAGCTCATTAATGTGGGGAAAAAAACTTCCTCTCCATTGCATAGTAGGATATCGCTGGGGCTGGTATCTTGAATCTTGCCATCAGCACATGAGTCCATAGCTCCCCTTCACAGGTCCAGTGCAGTGTGGGATCCAGTTATGTCCCTGCCTGCCAAACTGGCTATATGCAGCACCAAACCTTGCTTCCTTATGCCATACGCATGCCTCCCAGTTCTTCAGAGACCTTCAGCTGGTCATATTCTGCATGACCCCTAAAAGAGGCTAGACAGCAGTTGCAGCATGGAAACTGTAGCATTAACGGTGCTTTCAGATTGCCCGGTGGATATCATTGGGGAAAACTAGCAAAAGCCAAGTAAATTAAATGCATTTCATACAAGTTCCCAAGGGAGAACAGGTCACATCATTGTTTGCGAGCTGCAAGCCAGGTCAAGAAGGCTAGATCTTCCCTGGACAAATTGCTGACGCTGGCCCCAAAATGTCATTGTTAAGGTAAGAAAAACATCCAAACCTCTCTTAATTTCCTAGTTGATACATTATAGGTGTTGTATATGTATATGCTACAGGTGGCATACTGGCTTCGGGTGCAGTGTGAGCACTGAGGGCAGGTGTTGGGCTGCTCTTCGCCCTGGCAGACGTGGCCCTGGGGTTGCTCTCCTCACAGGATCCCATAGCGAGACCTCAGCCTATATATTGACCTGCCTCAGGCCAGCTTCATGCAAGAATGGAAGAGCAATATGCAACTATCTCTTTTTGTTTGGGGTTTTTTCCTGGTGTTTGTGGGAAAGAGGAAAAGCACCTTTTACTGTTTGGGGTTATGACAGTCCTGCTCCCCCTTGGGTGGAAAGGAAAGGGACCTCTTCTCTCTGTGTGCCTATGAGGGAAGCACTGGCTGTTGGTGTGAGTGATGGGCAAGAAGCTCTCTCAGGGCAGACCTTGTTCTCCCAAGGGACCTGCACCCTGGCCACCCCCTGCCCTGGGTTGGTGTGCTGGGACCCCCTGGCCTGTCCCCTCCTGGGATCTCCCCTTTCCTGTACCTCAAAGCCCTGACGCTTTCTGTCCTTGGAAAGGCAGAGGTGGAGGAGCAGGCTCCCAGGGGGCCCGGAGGAGCAGAGGGTCTCCATCGGGGGTATCTCCTTGCAGGAGATGAAGGAGGTGTCTCTGCCGCGGGGGCTGCAGGCACGAGCAGTCACGCGCTTCACTCTGCAGCCAGCAGCACTCCGCTTTTTCCCGTCATTTATTACCTGACAACTGTTTTTGTGTGTTTCCCTCCAGGCTGGGAGCCAGGAGGGCTGGCACTTGGGACACCTCCTCCTGGTGCACTGCCAAGGACGGCGGCAGTGTCCTACTGCCAAGGGTGGTGGCCCCCGGCCCCGGGCACGCAGCATCCGTCCCCACAGCTCGCACGACCCTCCCCTCGAGACCTACTTTTGCTGGGAGAGGCAAGGTAACCTCGCCACTGAAAATAGCTGGGATGGCAGCCAACGAAGATTAATGGCATCATTAACGTCCCCAGTTTATTTATAGGCTTAAAAATGCCCCGGACCTGCAAACTGAGCAGAGTTACTCTGTGTAAGGCAGGGACTCCCAGATCTCCTGCTTCTGCCTTTCCCCTTCCTGCTTTTTCATCCTGATCGCTGGGACTGTAAAACCTCTGGAACAGGGATTGTCTCTCATTGTAAACCTACTTTGTAAACCTTCCTAACTAGGGGGATACACATGGATATTTTTTTTTCTATGAATGCTGTATTTGTCTGGTCTCCTTCCTCCACCCAACTCTTTCTGTGCTTACTGTGTCCTGTGGCCCCTCTTTGGGAAAATTCTCTTTTTGATGAATTCCTGAGGCACAGGCTGAGCAGGAATTAGTGATTTTCCACCTTGGGTTTTAAACTGTGAGCTCTGTGGGAGGAGGACTGGGAATCTCATAGCTGTGGAGAGCACCTAGGACATGTGGGGTCCTAGTGAGAAATGCAGATGTAATTAATGACCATGGCGGTCTTCCTACGGGAGCCAGCAGAGCCAGCCCATGCCCTCCAGGAACCTCACGGGACTGGCAAGAAAAGAAAAAAACACCCTGAGTGTGTTGGCCCCAGAAGAGGAGTTTTCGGCACGTGACCTGTGGCCGCACCACCTGGCCTGTTTCCCAGCGCTCAGTGAAAGGTAAGTGAGAAAGGAAGCTTGTTGTCAGCAGGCACAAATCCAAGGGATCGGCTGTGTGACTGGGAGATGGCTCCATGGGTGGGAGAAAAAAAGTAAAAATGCCAGTAGGGACCCTCCCACCCAGAAACACAGATAACCAGCATGGCACCTCATGGAGGTGAGGTTGCTTCAGAGGGCAACCACCCTTCACTTTGCTGTTGGTTTTCTGTTGTATCAATCTAGATAAACTCCTGTGTCAGTCTCTCCTTGACCCTCTGTCTTCTAGCGGTTGAAATAAAGGACTGGCAGAGAACCACTCAAACTGCTGTTGTCTTCTTTTCTCTAGGCAATGAGACTAATTCAGGGCAGACTAAAGGAGCCCAAAATGCTAGAAGAAGCATTTCTCTGCCTTGGCCACTACAGGTGAAACCACAACCCTGGGATCCGCTCACTCCCCCAACGTCTGGTGGGTTCGAGGCATCTCAGTGCCTTGCTTTCCCCTTCCCCTCTTTCCCACTTGGGTTCTGGGCTCCGGGTCCCCTCCATCCCCTCTTGTCCAGGACCCAGCTCTCCGCTGCGATGGGGAGGACAGTGCCTGCTCAGCACCTCACTTTAACATGTCTGTTAAATGGGACCATGACACTTAACCGGCTTTATATAGTCCTTTGAAGGACAAAAGCATAAGTGCAATTATTCAGTCATCCAAAGTTCATAACTGGGAGAGTATTTATTTCCATGTCTGACATGTGTGAGATCCTGTATAACTTAAAAGGCTTCAAGGAAAAAGCAGGTCATATGCAGCGTCTGAGATGAAGGGGGAAAAAGGTAATGTTTTAACTGTACTTATCCTAGGAAAGAGACTCCTCTTACATAGTTGTTTCTAATCTAAATTCCTGAACACCTAACCAGAAAAGTCAGCAAACTTTCTCTCTAGACTGATGTCAGACTAGAGGAGTGAGTCTTGTGACAAAAGAGGCCATCTATCTCAAACTGATTACCTGCTTTGAAAAGTGAATATAAAAGGTGGAAGATTTTTTTTAACAAGATGGCTAACCGCATTTCGGCTGCAGGACAGCTATCTCCTGGACCTCGGTGCTGCACAGCTTCTGTGGAATTACTCACCCCTGATACAGAAAGCAAGAGCAGGGATTTTTTTTTTTCCTGGTTCACTAGCTACACCCGGTTGTAACCATATTTAACCTTCCTTTTTCTAGCTGCCAACACTGGGTGGCACTAAGTAACTCCTGACATTTTACAAAATTGACTCTAAAAACTTGAATCACACTGACTTGGCTCCACTCTGTCCTGACAGCAAATGGTTTCGTTTGAGAAACTTTTGATTGTTGTTGCAGTAGAAACAGCGCACTTGCACAGCACGTTTTGTACTTCCTTGGTTTGTTAGGTTGTTAAAGCTCTCCTGAAACTCTGGCCTCACAGGTTTGGTAAAGGTTCAATGTGCTGTTGGGCTTGAAAGCCAAATTTTTTGTACTGAGGTGAGAATTGATGGAATACTTTTATGCTGGAGATTTAAACAAATCTCACAGAATCAGTGCATGGTTGAGGTTGGAAGGGACCGCTGGAGATCGCCTAGGCCAAGCCCCCTGCTCGAGCAGTGTCAGCCAAAGCAGGTTGACCAAGACCGTGTCTAGTCAGGTTTTGAGTATGTCCAAGGACGGAGACTTCACAACCTCTCTGGGCAACCTCTTCTGTTGTTCAACCACCCTCACAGTAAAAAAGTATTTCATTTTGTGCTCATTGCCTCTTGTCATGTCACTGGGCACCACTGAGAAGAGCCTGGCTCTTCTTTACTCTCTCCCAACATCAGGTATTGAAACATACTGATAAGATCCTCTCTGAGCCTTCTTTTCTCAAGGGTCAACAACGCCAGCTCTCTGAGTCTTTCCTCGTATGTCAGTTGCCCCAATCACTTAATCATCACTCCATACGTTCATGTCTCTCTTGTGCTGCGGAGCCCAGAACTGGACACAGCACCCCAGATGCATCTCACCAGTGCTGAGCAGATGGGAAGGATCACCTCCCTTGACCTGCTAGTGATACTCTTCCTAATGCAGCTGAGGAGGCTGTTGGCCTGCCCCACAAGGGCATACTGCTGGCTCACAGTCAGCTTGTCCACCAGGAGCCCCAGGTCCTCTCTGCAAAGCTGCTTGTCAGCCCAGTCAGCTCGCAGTGTGTAATGGTGCATGGGGTTATTCCTTCCAAAGGGTAGGACTTTTCCCTTCGTTGAACTTGATAAGATTGCTGTCATCCCATTTCTCCAGCCAGCTGAGGTCCCCCTGAATGGCAGCACAGGCAACTGGTGCATCAACCCCTCCTTCCCTCCTCCTCTGCAAACTTGCTGAGGGTGCACTCTGCCCCATCATCCAGGTCATTAATGAAGATGTTAAACAGTATTGGACCCATTATTGACCCTGGGGTACTCCACTAGTGCCTGGCCTCCAGCAGGACTTCGTGCCACTGACCACCACCCTTTGAGCCTGGCAGTTCAGCCAGTTTTCTATCCACCTCACTGTCCACATATCTAGCCTATACTTCATCATTTTGCTAATGCAGATGTCATGGGAGATGTGTCAAAAGCCTTGCTAAAGTTGAGATAAACAACATCCACTGCTATTCCCTCATCCACCAAGCCAGTCATCTCATCATCGAAGGCTATCGAGTTGATTAAGCATGGTTCCCCTTCATAAAAACATAAGCATGGATTCCCCTTCATAAAAATGTAATGACTTCTCCCAATCACCTTCTTGTCCTCACTACCTAAGCCTTCTCCATGTCCTCTATGACCAGGTCCCCTATTCCCCATTCAGCAGCAGGCCCACATTTTCTAGCCATAGAAGCCCTTCATGTTGCTTTTCATGTCCCTCACCAGATTCAACTTCAGGTGGGCTTTGGCTTTCCTAACTCCATCCCTGCACACTCCAACAGTGTCTTTATATTATTCCTAAGGTTACTTGACTCTGCTTCTACCCTTGTGTGCTTTTTTGTGTTTGAGTTTTGTCAGGACCTCCTTGTTCATCCATGCAGGCCTCCTGCCGCCTTTGTTTGATGCCCTGCATCTGGGCATAGGACTGTATCCCATTCTTCCAAGCAGCAATCGGAAGAAGTTAAAGCCTGCTCTCCTGAAATCCAGGGTTGTGGTCCTGCTCTTTGCCATGCTCACTCCTCTCAGGATCCTGAACTCCACAGTCTCATTGTCACTGCACCCAAGGCCACCCCAGCCTTCACATCCCATCCCTGATGATTTCTTCCTTGTTTGTGATTCTGAGGTCCAGCAGATCGTCTCCCCTTGTTGTCTCTTCAATCACCTGTGTCAGAAGGTTATCATCAATGTACTCCAGAGACCTCCTGGATTGCTTGTGCCTTGGTGTGTTGCCCTTCCAGCAGATATCAGGGTGGTTGAAGTCTCCCATGTCTTCATCAGCCTGCAAACATGAGGCTTCCTCCAGTTGCCTCAAGAAGGCCTCAGCTACTTCTTCCTGATCAGGTAGTCTACAGCAGACATCCACAACAATGTCACCCGTGTTTGTCTGCCCACTAATCCTGACTCATAAGCTCTCAGCTGGCTCCTCATCCATCCAAAACAGAGCTCCATGCATTCCCACTGTTCCCTCAAATCAAGAGAATTCCCCCCTTTGCCTTCCTAGCCTATCCTTCCTGTAGAGCCTGTATCCATCCCTGGCAGCATCCATAGCAGTGAGCTATTCCACCACGACTCATGATCCCAATGAGATTGTAGCCCTACGGTGGCACACAGACCTCTAAGTTCTCCTGTTTGTTCCCCATGCCATGTGCAATAGTGTACGGGCACTTCAGAGAGGCACCCAGTAGTGCTGATTTCCCAGAAGAGGTATGAAAGCTTCCACCATAAAGTTCTCCCATAGGCACTTCCTCATCTATGTGCATACTCTTGAGGTTCACCCCCTTCAGCCCTGTTTTGTTGATTACGATGTCTCTCCTGTCCACATCACACTGAACCCTTTCCTTGCCAACCTGGGCCAGCACTTCCTCACTTGATGGTGGGTTGCCAACTCCCTCCCCCATCGTTCCTATGTTGAAGTTATTCCCCAGCAGGTTGGCCAGCCTGATGGCCCACTTTGTCCCATATGGTGAGGTGGATCCCATCCCTTCCCAGCAGTCCTCAGTCCTCAGAGAGGGTCCCACAGTCATAAAAACCAAATCCTTGTTGTCAACAGCAGCTGCACAACCAGTAGTTGCACCGCAGGATCCATACACTCCTCCTGAAGCCCTTCCCCATCAACAACAGGATTGAGGAGAAAAACAGCTGGGACCCCGTGCCCTTGGTCCTTGCCCCCAGAGACATGTAGCCATGCTTGATGCGCTCCAGGTCTCCCCTGGCCGCTTCATTGGTGGCCTCATGGAAAAGCAGAAGCAGAGCCCCAGCAAGCAGGAAAGCTCCTTAGGTGCCAGACTGGGTCAGCAGATGGGGGCCTCTGTGCCCCACAGCAGGGAGTCTCCCACTCTGCCACTTGCCACTTCCTCCCGGTGCTGCTGGGGGGGCTGGGGCAGCTGAGCATCTCCCTGACCCTGCTGAGAGGTGCCCAGTGCCCCTCAGCCCCAACCTCGTGGAGCTGCACCCTCCTTTGGAAGCTCAACCTGGGCCGAGGCTGCTGGCACCACAGGCCCCATTGGAGGCTGCAGCATCCTTAACCACAGCAGCACCCAGGTGGTCCCCAAAGGTCTCCAGGAGTCCCCCGCCAGCCCCAGAGGCTTCTTGAAGATCTTGAAGCGAAGCCTGGACGCTGCCATGTCGGCTGGCCACCACTGCCAGCTGCACGCCATGAAATTCCTGTTAAAATAAATCAGCTTTCAAAGGACCACAACCGTGAACGCATGGCTTTCGCCTCCTGCAGGCAGTGCTTGTCCTACAAGCGCCAAGGCTGCCATTTTAATGGCTTGTAATGGCGCCAGTGGGCTTTGTGGGACCCTGCTGACTGATGCTGGTGCGTACACTGATGGAGGCGGCAAAAAAATCAGGGCCAAGTAGTGTGTCCTCAGAGGACGTGTGGCCATTCTCAGCTAAGCCACCCGTGGAGACCCATTGCCGTGTCCTGATAACAAAAATTAGCATTGCTGTGTTTGTACCTGTCCCTAAGAAGGTGTTTAAAATATGACAATAGATGGTATAACCTGATGGGATCATAAAGATTTGTGTCCTGAAAGCAAGGACATAGAAACACCAATGATATTTGCTAAAAATCCTCAATGTGAAAATTAAGTTTGGTAAGCAAACATTTACATGGCCATTCTGACGGCAGTGGGAGAGGTGCAGCTGAGGAAGAAGCTGCCCACAGCGAGAGATGGAGACTACTGAAGATCCTTGGTGTCTCCATGCAGAAGACCTGGCAGCGGGTGAGACCAGCTGGTGGCTACATTAGAGCCAGAGCAGAGCTGATCCGTACACTGAGCATTACCTACAAGGTCCCTGCCTTCTCCTGTGGCAGTGGGAAGGGGGGTCCAAGTAGAGCCAATGCTTTCTGAAGAACAGTTTATTCACTGAAAAGTGCGATTTCTGGTTGACCAAAACTATCTGGCAATCGGTGTGCAATCCATTCATCAGATTTAACCCATAAAATTAGAAACATCAAAATGGCTTGCTTCAGTATTTCTGAAGAGAAGCATTTTGACTTTTCTGAAGCTGATCTCACAAGAAAGCCCAGACAAGTCACATTGGGAAGAGAGGTTTGAACGCCCTCTCTGCCTCAGCCGGAGTGAGGATTTAACTGACATGTGGTACATCTTAAGACAGTGGCCAAACCACAGGCTGTGGGACAGCCTGCAACAGGGCTCTCCTAATCCTCCTGCTCGGGGTATAATGTTGTATAAAATATTTACGCTCTTTATTGGACCAGATAGAGCAGGAATATCTACAAGGCTAAATTGCCTGCCCCAGAGAGCTGGCCTGGGAGCCAGGAGGTAGTGGTTGAGAGTGGTTGTGTCCACACTGCTCAGGGCCAACCCACGTAAAGTAGGTTGGCCTTGGCTGCATGACATGGCACTTGACTCCAGCTCAGCTTGGCCCTGTATGTTGCGCCTACGGAGCTAAGAGAGAACTAGTATTTTTGTAGGTTTGTTTTTTTTATCCCAGCTCAAAATGCCCGGGATAATGAAGACGATGCTGTAGCTCACCAGTGTTGGGTTTCCATAGTGTAAAACAGTCAGGGTGTGTTGCATGCCCTGGGCTGAGGCATGAGAGCATTCAGGAGAGCTGGAGGATGGAAAGGCTGGTGGGACCATGCTGGAGGAGCATCATGAGGGAAGGGAGACAGAGCTTGCCCACGCGACTCTTGAAAGCTGTCCCAGGAGTAGCTATGCCCAGAGCAGTGCTACTTGGCGGTTGGAGGAGAGCATAGGCATGTGCTAACTGACACAATGGGGACAATCAAGGATGAGGACTCACGAGTCAGCTGGGGAGTTGTTTTTGATGGCAGAGGCGCATCTGATGGGCATGTCTACATCGACAGCAAAGAGGGGATGGACTCCAGCCCTGGACTTCTGCTCATTTTCTGCTGGACTCTCCGCTAATTCTAAGGCTCGGGTTTGGATCGCTCCAACTAGCTCTTTCCAAGACAAATTTTCTCCTCAGGGAGCTAGCTCTAGGCGCAGTGCCTGTGAGCCCAGCAGTGCCACTCTGCCCTGGCCTGCTTTTATTGAGCAATGTAGGCATGGCTAGGCTAAGCCAGTCTCCTGTGCTCCAGCCCCAACGTGCCTCCGGCACTGCCTGGCAAACTGGGTGTGATACTGCTTCTAGGAAACCTTTTTCAAAATCTTCTTCTGTATGAGAAACAGAAGGGGTTTGAACTTGCATCTTATGTGCTTTAAGCCTATGTCGTAGGCAGTGGATTACAGTGGATGATAGCTTTTCTTCATAAGCCTTGCAGCTGAAGACAAGGTCTCCGTGAGAATCCACCCTTCTGTTCCTGTGAGGGTTTGGGGGTTGACCTGTGTCATGTTTGTTGAGCTTTTAGTTTGACTACTGAACAGAAAACATCAACTATTGGCAGATCTGCCTTGTCAAATGGACAAGGACCCAGAAGAGACAGAAGCTCTTTGGAGAGAGGCCCTGGCTTTGCAGGGATCACAGGGCTTTGGGCAGAATTCAGGCAGAGGATAAACCCCGCTATTCAAGAGGATAACTTGGGGAAAGGGAGTTGCATGGGATTTTTCCATTGCTGTAGGAACCTTTGCTGTCATTCAGCTCATGTTGATTAACCTTGAATGCTAGATTCTTAAAAAGTGATTAGTGAGATCATACTGGAAATAGAAACAGAGGTACCATCTGTTACGCAGTGTATGGGGTTTAGAGGGAGGTTTTGCTGAAACACAGTTGTTCCCAACACTGACATGAGACTTCACTGCTGTCACCTTCCCATTACCTCCCCAGAAGCTGAACACCCCTTTGAACATACAAAGTGAACTGGTGGGATTTGCTGTCAGTGGACTGGTGGTGTAATTCTGGCTGGTGACTAGGTTGAGAGCTGAGCTATGGTGGCATCTCAGCCTTTAGGGTAACCCATGGTATAGGACTTTGCCTCAGAGATGCTTTCCAAGTGCCTGAAATCCCAGAATGGGGAAATCTGGGCTTCAGTCTGAACTCGTGCCTGTACCTCAGACCATCTTTTCCTTCAGTGAAATGTAACCACTGAGAGGTTAGAGGTGGTTTTTTTTCAATGCTTCTGCAATTGTTCATATACTGTATCCCTGCCCCAAACGACCCTCCGTTTGTACTGTAGTCACTCGCTGCAGGTCTCAAGGATTATCAGAAGCACTAAGCAGCTCTCAGACAGCAATTGCAATTATGCTTCTACAGCTGTGATTGTCCACAGCTGTGCTTTCTGCCTTCATCCAGAGCAACAGAGGATTTTAAGGAACGGTGCAAGGCCGGAGAAGGCAACGCATCCGTATGTGTTTCCCCAAATCTAATCTGGCATCCTTCTGGCTTTCATAGCGTCTGAAGAGCAAAGCGCACATTTGTGCTGTTCATAGCGTTGCTGCCTGATAACTAATACCTGGTCTAACAGGTGAAGCGTCGCGGCACCTGGGGAGAACAGGAGTGGGTTCCCTTTGATCTGCAGGGCACCTTTTTCAGCGCAGCCGCACAGCCAGATAGAAAGCTGTCAGGGTTCTTGTTTTATTCTTCCTTTTTCAGAGTAAATCTCATGTCTCATGCTCAAAGTCTCTGGCAGGCCTCCATTTACAAATATAACTACTATTTATTATTTATACAGAACCAGAGAAGGGCCATTGCTTTATGACCGT
The DNA here is from genome assembly GCF_000699105.1 of Pygoscelis adeliae. Taxonomy (NCBI): domain Eukaryota; kingdom Metazoa; phylum Chordata; class Aves; order Sphenisciformes; family Spheniscidae; genus Pygoscelis; species Pygoscelis adeliae. The sequence goes on along the minus strand of NW_008825109.1, from coordinate 3,705,151 downwards.
GTAATAAAAAGGGTCACTGCTCCCTGTGCGCTTTGAAGCCCAGGACCTGATCCAGTGGAAGTAGAAAATGGGATTCCAGGCACGGGAAGGAGATTGCTATGGTGGATCCCTTTGCAAAGACCAGACTTAAATACACAACACACCTACAAAGCACAGGTATGGGTTCGTTCCTTTCCTGGGGAAAGGAGCCAAGCAGCCGGCTGCCCTCCCTCGAACAGCGGCGTTACAGAGGAAGGCGAGCACTGTGCTCCAGCAACACACTCGGGGATCTTCTGAATGTGGGACCTGCTGGCATTGCACTGGTTTTACCTGGGTAAAGCCAGCTGCCCCTTAAAAGAAATTACTTATCTGCCCCCCCTGTTGCTCCTCTTGCCCCACCACTACCCTCCATTAGCTGTCCTTGTCTCTAGGGTCTCCACTGGGACTGGGGAGGGGGGGCAGAAGGTGATGTGCCGTGAGGAGGAGGGTCACCAGATGGATTCAGCACGTGGTTGTGCTTTACACTTCCAGTACGCAATCTCAGCCCCCACTGTCACCCCCAGCTCCAGCCCTTTGTGGCCATCCCCGCAGCTTGTTCCACAGAGTGCTGGGAGGAGCTCGGTTTCGGACGCCAAAGGGGGAGAGGGGATGGCCTGGGGAAGGCCACTTGGTAACACACCTCCTGGAGGTCAGAGCATGTCCAGGGGCAGGTATAACCTGCTCCAGCTGAGCCGCCGTCTCCTCCCAACACCACCTGTGTGGCGAGGGGCTTGGGTGCACCCCACCATCTCCATCCACTCCAAAAATCCCCCCTGCAGAGGACACCCATGGCCGTGACACTGAATGGAGCAAAGAGGGTATACCAAAGACTGAGGAGCAAGATGTTAAATTGGCTATTTTTTCCATATGATTACCTATTTCTCTTGCTTTCTGCCTGCATCCTGGGGCATGCCACTGCCATCACCCTTCAGGGCACTGCAGCGGGGCGGTGCTGCTTCCCCTGCCAGTGCCTCCTGCTGCCCGAGGTCCTGCTGCCAACAGGCTGCCTATCACGCTGCATTTTGGGAGACGCAAACTGGTGTAGGAGAATTTCTGCCTTTGCTTCTTGCTTTTTTGCCCAAGGTTTTCTTTGGGGTTAGGGATTAGGGGACCTAAACATGTATGGTGAGTGAGGAGGGCTCAGTTTTGCTGCTTGGTTCCCTATAGAGGTATTTTTTTGCCTCGTAGAGGGATGAGGGGACAGGCCAACATAGGGCAGAGGGAAAGCAAGGCGATGCTCCCTTGGTGGTGGCAGCCCACCAACCCCCATCCCACATAGAGCTGCCCCCCAGTGAGCCCAGCTCTCCCGCAAGGACGACACGGCTCTCCCAGGCTCTCGCCTGTTCACGCAGGACTGATTCAAAAAAGATGTTGGCAGAAGATGTTACGGACCTTTCAAAATCTCTCTTCATACCCCGGCACTTCCTTCTCTCTGTCCTTAGGCAGGAATCACACAGGTCTGGACCGCATCCCCTGGCCCCGGAGCCCCAGCAAGCAGGAGCCAGAGCCTAGCAGCCAGTCCTCCCAATTACTTCTTTTAAAAACACTTTCACCAGACAGTTGATTAATCCTACAAAGTGCTCTCCCCGAGCGCTGTGTGCCATGCACAAGGACCGTGCACCCACCTCCCAGGAAGAGGAAGGGGTCTGGGCTCCTCACACAAGCCCTAACGGCTGAGGAGAGAGGGCATGTTCTCAGGAAGGGCACGTGCAATGGTTACCCTGGGGAAAAAAGTCACATAATATAAATTTTCTTCCCTCCAGATTCCTCATATGCAAGCCACGGAAATGAAAAGACATCCTTACTCTCTTTTTCCAGGGAATTTTCGACAGAGAAAAAAAAAAAAAAAGGAAGGATGTGGGGAATCTTATCTGAAATTGTTTGAAATCTCTGAGCGTGCCTGCCCAGTTGTGTTAGCACTGCTTGGCTGCCTGGGCTCGGCCCCTGGGGACCCCGCGCCCTGGAGCTCAGCGATGCTCAGGACCCGAGGCGGCTGCACCCAGGGGGGCTTTTCCTCTGGTCGGTGCTCACACAGCTCGAGCAAGGACACAAGAGAAAGTGCTGGTGGTCCTAAACGCTTTGCCTGTGCAGCTGAAAGGAGAGTTGTTTTCTCCCACAGTTTATTGGGAAAAGCATCGGACTGGTGCGGCTGCCTACACAGCCACGAGGTCCCCACTCGGTGACGAAGGTCTGCACCGGATGGCACGCTGGGGCATGCTCTGACGTGGCAGCCCAGCCGCCCTGGGGACAGAAACCACTCGATGCTGGACCTACAACAACCCACAACAACCTTGACTCTGCCCCTAGGGCCTGCCTGCCCAAATAATTCAGTAATAGCTTACCCCCCCACGCACCCAAATATAACCACGTAATTTTCACAAGTGTTTAGCAAATGTAACCTCTGTGTTTTATACCTTTCAGTCATTGATCAAGCTGATGTGTTTCTCTTTTGGACAAATAGTCATTACATCTGAAAGTTTATGGCTGGGCTTTGAAGTTAATGTTCTCTGAGATGAAGGAGAAAGTTCACACTTCTTCTATTGCTTCCAGCCCCCCTGGCTGCAGACCAGATAAGACAGCGATGCCTTCAATTTACAAGTGATGACTATTTTTGCAGGCAGAAAAGCCAAAAAACTTCTTAAAATAATAATGGCTTGAATCTGTAGTGCTCAGCAAAATGCTGGGAAAGGAGGGAAATGAATCCAGGAAACCTATGGATGTCTCAGAACTGTTATTTCTCTGTTTACTGTCTCAGCTTCGTCTGAGGCTGCATCTCCTTTCCTCCGCTTTTGCTGCTGTTAGAGCCACATTTCCTTAGGTTGCCCACAAGCTGCTATTTTCCACCAGCAACCCGTGGGGAAGAACGGCCACTGCAGACAAAAAGTTTTTCCCCAGGTATTAGCAGGTCTCTCCCTCTAATTCTCCTTGATTAGGTAAAGGAAATGCTAAATTTACGGCATACTCCGTTAACAGCCAAGACCGAGTGTTTAAGTTGGAGAGCATTAAGGCATTCAGTTCCTTCACGCTGGTTTGGAAATTGCAGCCTCGGTGTGACCTTTTCAAGCCCTCCTTCCTACCCCCTTCCTACCACAGTGTCAGCTAAGCCGGGGCGAGCCGGCTCCTCTGAGCTTTGCTGGGACAAGGCTTTTAGCATCTCTGCCCGAGGAGGTTTCGAGGGACATCCCATACAGGGAGCGCCGGGATGCTCGGAGCCAGATTGTCACTGCCTGCAAGCTCCAGGTGGAGTAACTGAGGCTGAAAGGGCTTTGGAGAGGGATGGGGTTTTCCAGGGCCTCATCCAGCGAACTTTGGGAACTCTCCAAAGACGGCAGATCCACCACCCACCTGGGCAGCGGTGCCTGTGTTCGCCCGCATCCCGCTCCCCTCTAAGCCTCCTCACTCGAAAGTGGCTTTTCCATTTGACCCCACCAGCCATGGGACGGGCCAAAAAATGAGATGCCAGGAAGATCCATGTGTACCCTCCCGCTGGGGTTATCTGAACCCATGCTGGGGAGATACGAAATTTTGTTATGTCAGGAACTCCTGCAGAGCACACGGAGGTACCATTAGCATTTTGATACAGCTAGTGAGTGGATGCTTGTATAAATAAAATACCTTCTGAAATGTGATTTACAAAACGGCAAGATTTCCAATATATGCCATCTAATTTAAAACTGAATTACATTCCCGTTGTAGTACGTTAAAGGAAGGATCAGTGTACCGCGGCTCACAGCTGGGCAGCATGTCAGCTAAACCTGCTTCTCCCTTTCAATTAACTGTCCTCAATTTGTTTCTCCTAAATATTCAGCTGAAATTCAGCTGAAAGGCGTCAGCCAAGTTCAGACCAGTAAAGCGTCATCGGATGAACACCAGTGCTCCTTGTAAAGTGAAATTCGGTACCCGACTGGAGTGGGGATGCCCAGGGGCTGCTGCAGCACAGGGTGGCGGGGGTCCCCTCCAGCAAACCCCGGTTCCCTCCCTATCGCGGGGGACAAGCGCCGTTGGGCACCAACGGCCGAGCAGCGCGAGGCTGTCGAGCCACCCTGGCGCGACCGCAAGGACCGGTCAGAAAATCCCTCCCGGGAGGTGACGACAAACCCCAGAGTGCCACCAGGGTGCCACCAGCACCCTCCGCACCAGCCGGGAGAGTCCCTCCGTCACTACAGACCTGCAGCATCCTTTGCCAAAAGCAGCGGTTCCCTTTCGTTCACACCTGCGCTGCTAATGTGACTCCGTTAGCACGACCGAGTGACTGGACGGGCTCAGGGGGATTTCTGCTGATTCTCCTCCGTGCCTTGGCAATGGGATCTGCCTCGCTGAACACTCAGGAAACTCCCCCCTCCTTTATTTTACTCCATTTCATCATTTGCTGCAATGCTAAATAAAATCTGCTTATTATTACCCTCCCCCCCAGCAGTACTGGTTATGTTTGCTGCTGGTTTAGCTTCCAAGTAATTTAAATAAACAACTGAACCATAAGGAGAAACTATTAAACATCCTCTTCCCCTGGACATCAAGATGTGCCAGGCCATTACTATTTCTTTATCACTGCAAACTTCGAGGCTTGAAATCCACGTCTTGGTTTGTCAAATGGGATAATTATCAAATGCTTTTAATTATCCAGCTAATTAGGACTAAATCCTGCATTGTGGTGAATGCTATATTACGCAGTGTTTCTTGCAGTAATTTCTGTGGAAGTTTGGGCCCGTAATTTGGCGCAGTCCTCACAGCGGGGAGGTATTTCATCTTCTAGGACAACATCACCTATTTTTGCCCCGGCTTTAAAAGGCAGCCAATATCCCTTCCAGCTTTCCCAGGCGATCAGCAGCCAGAAAATCAGTGTTGTGCTGGGGAATGTCAGTGCCAGGAGCCACAAAGGCAGTTGTCCTGCCGCTGATCTCGGGGGGACTTTTTGGGAACAAGCCCCACTGCAACATCCCCCTATTTCGGTGAATGCCCGGTCTTTCCTTCAGAAGCACCTATGAGTGCCCGGCGGTGTGGTGCCACGCTGGGGACACGGCGGATGCATCATCTGCCCGGGCACTCGGGGGTTGGAAGCTGTTTTAGGGGCTTTGATGCTTTTCCCTCTGTTCCCCTGGGGAAGGCAGGGCTGGCAGGAGGGGAGTCGCGTGTCCTGGGGACACCGGGGCATCCCTCAGGGTACCAGCAGCACCAGGGCATCCCTTGGGATACCAGCAGCACCAGGGCATTCCTCAGGGTATCAGCAGCACTGGGGCATCCCTCGCTGTGGCTTCTGCTCCGCTTTTCATGCACTGCCCGCTCTTTCCCATTTTTGGAGGATGGCACGGCTGAAAGCGAAGCTCTGTAGCCCTCAGAGAAAACACTCTGGAAAACACCAGCCTGTTCCCCAACTCCATTGCAGAGTAATTTTGTTTCACCATAAAACAATCTTACTGCCCGATGCAGAGCAGGTCTGGAGGAGCCCCCGAGAGGTGCAGGGCTCTGCATCCCATTAGGGATCCCTGGAGGAAGCCGGACAGAGTCTTTATTAAATCAAGCTCAGAGTCAATGCTTAAAGAAGGGCTTTTTTGAACTAGGAGCTGAACCTCATGTTTGGTGCCCTGCCAAGCTCAGGATAGTGCGAGGAGGAAAAGGAGATGTATTTTTGGACTGCATGTCTGCGAACAGGCTGTTAGATAAAATTAAAGAGGCTGTTTATAAAGAATCTTCTGGTGGTGAAGCAGATGTGGAGGCCTGAGTTTATGACAAGATATATTTCTGGTGTTCGCATGAACAATCATTTTCATTCAGGACTTTCCTCGTGCTGTAATAATGTGTTGGTTTGGGGTTGGGTTTTTTTAATTTTATTATTTTAACTGAAACTGGCACAATGCCCTCATTGCTTGTGATAAACTTGTTTGTTTACTTATGTCGTGGTAACTGGAGAGCTGGACTCGGGCTCTGCTTCCTCAGATGCTGGTCGTTTCCCACCAGAGCACTCGGGGCCATTTGACACAGGTAGAGAAGCAGAAAAACAGCTTTTCATTATTTTCTTGCCATGTTGCTTGTGGATGATGAACGCTCCAGCTTCTGCAGGCCACTGAGCAGGTGCCCGTAAGACCTTCTCATACTCAAACCCCATGGCACAAGGACCCCCCAGCCCTGCTCGCCCCTGGCCTGATGCAAAGGCAAGATAACTTTGCGGGAGGCGATGGAGTTACTTCATAGAATCACAGGAGGGTTTGGGTCGGAAGGGACTTTTTAAAGGACACCTAGTCCAACCCCCCTGCCGTGGGCAGGGACATCTTCAACTAGATCAGGGTGCTCAGAGCCCCGTCCAACCCGACCTTGAATGTTTCCAGGGATGGGGCATCCACCGCCTCTCTGGGCAGATTCCCCAGAGCAAACTTCGGGTTTGCTCTGGTACAGAGCAGGAGCTGAGTTTTCTTCTGAACCAATGTTATTCTTTACTGAGCTATGTTTAGCATCCAAGAAAATACTTTGGTTTATGCTTAATGTTATATAAATACATGGAATGTGTTTAATAGATACTCCTGCAGCTCTAAATGTGTTTTAAAAATACGCTGCTTTCCTGAGCATTGTAGGCAGCAAAGGCATCGCTGTGCTTTTACAAGAAAAATGGAGAGCGCAAGCGCAGGTTTGTAAGTGAAGACACATTATCATTAATTATACATGGTTTGAGTTTGTGCTGACTTGCTGTTCCTCCTTGGATCCTGCACCGAGTCCTGCCTTTCTTATGGAACAGATAATAACTTAAAAGAAAGAAGCCCAACGCAATTGCCGTGATCTGTATCTACGGCAGGGCATCGCATATGGAAGACATAATATTTGATGGTAAATTTTTGCTTTGACATTATAGTAGAAGTTAAGTGAAAAGGTGTCAGCCTTGGCCTAGAGTTTCACGAGTGCCACAGGCGGAACACGCTTCTTCAGGCTCTTTTAATCCTTCTCCTCTTCCAAAAGGAGAAACTCGCAATCTGGACTCAATTGAACCTGAAAGCCGTAAAATTCCAGGTTCCAATCGTTTTATAAAAACACATCCAGCATATATCAAAACAGAGACTGTAAAAGAAATTAAACATGTGTGGGTCACATACTCTGCTGGATGCTCCTCAACAGTACCGCAAAAGGAGTGGAATAACGAGGTGCAGTTCAGCTATGAAGTTTTGGTACCTCCTGGTAGCTGCCTGGGGTGCCCACCCGGAACACGAGCGAGCACACGGGGAAGGGGCTGGCGGCTCCGCTCCCACGTCCCCCCCGTCCTTTCCCAGTGCAGGCAGGCTGGGCTCCAGCCAGCATTCCCATGGGCCCAATGCCTGTGCTCGGCCGGGGGCTTCGGGTGCTGGGTGGCGGGATGCAGCTGCTGCAGGTTGTGGCCCACGGGCATCCCGCACATCTTCCCTTCAGGAGGGGCCCAGCAAAACGGGGACTCGCTGCTCCAGCCCCAGTGAGTGCCAAGGACATGGCGAGCAAACGCGCTGTAAATCAAAGGGAGAGAAGAGTAAAGAGATATTTGGGGGGAGGATTTGCCTGCCTGTTCCCATAAAGTTGAAATGCGAAGCAAAAACGAAAGCAGCTGGGATCACACTGCAGAGAAATGGGCTTTTAATAAGCTCATTTTCAGGGCTTTAAAAAAAATTCTGCCTGTGATGTAATCTTGACATTTCCTGGCTCACTGGCGATTCCCTCGGATCGAACACCCGGAATGCCGGGCAGTCATCCCCGCGCGCAGCTCATATTACTCACGACATCCCAGCGGACGCGGGAGGAGAGATGCGCGGGGCGCCGGGCGGCCGGGACGGGGGGCAGCAACCTGCACCCCTCTCCCCGAGCTCCTCCTCGGCCTGGCTGGGCGGGCACTGAGCACACACCTTCCCTTCTAGAAAGGTTTCTTCATTCTGGGCAGTGAGGTTTAAGGCTCCTGGCCGAGGATCCTGCGTGCCAGCAGCCTCGGCAGAGAGACTAAAGCCTGCAAAGGTCCCAGTAGGGACAAGCCCTCAGACTTTATAACAAGATATAATCTATTTTTTTAAATCTATTGCATTATGGTGATTATATGAACTTCCAGATGACTTGCTGGAGCAGTCACGACTGAGTCCAAAAGCAGGCAAAACCCTATAGACTTTGGGAATCTTCTTATCATGAAGATTCATCGAGTTTCTGCTAGCAATGTGCTGAAACTACAAAGTTGGGGGGGAAGGGGGGAAAAAAAATCCAGCACACTTTCTTTATTAGCATTTTACGGAAGTATTTCAGTCCACATTCAGAGCTCATTTAACATCTCCTGATTCTCGTGAATTCAAGTGGCCCCAGGGAAAATGCCTGTAAGAGCACTGGGATGTCTGTCCGGGAGGTCCAAAACCACGGGACCCAGCAGCATTTCCCAGCAGCGGGACGTGACAAGGCTGCCACGAAATCGTAACACTGGGATGAGCAGCAGGCGGGCAGGCGGCACATCCTGGGTTTCCAAAAGGAGCCCCATGGATGCCAAGAGCCCCCGTCCCCACCTGCCACCCATGGGGACATGGGGACGATGGGGCCGTGGGGACGATGGGGCCATGGGGTGCCAAGGCCCAGGGGCTAGGTCATCTCACACGGTCGTCTCTTTGCAATTCCCTCAGTATCCAGCACCACGAACTTCCCTGCAGGTTCCATCAACCCCTGGAGAAGGAATACGTGAAATCTGGCAGCTTGGTTACAGCAACGAAATATGAAACCGAGGGACTTTCATCACGCTTTTAGTGCAAAAACTCCATGCAGTCTTACTTACGCCCCACGCCACCCCCCCCGGCAGTGCCGCTGGTTTAGGTAACATCTTGCAGCTCCCGGTCCCAGAACACCCACTTTGAGTCGGCTCCATCGCAATCACGGCTCCTCCCGAACGCAGCAATTCACTGGCACGTGATGAAAATAATTTTTCTGGGCTGTAAGTCTTCTTGAAGGAGTGGAGGCTTTTGATTTTTATAGAGATGAACTATTCAGTCAACCTAAGTGTTGCACCGCCTTGAGGACCTGCAGCTTTTGGGAAAAACATCCTTTTAACAGCACTGCGTTGGCAGCGCGTGGCTCGGCCGGCTGGCCAGTGCCGCACGGCTCCCGTGAGCTCCCAGGGCCGTCGGCGTGTGCATTCTCATGGGATAATGCTGGGACAGGACCAGTCTCCCCAGCTCAGGGGATGCCACAGCAGCGCGGCCGGAGAGGGGACCCAGCAGGCCACAGTGGCAAACACCCATCCTGACTTGAGATCCTCCAACGTCTGCTGTAGCGGGTGGAAGAAAAAAACCCAGACTCTTCCCAAATTTTGTTATCTGGATCTCCAAAGACTGTCAGAATTTGGGTTGCTCAGGGGCTCCCTATTACTAATTACCCTAAAACAAATAAAATCAAAGGCAAGCAATGAAGGACCCATCTGGGAAGCACTCGGACCATGACCAGAGACCCCAGGCAGCTCTTTCCCGCCTCTTTTTCCTCACCAGGGCATCACCGGCAAATTGAGCTTCTGGAGATGAGTCACCTGGAGGCTGCGAGCGCCAGGGGTTCGGGGCGGTGGGACCCATGGGGGTCACCCTTCTCCTCCCGGCCGGGGAGCACCCGGCTGGCTCGGGCTGGCGTCGCCTTTGCTGTGTTTAAACATAGGAGCTGCAGCTGAGAGGTTAATGCATGCATCTCTTTCCCCTCTTAAAAGTATTTAGAAAGGGCATTTAAAAGGATATCACCAACTAATTTAATGCAGCACCAGCTTGGCTTTAGAAGTAGTATTAAAAAACCCCCTTCTAATAATAAAAAGAGTATATATATATATACTATGATTTCCATGCAAACAGTGTAAATAATCGACGGAGGTAGCCACAACTCCACCCTGCCCAGCAGAAAAAGAAAGTGAAACGACTCCAGCCGTGCAAACTATAAAAACCCCCGGGCCAGGCAGGGAGAAGGCAAGGCCAGGAGGAGCCTTCAGCAGGGCTGCTGCCTGCCGGAGCGCGGCTGCTCCGGGGTCCCAGGCCCGGGCAAAGGCTTGGTAATGGGGTTATAGCAGGGATTAGTTAAGCAGCACCGCAGCTTTGGCTATCTAGACTTTTATTCATATAATCCTCCAAGTCTTGTATTAACACAGATGGGTTGGGTTTGCTTTTTACCTTGATTATACCACATGCTCCAGCTTTTTATAGTCACTTGCAGGCGTATTGTGGTATTTTCAGACTTAGGTCACTTCAATTTTATTATTGCAGGTGGCCCAGATAAATTTTCATTAACTTTTTCATGTATGTTTTCTAAAGAGAACTGTAAAAGGAACAGTTTAGAGGGTTTTTTTGAGTTTTTGAATAAGGATCGGGAGCAACTTCCCTATCAGTTTTACAGTGATGTTCTCCATTTCGCCTCAATCCTCACATTCAGTGCAGCATCTGAAGGCCAGAAAAATCATTCGCACTTATGTGGCAGGCACAGATATTTAGATACACAAACCAACTTTATGTTAGAGACGTTTCAGGCAATGAGAATTGTGTTACGCCTCCTTGTTTTCACATTTCTTTCCTACGTTTTGCTTCACTAAAGACCTTCCCAAAGCTGTATGCGCATAATCTCCCTCACGCGAACAGCCTGCTTGAAGCCATGGCTCTGCCGCGGCTTCTCCCAAGGTTAATTCATTACCAATTAATTTGAGGTGCTCAACACCTTTGCAAAGGCTGGTGTGAATACTCTAAATCTACAGCTGGAAAACGAATACGGGTAAATGTCTAATTAAAGAAATAAAAATAAATAAGTAACACGATTAGTAATCTATCAGTGCTTGGATACCAAACCCAAAAGCAACAGAAAAAGGGCACGAGCCTAATGCCCACAACTCCTTTTAGGAGCAAAGCTACATGCTGAGCAGCACAGTAGTTTCTCTCTGAAGCATTTTTAAAAGTCTTCTGTGGGACAGTGGAGTTGTCCTGAACTTTTATTGTTTTAAAATTAATGCAGAAAAATAGCAAAAAAGGGAGTTTCCTCTGCAAAAGTCACGGGCTGATGATTAACCACTGGGGATATCGACTTGAACTCAAGTTTTGAGAGTGCTGAACAGACAGAGAAAGTCCACGTAAAATTCACATTTTTGCATGTTTGCCTTTGAAAAACCGCCTGTCGAGTCTCCTCTGCCTTTTGCCCGTTCTCATTAAACCCAAGACGTCTTGGTGCTGTGAGGTTTCTGTATGCCACAGGTACGAGCCATTGCTCAGAGCGGTGCTCTGGGACTTGCAATCTCCATGTTTCTATTTCAGTGCTACGCGTGATTAATCCTCCATTTCATTCATTGTCTTTTTACTTCTGTGCTACTGGGAACAGTAAATAAGAGGGAAGTTGTAACAAGAGCCTCCCTTTTATTCAGAGACCTTCTGTTTCCTGCAGGCTGGCGGCTTCAAAAAAAATCACAGCTCCATTGTGCTCCAAAGTCATGTTAAATGATTCGGATGGAAAGAAAAACCCATGTCAGTAGGAACAGGGGACTCAAAGAGGAGCGTCGAGGCCGGCAGACCACGGACACCGATCCTGGGTGGCAGCACACGCTGAGGATGCTGCACCCTGTGGCAGCACCCACATTATGGTTTTTCCCCCCATTTTGTGGGTCTGTGGAAGGCGGGAGCTTTTCCTGCCATTAGGTGTGCTTTGGTGGGTGTCCCTGAGCACCCCTGGCACCACGGGAATGGCATCGATCGCCTGGGGGTGGTGGGGCAGCAGGACAACCCTCCTGTCTAACCCAGGGAGCATGGATCCAGCCCCCAGCAGCCAGGGGTAGGGGGACTCGCTCCTACCCCCCGGAGCGGGGCTGGCAGCGGTGGATGCCGGGCAGGGCAGCAGGAAGGGGCAGGGGCACCGCTGGGTGACCCCCGGGCACAGGCAGGGAGGCAGAGCCCGCCCGGGTGGTCCTGCGCAGAGACAGAGCGTGCAGACCCGAAACACCGTCAACGTAGCTGAACATCTGGTACAAATGCTCCCCCAAAATAGATCATTTCCTTCTTCCACCTCAAAGGAAACAGCATTGGAAGGAGGCTCAGTTGCAGCCGGGCCGGGCCGGTGCAAGGAGGGGTCCCCGTCGCAGGTGGGTTCACCGGCAGCCTCCCCCCGGGGGCCAGTTACACATCCCAGACAAGCCATCAGTCCCAAGCAGGACCCAAGGGGTCAGTCCTGCAAAACGCCCAAAAGCCCGGGCGGGTGCTGTGCCCGTCAGCCCCCCTGAGCAGAAACCCACCAGCACTTCGCCATCGGTGGCTGGTATAGCAAAACCGAACCCTCTTGTCTGCAAAAGCTGCCGTTCAAGCTGCTCCCGTGCCGAGGGGCTCAGGCTGTGATCAATCCTCACCTGCATTTTCCAGTATCAGTTTTACAATATCAGTGCTTGTTCGTGGCATCTTCCTTATTGGAAGGTGTCGGTAGAAACGTGTGTCAACAGAACTAAAACAAGCCTAAGTGCGGCTACAGTCAAGTCTGATAATAAAACATGAGTCACTGTTGTTCAATCATTTACTAACGCATGTTTTGCAAGAAAGTTATCTCTTCTAGGAATCATCACCACACAAATTTGAGATTTTTTTTCTTATAAAAAGAGCGCCGTGATTTTGCTTTTTACTGCATAGCTGAGTCTTCACAGGGCTGGTGCCTGTGATCCCTACCTGCAGCCCTCCGTCCCGCTCCCTTTGCATCTCCATTTCAAACCCGGGCATGAGCCCCTCGCCCCGGAGCGACCCGCCACTTAGGCGCTGCATCACGC
>NW_008825109.1:3681547-3692174 GCF_000699105.1 Pygoscelis adeliae | reverse complement strand
CTGATGAAGATCGTGGTCAACCCCAGCGCTTCGGCAAGGGAGACTATTCCCAGAAGGGCATTATTCGCGTTGCTTTCTTGCGGTTCGGCTTGTGAAGGAGCAAGGGGGGGGGGTCAGGGATGTCGCGCCTCGGCTGGAATTTCTTCCCAGACATTTCTTCGAAAACATTTTTAGTCTCGATAACAAATGCACTCGCCAAACATCGTAGCACGTGTCCTCGGTTTCCCCTCGATAAGGTTAATTCTTTGAATGGCGTCTTGCAAAGAGCATTTAAACGGTGACCTCTTGCTGCTGTAAGGTGCGTGGGGGGCTGGGTCCTTTCCAGGCATTCAAGCTGTAGCGTTTGGTCTTTCCTGTTTTTATTGAAGAACTTTTGGGAGGTCAGAAATGTGTGATTTGAGCTTTTGCCGCCTTAGTAGATGAAAGGCTGCTGGAAGCATTAGGATGAACTTCCTTTGTGCCAAATGCCCGTCATTTAAGTCAAACACGTTTTAACAATGTAAGCAAGATTTTAAAAGGTGTAGCTAAAAAACCCACACTCGCCCGTCTTGCTCGCTCCTCGCTGCTCCGCCATCTCACCGCTTAGCTTGATCTGGAGCACTCCTGCTGCAGGGAAGGCTTGAAGTTCTGATGCAGCAAACAGGCAGACTAAGCTAATTTATAACTTAAGTCTTTTATTCCATCATAAAGTAGCAAAAGGGAAGGCTCGTCTCTCTTGCGGGTCACCTCTAATAGCAATCGCTTCAGCAAGATGGATTTCAAAATTAGGTGCTCTCGAGGCAGAAGCCACGCTGTATTTTTCAACAGCACGAAGCAGCTGTAAGAGCAATCTGACCTTCATTCTTAATAGTAACTTCATTGGGGGGGAAAAAAAAATCCATCTTTGTTTTTCTGCTTGAAGTACTGTCAAAAGAAAAGCCCCAGCACAACATATACAAAATAAAAATATAAGACAACTTTTGCAAAACTATACAAAACTCTTGGAGATCTACTTTTCCTATTTTTTTACTCAAACATTGGAAGAAAATCTGAGAGCTTGTCTACAAGTACATTATTTTGGAATAAAGGATGGCGTTAATTTAAAGTGAACCTGTTCCAGACTAAATTAATATCACCTCAGTGTTTTTCACATGTAGGGTGCAATCCAGTAGCAAAGTCTGGGGAAAAGTTTATTGATAAACAAACACATTTAGGCACTGCATTGGACTAGCTTATTTGTAAAACGTCCTTTAATGTATTTCAGGGGCTAAAATAATGTCTATGGCAGCCTGCCAAAGTAAAATGTCACACACTGTTGTTTTCTTCTAAAGCAGCCCCAAAAAGATGTGATCTGGAGTCTGAAGTCAAGTACAGAGCGATGGGAAGCTAAAGAATACAACAAGGGAACGTTGTTTGAAAATACTTGGCATTTTACCGTTATTAATAAAACGATCGCTACGTTTGCATCCCAGAAGCCTGTAGCTGGTCAGCTACTCCTGGCAGAGCCTGGAAATGGTGAAAATTAATCACCTCTTATATTAAATACTATCTTTGTATTTTGCCATGTCTGTTAGACTCGGTATTGAGTAATGTATTATAACCCAACGCAGGACATCGGCTTTATTCCTTTAATCTTCTGTCAAGCATAGCTGGGAAGGCAGAACGGGAACGTTTATTCTAACTAGCAGGTTTAACCCTTAGGCTAGCAAGAATTAGGAAAGGTTTTTTCCAAGCTCGGCTTGTCACCCACCTAGAGAACCTAGTGCTGCTGCTGCAGTCCGCCCGGCTCCTCTTCTGGCGGAGTTACTCAAACCCACGTTCCCGCTTTCTAGCAAGCCTAAACCCCGCTATTACTCGGCCTTTTCTCCTTCACGCTGGGCTCGTTACACCGATAAAAGGCGCTGTGAAGGGGCTCAGTCAGCAGTGCCAGCGACACCCTAGTTAAGCTGCAGAAATCTTTTCAGCCACCTGGTACCTGTTACTTCAGGTTTCTAGGAGCCCGTCCGCCTGGACAGAAACATTTTGTTAAATAAGCGCAACTTTTTGCCAGAGCTGGTGTGATCGTTGAAAGCCCGGCAGAAGGGATGAACGCTGTCTGTACGTTTAGTTAAACCAGTTTAAAAGCGGAGAGCAAACCTAGAAAGCAGGTGGCGACAATGCAGCTTCTTTCAGGACCAACCGAGATAAACAACCGTAAAATTGGTACGGCTTCATTTAGCATTCAAGATACCGTAACTACTGCTTATTAATATTAAAGTTGTCTCCAAAGCAATTCCCCGATTTTTTTTTGTTTAGAACAGGAAAAGGCTTTTTATCCTCTATGTCAAGTGTTTATTTGAAGGTTAAAGCCCTTAGGAAATGCTTTTCGTTTTGACAGCGACGCCGGTGCTGTCCGGTTCCCTTGCAGGGAACCACTGCCTAAACGGTTGCAATTTCACTGCTCATTATCCCTCAGCAAGCACTGACTTTTAAGGATCACGGGGAGGCAGACTCAAGCAAAAGCGTCAGCAATAACTGACCTCAGATCAAGTAATCTTGTAGTAAAGTCTGACCTATCGGTGCCGAGAATCGGGCAGAGTTTCGACCAAGAGGATTATTTAACTGCTGGAGCTTGCAGGGGACCACAGCCAGGGCACAGGGAGGTCCTTTCCGGCAACGACTCTCGGAAGCTCTGGTTTTATGTTAAAGGAGAATTAATCCACCTAACTATGGTATTCCCCTCCAGAAATAGCGGTTTCATTGTTTCAAAAGGGTTTTCTAGAATACACAAGAGAAGACTTCAGTCCGATATAGGTGTGCAAGCTCACTTGATGTACAGGCACGTACCAGCTGCTCATGAGAAAACCGTGGCCGTCCCGGAGAGCTCTGGAGGCTTTGGTACGCTTCCCAACCATCACCAGCCTCTGCAGAGTAGTACCGTGGGTTCTTTTTCTCAGAAAGTAGCACTTACAATTATTGTATTACCTACCCTCTTCAGCCTCGAGCACGCTCTGTTTGTTACCAATGTGCTAACCCCAAAGATAGAGGCAAACGCCATGCCTGGCTGCTGGGCAAGCGCTTGCTACTCATCTTTTAAGATCAGCTGAATCCTCTAGGTCACTTCTGTCAACATCAAGCACCGAGAACAAAGGCACAAGATTACAGGGATCTCATTAAGTATGTTTGTTCCAAGAACAAGAAATGTGTCTACTTTCCTCTGATGACCTGGGGAAACAAAAAAGCCCTTCAGCACAGAAAATTTATTTGTCAGCAGTTATGAACACTTGAATAGGTAATATCCAGTTTAAGAAGGAAAAAAAATAAAATCTATCTGTCCTAGGCTTTCTATATCGAGACCTTGTGAACAGCACCGTTCTGTTTGAAACAGAAAGCAGGGATGTACATATCTGAAAACACCAACACACACACAAAAAAACCCCCTTAGGATATTAAGTAAGTCATTTAACTAAGTATTTAAAACCTCTGCAATTATTAGTTTATTAGTATCATCCAGGATTCAGATGTTCAATATTTCTCCTGAAGTTATACATAAATGCAAATTGAAATAAGAATCTGAAAGTCAAAATTGTATAACAAAACAATACTCCATCACAAAAGCGTGTAAAATTACAAGAATGCTTTTTTTTTTGTTGTTTTTTTTTTAAACACTGGCACTTAAGAGAACCATAATTTTGTAACCACAAAATTGCCAAATTGTCCCCCAAACTGGTAAGCAGGTATATGTGAAAATAGTTACAGTTGCCAGCACTTGAAGTTTTACTAAATATGCAAAAAAACCCTTAGCTTTGGTTTTGGAAGAGAACTATATTTGACCAAATTAGACATTGTTGGTATACCATAAACATTTCACTTTTTAATGCAAAATTTAATAAAATGTACTTTTCCATACAGCTATATTTAACTTAAAAATGGGCAAACATCAAGAGTGCGGTATAAAACCTAACAGGAAAAATACATCTTATCTCATTTTCAATTTGAGACAATATACAACTTTGTTTAAAGGGCTAAAACTAGAATTTCAAGAATACAAATATGAATTTACATAGATTTAACAAATAATAATGGTACCATTTATAGAAATCTTAGAAAGAAAAATCATTTCTCATGGGCCATTTGCTACCAGGAGAGTTTCATGGTATAAAGCCCGTGGCCATCACCAGACCTGTCACCAAAAAATAATATGGTAATTTCATGCTTTTAACTTTACACATTTTAGGTACGCTCATCGCTCGGAAGTGTTCAGAGATTTACAAATACAACTTCCATTACATGGTAACGGAGTCACACGTGTAAATTTCTCTACACCGGATGGACGTACACTCTTCCTCACCCCCCCCCAAAGTATTTAATTTCTGTAAAATTGAACTCTATAATTCTCAACTCTCCAAGACTGGTAAACTCATGCAACTCAATAGAATATTACATTTCACAAAAATCTGAACAAATATCAGTTTGTTGAGATTGAATTTGTTTTGTTTCCAGTTACGGAAGAATATTCTTTCATCATACGCCTATATATTTCTTTTCTTACCCTATCATGATTATGCAGGGTATGCAGATCAAAGCTTTGTTTATCAGCTGGTTATATGAAAGATGAAAACTGTAATATTCCCGTGATCCCAAATGGGCATTCAATAAAGCAAAAGATGAGTTCCCCTCAAAAAAAAAAAAAAAAAAAGAGAGAGAAAAGAAAAAGTATGATTTTTCAAGGGCACCTATTAAAAGGACAACAATACTAATAAAAAAATTGTATTTACTGAGAAGCATTCAGAATGTCAACAAAACAGCTGCAACTTTTTTTTTTCCTTTTTGCAATTACAGAGTGGTATTCAGTTAACAGAACAACAATTATTTTTATGATGCATCAGAGACAACTGAAGATGAAAAATGAACTACATCCCCTTATAGAACTAATTTGTGCTGTGCACCAACAAGAACCTGCTTTAAAACTCCCATGCCAATTTACAACCCCCATACTGTACCAGGCAAGGTTAGTGGCCATTGAAATACCACTAAGGACAGGGCTATCTAAAGACACATTCGGTAGTGTGTTAACTATACAAAAAAAGAGACACTGTACAGTTTAAAAACAAATCTTACACAGCCTTACATTTCAATTTTTTTTTCTTTAAAAGGAGTGAGTTGTGTACAGGGGGGTTAAATGCTTTATAGACAAGAAAGAAATTGCTCTAAGAGAGACTTATTAATCATCATCATCATCTTCATCCTCCTCCTCTTCCTCCTCTTCATCATCTTCATCCTCTTCGTCTTCATCCTCATCTTCCTCCTCCTCCTTCTTCTTCTTGCTCTTCTCAGCCTTGGCAACTACTTTTTTGCCTGCATCAACCTTCCCTTTGGCCCGGTATGCGGCAATATCCTTGGAGGAGAAAAGCAGGAAGAATCTCTCAAAGATTTAACCAGTCAAGAGCTCTGAGCAACTTCCAAATGGCACTTGGGAAACCAGAGCCACCCAGATTATCTGCCCCTTCTCCACATCCACTGGGGTAGGACCGGGAGCTGCAGCTTCAAGTTACAAGGTGAAGCGAGGCCCAACGCCAAAGAAAGGGGAACCCTCCTAACACAGAAATGATACTGGCACGCCGGAACACGCTGCTTACGGCTGTTGAGGAATCTCCGCTGTTAGGCTTCTGGGAACAGGTTGGAAAAGCTGCTGCCTCGGATGGTAAAGGCAAAGCTGAGCCCACTATCCCATAAGGAAAAAGTGGGGAGACCTCTTAAGGTCCCCTTCTAGCCCTACCTTCTACGGTGCCTAAAGAAATGCACAGGAAAATCCTTGTTCGAGGCACAGAACTGTAATTAGCCATCCGAAACACGTTAGAATGACATGGCCTAATATTTGCAATGTTATGCCTCAGCAAAGAGCAATTATACAGAATTCTGCCTAACTGAAGTTTACAAAATAAAAGGTATAAGAACTTCATTAAAGGGTAGACAGTGCCACCTTCTGCATGCAATAAATTTATTCTAGTGGTTTATAATGCACAAAATTCAGTTCCTCTTATAGGGAAGTCAAAACTGTACCTGGAAAACCAAGCCAGAAAAACGGTTAGACTTCCTGACTTTGTGCCAAAATAATAAAAACAATTACGTAACAGAATTGATCTACAGGACTTAAACATACCAGCTAAAGAGAAACGTCAACACCTTTACGCAGATGGTCCAAATGTTCAAATGTTCCCCACCCAGTAAACATTACACCACTAATCTTACAGTTCCCTCAGACTCCCGTAAAGCTTAGCATGAAATTTTCAGAAGATACGAAATCCACCGAGTCAAAGGCCAAGCAGTGAAATACTGAGATTACTGCACCTTAAAACCCCATTTGTAAGTGTAAGAAATAAAGACAACACTAGTGAAGATTAAAATGTCTGGGAATAAAGATTAATAATTCTGCCATTTAAAAAGTCTCTTATGAGTTGCCTTGGCTGTACGTACAAACAATTACTGTACTGAAGAGTTTACGTTGCACAGGAAAGACAATATGGGAAAGCTTCTAGACCTGCAGTTCCTCCCCAGCACGTAATTAGGACTCAAAAGAGGCCACCTTGCTCACTACAATGCTACAATTTTAAAGCGGTTTTGTTTGCCAGCGGGAGAAACACCCAGAGGAAGGTCATGGCACACAAATGGATATACGTGGTATACATTAGCTATAGGTGGTTGCTGACCCACTGTAAAGCATCACCAGGGGATGCTAACATGCATCCCCCTCCTCCTCTGGTTTTCCCATACTGGGATGGGAATCTGCCTCTGGAGATAAAAACACATCTAGCACTACCCTGTGTGTGCAACACATTTCTACAGCTCCAATAACGATGACAGGATTTAGCTTTAATAATTCAAGAAATTGTATGACATGCTGCTTTGTAAGTATTATTAACTATGTTAATTACTAGAAAGGAGATGGACACAAACTAGGTACAGGAAAACCACATGTCTAATACTAGCATCTCATTAATGTTCTGACATTATCCCAAGAATAAACTAAAAATAGCATCTATGTGCATCAATTATCCTAACATTCAGGGATGTTCATCAATACCGAACACCTCCAACACCAGGGAGAACCATTTTATTCTTTACTGGCATTACTTAATTCTACCAACTTAACTTGGATACTGCTGTGACCTATTGTTTTAATAACAACACAGACACCATGGTACCTATTAAACCATCACTGATGGTCCTGAATTACAGACGAATGCAAACAGTTCAACACAAAGGACGGCAGTTTATAGTAATAAACCGTAGGCTCCCTTACGTGGTATTTTCCAACAAATATCATGACACTTGTCAGTAGCATATTATAATCTGCAACATCAGGTATCAGAGCACACAAGAAGGAAAAAATGGCTAAATTGAAGCTTGACCTCCCCAAACCATCTCCATAAATGTCAATGTTACCTTTTCGTACTTCTCCTTCAGTTTAGCAGCCTTTTTTTCATAAGGCTGTTTATCATCTGCAGCGGTGTTGTTCCACATCTCTCCCAGTTTCTTTGCAACGTCCCCAATGGACAGACCAGGATGTTCTCCTTTGATTTTTGGACGAAACTCAGAGCAAAACAAG
Organism: Pygoscelis adeliae; assembly: GCF_000699105.1. NCBI lineage: Eukaryota > Metazoa > Chordata > Aves > Sphenisciformes > Spheniscidae > Pygoscelis > Pygoscelis adeliae. The sequence goes on along the minus strand of NW_008825109.1, from coordinate 3,684,607 downwards.
AAAAAAGCCGAACTACAGAGGGAAAAAAAAAAAGATATTTTTTTTAATTTAAACTTTTATTAAAGGAAAAATTTTGGTACCTTTGTTACTGTTTCTTAAGAGCGTTTTGGAAAAGCACCTAGAAGTGAGACAAACAATAATTACAATGGAAGGTATTAGAACCTCCCCAAACCATCTCCATAAATGTCAATGTTACCTTTTCGTACTTCTCCTTCAGTTTAGCAGCCTTTTTTTCATAAGGCTGTTTATCATCTGCAGCGGTGTTGTTCCACATCTCTCCCAGTTTCTTTGCAACGTCCCCAATGGACAGACCAGGATGTTCTCCTTTGATTTTTGGACGAAACTCAGAGCAAAACAAGAAAAAAGCCGAACTACAGAGGGAAAAAAAAAAAGATATTTTTTTTAATTTTAGACTTTACTATAAGAGAAAGTTTTGTGACCTTTGTTACTGTTTCTTAAGAGCGTTTTGGAAAAGCACCTAGAAGTGAGACAAACAATAATTACAATGGAAGGTATTAGAACTGAATAAACTACTTTGAAAACTTAACACATCCTTGTCTCTTAAGGAATGCTGCACATCTGGTCCCATTTTTGGCAGGACCCCCAGAAGGGCAAATTTTATATACCATATGCAGAGAAAAATCTTAAAAAAGGAGAATGAGTGAATGACACCAGGGGAGCAAATGTTATGTCAGAGCTGTTAAAGGCAGAGAAGCTGCAATATTTGTTATGAAAATTAGGACTTCCAGATGACAGCATCAGCCCAAATAAGAACATTCACTTGTACAGGAACTTCCCTGTTCCTTTCAGCATTAGCTCCATTTAAAACACACACAAAAATGGATTGCTACGAAGTACTAGTGTCTAGTACCAGGTGAACCTGAAGTCAGTAGTCTTTATGTAGTGGCTGAAGTTTTAATTTTCCAAGCTGTTTTTTGTGCAAGATCATCCCTCTAACCTGTTCCGTGCAAAAGCCTCTTAATTTTAAATGGACTGCAAATCAAAAATTCTGCTCAAGCCAACAGGTGGGGAGAGCAGGGCCTGAAATATTTCACTGCCATTTTACACTAGAATTACCCTCTTAACAGAAATTGGAAACATGAGTCAGAACTGCGTGTCGCCGATTTCTGCATCCATTTCTAAAGGCTGGCATTTTTCTAGCTTAGGTAAAGACGACCAACCTGAGACCACAAACCTGTAATTCGTAACTAAAATCTCAACCTATCTTTATGCCACTGGTCAGAAAAATCATGTAGTCTTGTATTTCTGAAGCTCCTAAACCTGAATAAAATGATCATTTTATAGATACACTCCCATGTGATGGTCCCGAATAAGATAAACTAACTAGAAATCTACTTACGGAGGCCTCTTCGGTGCATTTGGATCCTTGAACTTCTTTTTTGTTTCCCCCTTAGGTGGTACATAGTTTTTCATTTCTTTTTCATAACGAAGCTTGTCAGCCTTTGCCATATCTTCAAACTTCCCTTTCTCCTTAGAAGACATAGTCTGGAAGGCAATTAGAATCATAGAATATCTCAAGTTGGAAGGGACCCGTAAGGATCAAAACGGTATTTTAAGATTCAAAAGCATATCCAGGTCCATTCCAAAATTTCAGTTGAGGGAGCTAAAGCCAAGGTAAGAACAACGGATAGTTACCACTAATCTTACAGCTGCACTTCATACTTATCTAAAACCTGAACTTTTAAAGAAATAATTTACAGTCTCAAATAGAATTTCACACAAAGCAATCGTTTAAGGTTTTGCGGGGTTTTTAGGTGGTTATTCCTACCTTCCATCGTTCTGAGCATTTTTTTGAGAACTCTGAAAAGTTCACTGAAGCATCTGGATGTTTCTTCTTGTGCTCCTCCCGGCAGGTTTGCACAAAGAAGGCGTACGAAGACATTTTACCTCTCGGCTTCTTAGGATCGCCTTTGCCCATTTTTGATGATTTTCTGTAACAAAGCAAAAAAGACACCTTTAAAACTTTTACTTTTTACAAACCAACGCAGGAAGCAAGCCACAACGAAGGATCATGCCAAACAAGACCCATCGGAGCAGCATTCTGAAATCATACAAATAGGAAGAAGTTTCGCTTCTGGGAAATTTACTGAAGATTTCCGCCATCGCTGTTTGAGGTGACCTGGACGCAAGCAACCTGAAATCTCAAAGGCCCTTCAAAATGTGCAGTTCTGGTCTCCTGCGAACAAAAACGTTCCTTCCAACCAATCTGAAAGCAAGTACGAGCATCAGTGCAGTAGAAACTGCACTCCTTGATCACTGCTAGTGTATCAATCCTATGCTTGGAAGGAATCAATTATACTGAAAGGAGAAGGGAAAAGGTACCAAAGTATCCTGCCTCACAGCTGGCTTTATGGGTTACTAATTTTTTTGTTCCTAAAGCTTGTACTTCTATCCCCCTCCCCTGTAGGCCTTGGGTGCTCATTTGCAAAAGATGTATTTTTTATTATTATTTTTGTATGCCATGTATTATCACTCTCCTTTAAGTCTACTGCAAAAACCTACTCTCTCTTTGTATGTATACCTAGAAATACAGGATTGAAACACCACACTCAGTCAAACATGTTATAACCAAGCCAGGGACGCGAGAAGTATGACATTTACATATGACTAGCAGAGCTGTGCTCAGTGCGAGGCCGATCTGACTCTTTCAGGGACTGAGAGGGAATGAAAAAATACCTTCCTGGAAATTTCACACCCAAGTCAGACATTCAGAATATTTCTTCATAGCTCCCTGGAAAAAGCCACTTGCACCCTTTTTTTTTTGCTCTGCAGCAAGAATTAAAAAAAAAAAAAAAACACGTTAAAAAAAAAAAAAGCACACGCACCGCCTGCCTGTATTGCCACAGAAGCAGTGTTTCCTATCGGTTTGGCGGATAGACAGAAACAGATTTCTGCTCTGTGACTAAACACGTCCGGTTTGAAGTTTCTATCAAGTAAACAAGAGGGCTGAAGAACCAGGAGCCGCTCCTGCCTGCCATGGAGATGTTTCCAGAGCCAGCCGGCACCCGGGGCTCAGCCAGCGGCTGGGGGACCTTCCCG
>NW_008825109.1:3669819-3678945 GCF_000699105.1 Pygoscelis adeliae | reverse complement strand
GTGCGCGGTTCTACTTGCGCGCACTGCGTTGTGTGGTAGTTCGGGGTAGGGTTTTGGGTTTTGATTTCTTTTTTTTCCAGAAACGGGTAAATTATCTGTAAGAACAAGAATCGGAAGGTCTTGGCTCTCTTCATAACCCCCTGGGTGACAAGGAGCGGGCTGGGGTGGCCGGGCAGCCCCCCCAGTTCTCGGCGCTTCTGGAGCGATGCCCCGAGTGCCAGGCCGGGCATCCCAGTGCAGAGGCAGGCTGAGCTAGCAGAAAGTTGGGAGTCTGGGCCACATCTCACCTGCCCTTCGTTGCCCCTCCTCTCCCTGCTTTTTTTTTTTGAGTCACTTGGCACTGCACGAATCATCTGGGGGACTACTGAACAGAAGGAATACCCCTTTACACCTGCTTCGCTGTCTGCATCTACTTTACTGGTGCAAACAGCGCTGGGAGAAGCACTGTTGTGATAAATCCAAAACCACCGACCTTCCCTGAAAGGTGTTATCAGCGCACTTACTGAAGTAACAGAAACTTGGATGATGAGAGCTATACAGGTGTCCGTATTAAAAACTGTTCTTACCTTGTAACTGTTGTTACCTCTGGCAATACGAGTAGCAGGTAACATTAACAGATGGTCCGTACCATCCTTCGTGTTTTGTAGGCTGCCTAAATGTGAAAATAGGACAAATCCTCATCTGCCAGACCACAAACCCTTCCATAGCTTCACAGATAGCAGGAGACTTTAAGAGAATGTGATAATTAAGTAGATTGTCAAAATCAACTATTTACACATGAACATTTGTGACCGATAATAAAATTTAAGTATTATCATCTGACAAGATAAACTAATTGATAAAGTCTCTATCTTTCCTTTGCTAATAGCATTCAGTAGCCGGAATTAACTACAGCAAAAAGTTAATCCTCAGAAGTCATGTTTAAGGTCCCAAGCAAAACCAGCCCGTAAATTCAAGAATAATAATACCATGTACCTTTTCATTCAGCCCAACTCTGCTTGCTTAGTTCTTAGTAAGAGAGAAACTTACTTAGAGAATACTAGTCTATTAACTTTAGGCCTATGCAAATGTACAAGCTGTACAAATACCGATAATTTTAAAAAAGCCCCAAACCCACATCTTAAAGTCATAATTGTACCAATTTCCAGTGCAGCCAGGCCTAAGTTCAATAAACTAGCTTCCTCTTTCTTTAGATACGAATGTGATTAAAAAGAAACCAATATAATTATACTAGTGCTAGCTCACTGCGGACACTTTTATGCTGGGATGGCTCAATTCTCTACTTGCTTGCATCCATGTTGGGTGGATTGAATCATTTTAATTGTATCAGTAGACGAGTCGTGATAAACTCCTGTGAAGCTTCTCCCAGGCGGTCCCTTGGCATGGTTCATCTCTAGGAATTAAGCCACGGAAGAGGCTGCAAGAGATTGGCTTTGCCACAGACTGTTTGTTTGTTTGTTTGTTTGATGATCCTCAGACAAATCTTTGTGCTTGTTCTTCCTTCTTTAAGTGGGGTGTTATTTCTAAAACGTTTATAAGGCACTGTTACAACCAAAGTAAGTCTCAAATGAGCAGATCCCCTAGCAGAGACCATGGGGGCTGATCTGCTAGAAAGAGTTAACATAGTGGATGGAGTGCAGCGACACTCTTTAAGTCTCGGTTCGGAGTGATGACTGGTCTCAGTGTCATGTTGACATTTGTGTCATATTGGATGATGTGAAACAAAAATTGCTCTTTTTTTTTCCTCACTGGCTTACTTCTTTCAATACGCTTTTGCACACAGTACCATTAAGTCCCATGGAAGTAACATATAGGTTCTATATACGATATAATAGGTTGCTGTTTAGGAACCTGGCAACACGTGTTAAGATACATTAAGCTGAGAGCTGTTCAGCCTCACAAGATGTAAACCACCTCCCAATAAGCATCTGAATATGCAGCAGGGCAACTTTATCATTCAAGAGATTTGTACCAGGGCTGCTTCTGAGTGTCGTTCAGACTTTCTACCCTTGTCCTCTGGTGATTCTCCCATCCAAGAAAACACCTATCTCTCCTCAAAGTCTTCCTAAGTTAACTGGGCCCCTCACGGCTGAGGAACAGGCCCCACAAATCATACACATTTTTACACATCTGCTGACAGAATATTTGTATTAGTATTCATCTGATCCCCTCAGTTAATTCGGAGTCCAGTAATTTCTGTTCCGGATCCAGTGCCCAAGCCAGTAGCTGCTGCTTGGTTACGACTGTTGGCTCCTGACATTTCTCCTCCTCGTGCTGGTGCTTCTTTCAAGATATTGTCGGTGAGAAGGCAAACAAATTCCAGATCTTCTACTGCAATTATCAATCGTTTGGCAAGGCAGGGTGCTTTATGGAAGTCAAAGATTCTTCTAAGTAATGATCCTAATTCTAAAACTGTCTCATTTGTGAAGAAGTGCCAATGGACACATAAAGACAGCGGTTCCGCGATCTGAAATCATGTGAAAATACACGAACAGTAAGGAACACTTAATGTTTCTGTCTCAAGGAAAGCCTTTTTTTTGGCTTGTTTGTGTCTTAAAGTTTAAACCTTTCCACAGAATATGGAGCAGAGGAAAACTGTAAAAACACAAGCGTTATGTGGCCTAGTGTGCAGGAGCTGATAGCTTTGCACATACTGAACTTCTTTAAAGTTTCTTCCATGAAAACCAGACCTGAAAGGAAGGAAAAGGCAGGCATTTATTCCCAGCTGTTGTCTAGATCCAACAATTTAATAAAAGGTGAGCAATGAGGAGATTCTGATTACATGACGTATTCCTACAAGGGTTTTCCTTCGTCTCTGCGAGTTATATGCTAAGGCCTGTACAGGTTTCCATATTCCAGTGGGTTTCTTCTGCGGCCACTGATGACAGAAATAAAAAGAATTTACTCATCAGCTGCAGACAGAAGCAGTATATGTTTCTTCTCTTGTTCTTCATGCCATGCCACATCCCTTCTGATACTTTACAAACATGCCTTCTGCTGCAAACCTTACTGAAGTCCAGGTCTGTCTTAAATTACACTCCACATGACAGGGGCAGTCACTGAGACCACTTGAATAACAGGAGCCACCTTCGACTTCACACACAGAGGCTTTGCCCACAGAATATTTGGGTAATAACAGCCCAATATGACTGCTCTGGAAAAAAAAGTATCTAGCTGCACAGGAAGTTTCAAAACCCCTATTTAGTAATTTTGGTGTTTTGCAAACTAGAGTATACTTTGGGAAAAGTCACACGGTTTGGATGTCGTATTGCAAAGAAAGAGTAAGACTATGATTTCTATTAGATACGTGTTTCCAAATACTTCAATTTTTACAATAGCCTTTGTAGCTACTTATTTGAAAACTAGTAGAAATGTTTGTAAGGAGTCTTCTGGCTCAACTTCTTTTCCATGAAAGGCAAGCGGAACTTGGATGGAAACATCAGCTATATATTCTTAACCTTTTTTTAAAACATCCTTTTGTTTTCCATTTTCTTTAGAGATAACAGGGAAAGGCTTCTCCAAAGACAGAACTGTTCTTCTAAACAATGTATTGCTGAGTAGGAACAGAAAAGTTCCAACTGAATGATGAAAACAGTTTTATTTTATTTATTTAAAATTATCCTCTCACATCAGATCATCCCCCGTGTAGCTCATAACTGAAGACTTCTAGCAAAGACAAACAAGGATGGAGAATCTCAAGGGGCACAGGCTACAGAGACCACCTGGTTGGCAGTGAAGGCTGACCAAGAGATAGATGCAGAGTGGGGATCTCCTTTCTCCCCAGCTCCCAAAGTGACATTGTGAAACACCTTGGTGAGACTCCTCCAGCAGAATTTTCGAGGGAGTCACAGTATATAAAGAGCCAGACCTTAGGAAGTTTGCTCACTTGAGTGCTGTGGTTGCTGACAGAGGTGAGAAAAGGAACTTGCACCAATTCCATGACACACAGGAGACACAGGATGCAGGGCAGCACACCTCCCCTGGGGCAAGAAGGTGGCTGTTCCATGTCACCACCTTCTCTTGCAAATTTTGCTTTCTGTGAGGGACACTGCTGACTCCCCAGTGGTTTTGGCTGGAAGGCAGATGATTTCATAGCTCGCTTTGACAATGAAGAGATTCGGTGTCGTCACCGGACCTCCTGATTTTGTCACTCTGCCCTCCCTCCCAAGGAATGAGATCATTTTTCCTTTGGGTGAAAATTAAAAGAATATTACAGTGAAAATGGCACATCAAAAACTAGCTTGTCAGACAAATCCAAAGCTACTATTAGACTATTTTTAATGAGATCTGAAGGCCTTTCTCAACAAAAATGTTGCATTTTCAGCTCAAAACGAGAGCAAAACATCTGCAGAGACAGGGCACCTGGGCACATGTACTTATGATGGAGCTGCTGGTGATTTAGATTGTCACTGTTGCTTTTGAACACTTCCAGCTGTACAGTGGCTAGGTTGTTTGCAGCGCCTTCGGAAAAAGCACTGGCCATATTTGCCCTCTTCCTGAGGCTGCAGTGCCAGCCTGTACGCAGCCCAGATGAACACAGTTCTCAGTTGCTTATTACATGCAGACTTATAATCAATTTTTTCCTCCAGTGTCTTATTTGAAATCTTCAGGACATACTTCAGATATTTCCTTAAAATAATTTCTGGAAGAGAAAGGCTCCTTTCAAAGAAATGAGACTTAGCATGTCTGCAAATAGTAACAATGCATGGAATGTGCTTTGCTTTACCTTTCTGGCTGGATTTGCTCAGATTGCGTCAAGTAATCTGCATATATTGCTGGCTCTCTTCTATTAGTGAGCGCTGCCTAGAGAACAGGGTTTCAGAAGGCCATTTGTCCTTTCAGCGTGGATGAGTGGCTGGCTGCTCTAGATGTGCGAGTAAGTGGTAACTGAGGAGAAGTAGCAGCCAGACAAGGTAACCTCGGCTGACTAAAGGAAGTGGTCTGGGAGAGGCAGGCAGGGAACAGGGATGGCACCGGCGCTGCTGCAGTAATTTCCTTGCCAGGCTTCGGGTGCGAACCAGCTGGTTTTTGTTGACATGTGAGCCCTGCAGACACTTCCATCATTTCTAGAGCGGATACGTTCTTAAATCAGGGTCAGTACTTACACAGTGCTTTTATCCATAGAATGAATAACGTTTAAATTCGTATGCTTTTTGAGGAATTAACAGATACACAATAAAGTATCCAAGAAAACATATTTCCATAGCAAAAGTGTATACCCACACTGTTCAGCTCACAAAGTGTGCAAAACTGATGAAGATATATCAGTATGGACTTTTCTTCTGATGATCAGTATGCCATGAACATGTTTTCACAGTGAAAATGTGTATAGAAAGTAACCATTTCATGGTAACGGTAATGGAAATTATTTAGTATTATGACGTGATTCCTTTAGCACCTTATTCCTTATGTACAAGTACATAACTTCTTTAAGTGCCTCTGTGAAGCTCTCAATGCAGAGTTTCAGACAGATGGGAATTGCGTTCAGCTTCAACAGCAAAAAGGAGTTCAAGAAATGTTCTTCCAGAACTGCACTATTTCTGAAATCACTGACCTGTTGAGATGTTTGCTTTGCTGAGAGCACAACATGCAGTGTGACATCCACTTATCCCCTCAACTTTCTGGAAACACTGCATCAAATATTCAATTCCTCTCCAAAATCTCCAGACCATTTATGTGATTGTACACTCAAGTCCACCACAAAGTTATCATAAGAGTTATCAGCTGTTTCCAATAATCCCAAAACGCTGCTGTCCACCTTCACAGACACTCTCCTCTAAAGGTATTAGTACTCAGTCTCCCTCACTCCAGTGTAGAGGCAGGTAAGCTTCTGATGCTGACACCGCTATTAGACTTCTACATCTGAACAGGCAGAATCCAACCAGGCCTAAGGTGATGAAAAAGATCTGAGATTCCCTTCCTTCCTATTTTATCCAGCCCAGAAGATTCAACAACATAGGCTCCCTCAAACCCGGGACTCCTTTAGATAGCCCTCAATCTTACATGTTAAATTGGAAAGATTCCTTGAGCCAGGTATACTGCTGGGACAGAGCTACTATTCCCTTACCTATATGTTTTCTGAATATACACAATATACAAACATCACTCTGACCTGTACGTTGATCCTTTATACAGGACTCTATCCATATCTGCAACACAGGCTAAACCATCTGCTTCTGAATACGTAGAAGACACCTTAACACCAACACAGTCCCTGATATCAGAAATCCTAGCACAGGGTTATCTCCACAAGTTTATCTATATGGGATGCTGATATCCAAAGAAATAGAGGATGCAGCACATATCACTACCTGGTAACTACACAGGATCTACCATGATGTCTACGCTGCATACAAGCAGTTACAGGAACTGCTGGAGGAAACAACCATTAGCTTACAGCTTCAAAAAGGAACTTGCATAGTTTGACAGGACACTCTCACCCTTCCGCTGAATACAGCCAAGCGTATATGGTTGTCACTGAGTAGTGTCCATCTCATCCCTGGCAACGCAATGGTAGACAACTGAGTGTTTCTCATTCATTCAGGGAATTGTCCACATCTTCAGCAACTTCATTAACTTGCTAACTTCTCAATGGCAGATGGTGCTCAAGGAAGATTACAAGTACAAGTTATCAGAGTGAATCACTTAAGGAGGGCAAAGAACATACCCTGGAAGAGCAGAAGCAGCCTCAAAAAACCGTTATCCTTTCTCCACCCCTCTCCTTTCTGTCCCCTTTCTCTCCTTTTCCCCATACTCCTGTGCAAAGATAAGCTGGAAAATGCACTGTGGCAGCTGTACCTGCTCACCAAATACTCACCAGTAGCATTATTTAATGGGAAAGTAATTTTCTAGCCACCACCCCTCTCCCCCCACCCCCAGAATGGTTATCCAGTAGCTATTATACTCCAGTGGGTGCTGCATTGGTCAAACACCTACCATTACATGCAGCTGTCCCAATTTATTACTGGTTCAGGAAGGAGGATCATCTCTTACACGGTCGTTCAAAGAAATGAAGTCATGCTAGTATTCTTACAGAGACTCCAGTTTCTATCATAATCATCCTGTTTCTTCTACCATCCTCTTTCCCAGAGCCATCATCTCCCTTTATTTAAGGGTTCTATTCCAGGACTTGGGAGACTCAGGAGAAGAAACTGAGGCAACCTAGGGTGTTAGTAATGACATACTTTATATTGACTAAGCCTGTGATACCAAAAGGCGTTCAAGGGAATGCCCACTTCTCTCATCTCTTTCCAGCAACAGATAGTTGTTTTGAAAAGGGCTCTGTGAGCTCATTGTCGCAGGGGGACTTCTACTCCAAGTCACCCTGTGCTACCAAAATCTTAGTATTAACTTTTTCATTAACACACACTTGTAGTCTAAATCTATTTAGATTAGTACTTTCTTAACTAGAGGTCATTTGGCTTTCTATTCTGTCCTTATTCACCTTTACTCCTTTTTCAGGAGTTTTAGAGGATTTTAAGTCTTTTACAGTATTTTAATTCTTTTTTCCTTATTTACCATGTTTCCATGAAATTTAATTTTGTTGAAACAAATTAAGTCCCTTATTGAATATGCCCCAAGTTTCATTGAGGGAATGTTGCCACAAAGGAAAGGCATACTCTTTTAGAAGTCAAAAAGCAAGACAGTTAGGACAGAAAGTCAACGTGGTGACTTCAAGTTTGTGTAAGACACAATGTTAGATAAACTTGCATTAAATTGATCTGCAGTGCTGAGAGTTTAAACAGTCTGTAGCTCAATTTAATGAAAATCTGATGGTTTCCATGAGAGATAAGTGTGGATCTGGGAGTGTGGATTCAATTCAGATGCTGATATGCATTAAAGTCATTGGGTAGGCCGAGATGCTTTGACCAGGCAGGGATCTGATTAGTCTCCTCAGGGTAAATTTAACTCAACATTTTCCTAAAGTGTGGACAAAAATCAAAATGAGTAGCCACTCCTTTGGTAAGAAATACTGAAGCAGTAAAACTTTGAACAGCCTCTTTGAAGCTGTGGATTTTGATTGTTTGGACTCTTGTATGACTTAATGGAAATAGCTTTTATAACAAAAGAAATTCTTGATACTATGTTATTTCTTCTATTACAGCATAACAGATCATATAACCATTCTAGGGTTTCCAAATGTAAGCAAGTGGCTACTTATGGGATTAAACAGATGTAAGGGATGCATATATATTCACGTCCATTCATAGTCTCTGTTTTCAGTGGCCCAGACAGTCTGTTACTAACAAAGGTTTTGCATTCAATCCTACAAAATTTTGGCAAGTATGTATTACCGTGTTATCCATAGCACTTAAGATTTTGATGTGTTATTGTTGCTTTACAATTAAGATTATTATTTTTATTTCGCTTCTATCTCCTTAAAAACCTCAACACAAATACTTTTGCAACCCCTCCTGCACACCCACTCTTGCTGATTTGATAGCCCTTTCGAAGTTTATGAAGCATTTAAATGTTTTTAAAATGATCCATCCTTTTCTGACCTCTAATAATTACATACTCAGATGTGCTGAAGTCATATTAAAGAGATGTTTATTTTATCTGACCTTGCAAAAACATCAGTTTCTGACCATACTAACACAGGAGTAACTAGTGAAGTAATTTTACTTCTGTGTATGTGAATACTAAAATACAGCTTTATGTATCTTTTTTAATAGAAAAATTAGAGAAGGAATAGAAAAAAGCCACAAAAATAATCTGAGAAAGTGAAAAAATAATGAGAACCATAAAAAGCTCAATCTGTTTAGCTTTAAAAAAAAAAAAAAAGATTGAGAAGTAACTTGATTACAGGGTAAAAGCACCTTCCTGGGGAGAAAACAGTGAGTACTAAAGAGCTCTTTAATCCATCAGAGAAAGGCATAACAAGAATCAATGACTGGAAGCTGAAGGCAAATAAATGCAGATGGAAATAAGGTACAAAATTTTTAGCAGCGGGCATGATTACTACTTGTATTCTCCTAGTACCTGGAAGCCAAGTCATAGAATCATAGAATCATTAAGGTTGGAAAAGACCTCCAAGATCATCGAGTCCAATCGTCGACCCAACACCACCATGCCCACTAAACCATGTCCCTAAGCGCCGCATCTACCCGTCTTTTAAAGACTTCC
>NW_008825109.1:3668502-3669771 GCF_000699105.1 Pygoscelis adeliae | reverse complement strand
GTCCAATCTAAACCTCCCCTGGCGCAACTTGAGGCCATTTCCTCTCGTCCTCATGGATGAGGGCTCCCTCACACTAGGTGCTGGTAAAAAAAACCCCAACAAACCAACCAACCCACCCCCCCAAAAGAAAAAAACAAACAAAACAGAAAAGAAAAACAATCCCTGCCAAAAGGTTACAAACAACGCATAAGATGAAATAACATAATAAATCAGTGATAATACTATCTGATACGACAGGCAGCAGTTTCAGGCCATGGTTTCACGATACAAAGTCTTGAGTTGACATACTGGCTTAAGGTGATTCTGCCCTATCAAGACTGATTCTTCCTGCTCCCACAACTTCTCTACAGCTGTGAAACTTTGAAAACCGATCCTTATTAAAAAAAAAAAAGTGTTAAAAGCAGAGTTTTCATTTTTTCTTTACAACAAAATGCCAGTGGAACTGATATACTTTTGCATTCGTTTTGATTTTTAAGAACTTCAGTGAATGGCTTGACCAAAATTTTCCTAACGACCCATATATCTCAGTCTCATCTCCGGCACTGTTTACAGGACATCGGAATTTACTGCATTACTTGTGGGAAAAGACTGCATAACCCAGAGAAAAATATGCAAAAGCAAAGCATGAGGTTGCTTTGTTTTCCTCATAGCAAATCACTAGCCCGGTCACCAAATCTCAAGCGTCATCTATGGATAAGGTAGTCCCCCACAACATCCTTCTCTCTAAACTGGAGAGGTATGGATTTGATGGGTGGACTGTCTGGTGGCTGAGGAATTGGTTGGATAGTCGCATCCAGAGGGTAGTGGTCAACAGCTCAATGTTCAGATGGAGACTGGTGATGAGTGGCGTCCCACAGGGGTCCATATTGGGACCTGTACTGTTTAATATCTTCATCGATGACACAGACAATGGGATTGAGTGCACACTCAGCAAGTTTGCAGATGACACCAAGCTGAGTGGTGTGGTCGACACGCCAGAGGGATAGGATGCCATCCAGACGGACCTGGACAAGCTTGAGAAGTGGGCCTGTGTGAAACTCATGAGGTTTAACAAGGCCAAATGCAAGGTCCTGCACCTGGGTCGGGGCAACCCCCAGTATCAATACAGGCTGGGGGATGAAGGGATTGAGAGCAGCCCTGCCAAGAAGGACTTGGGGGTACTGGTGGATGAAAAGCTGGACATGAGCCAGCAATGTGCGCTCGCAGCCCAGAAGGCCAATCGTATCCTGGGCTGCATCCAAAGAAGCGTGGCCAGCAGGTCGAGGGAGG
>NW_008825109.1:3656204-3668032 GCF_000699105.1 Pygoscelis adeliae | reverse complement strand
CAGGTTGGACGGGGCTCTGAGCAACCTGGTCTAGTTGAAGATGTCCCTGCTCATTGCAGGGGGGCTGGACTATGTGACCTTTAGAGGTCCCTTCCAACCCAAACTATTCTATGATTCTATGATTCTAACATATATTGCACTGAGAAACTCCGGAGGAGCTCATTTCTTGGACTAGAAATGCTGAAAGGAAAACAAAAGCTAGGGTAAACTCTCCACAAATGGTCCCTGAGACTGAAGGCAAACCGGGTATACCCATGGCATTTACTACCCAGCCTTCTTCCCTCCCTTCCTCCCTAGCGGTGGCCAGCCTCCTCCTACCGGCTGGTGTTCTGTATTTCACTGAGCTGAATATTCACGTTCAGATGCCAGACAGGGAAATGGTTACAACCAGATCTAAAAGCACTCATTTTTTCTTGTTCCTTGTTAAAAATTGTCCAACCTATAGCTATAATAAGCTACATTAAAAGAATGTTATTTCATTGCAAAGTTTAAATACTTAATAGCCTTAATATTTGGCCTCATGCACTCTGCTAAACTTTTCCACAGGATCGCGGCTGCCCTGTGTGTGCAGGACACACGCTGCTCAGGAAATGAATCAGGGTTGTGTATCAAATTAGATTATTTATAGGTTGGTATATGTGCTTGCTCTAGAAGTTGTACAGAGAACAAGACAGACAACTACAGGAAGAGAGCAATGGGCATGTGGTTAAGGCAGTTGAATGCCACACAGGAACACTCAGTTCTGCCTCTGCCTTCGCCATCGGCCTCTGTGAATGTGGAGCGAGTCGAACCAAGCATCTTGGCAGATGGCCACCAACCTTGCCTTCCTCATTTTCTGGGAGTCCAAACCGAAACACCTTGGGCCTTTTATGTAGAAATGCAAAGCAGCTGATTATAATGGAAGCTTTGGCTTTTGAGGGAGAAATGGAGCTGGAAGCACAAGGTTAAAAGTCAGGAGAACCCAATTAATATCATCGACTTTACTACTGACTGAACGAGTGGCTTGGTTTTCTCCTCGGTCAAAGAGGACAACGGTGCTTTTCTGCTGTTCTGGGAATACACAAAAATGAATCAAATACAGTGAAGCTCTTAGATATCATTGTAATAAGCCTACAAAGGAAAAAAATGAAGGTATTTCTGATTGTCTATATACAGAGAAAGTTTTGGATCTTTTCATCCGTTAATTATCCTATATTGCTACATACTTGCTTTAAAAAGTCTATACAATATAAATACTAACATGCATAGAGATGGAGCATATCCATTTTTCCCCTCAAACTCTGTTTTTAATGTGATTTCAGAAAGTCCTTTCCAGCTTCTATCAGGGCTATTTAACTTTAGTACTCAGTGAAACTGCCACATAGTTATATGGAATAGGACAGGGAACAGCACTCAGTGTAAACAAAAGATATTCTCTGGTTCACAAAAATAAAAATATCCTCATTCTCAGCTGTATAGCATGTCATGTAACCACAATCACAGAAATAGAAAAGCAACAGGAGAGCTAGTAAAATTTAATGCCTTTTCCTACTTATTTTATTGGTCTACATCACAGTGTATCATCATACTGAAAGCTTTCAGTAACAGTAGGCTACTAAGAAAATAGCACATTGAAAAATAAAATAAAATAGATGTACTGTATGTCAAACAAATAAAAAACAACTCTACCAACTTCTTTAAAAATGACCTGAATAAAGTTCCAACAGTTACTCTGACTTCAGAATCTGAGTTAAGAGAAATACCACAATGACTGAAAACGCAGGTGATGATCTCCTCCATTTTAGGTAGGAAGCCATTGAATGTAAAAAATGTAACACAGTGATCACAGCAATCAGGAGGTTTTGGCACATGACAACAGAAATATTTTAATGATGTCTGACAACATCCCAAGCACATGGTGTCTGAATGCTACTAAAGTAGATGTGTGTGAGACTCAAAGACAATACCGTTTTGTAGGATAATTTTCATGAATTAGAAGCAAATAGACAGAGGCATAAAATAGAAATTTAGGTTCAGGCCTACAATCAGATCTTCAGAGTAGAAACTTGCAGTCATCCAGAGTCCCACTAAGTCAGTCAGTCCCCATGGCTATCGAGGTCCTTTTGAACAAATCCAGTGGCAGGATTAGGGCCTAAATATGTAAACAGAAAAAGGACGAAATTAGGAACCACAGTGCACAACTATAATTAAAGAGACACAAAACTAGTCCCAGAAAAATAATCTGAGTGTCTAGACCATTATAAGATTTACATTTTTACCACAAAACGCTGCAGCTACAGGAAAGGCTACAGTGATATCTTACATCAAGAGGTTTATACAGCATTAATTGATCACAGCATATTCCCCTTCAGGCAAACATGAGTACCTGCAGTGCGTTTGCTCACCTCCTGCATGCTGCTGCTTTTTCATATTTATATATAATTTGTTTTATTATTTTAAATAAAAGAGAGTGGTCTAAAATCAGTAAAGGTGATACTTTTATCTTCATCAACTCTTCATTTCTAGACATGTAGATTTTTAGCCTCTTAGTAACATGGTGGCAAAAACGAAAATGAGATAACCTTACCATATTTTAAACCACTGTAAAACTGACAGAAAGTAACATTATTTTTATAAAAACATTCACTGTTATGCCCATCTGAAGGTTGAGAGAAGTTCTAGCTTAGCAGTGTGTTAGATGAAGTCACTTCTTATGCTGATGTTTCTCCCTAACATACTAATAAAAGCTCACAGTAGTACACATCTAGTATCACACACAATTGCTAATGAGAAAATGTACTGTCTCAAAAAAACGTCTACTTTGTAAGGAGGTTTGTCTACTGAAATACAGGCTTTAATACAACAGGAATGCGCAACAGCAGCAGTGAAGACACTACAGGAATATCAGGTTTATGGCAGAACAAGCACACAGAGCCATGGGCTACACCACGGAGTATCGTGTCATCTGAACTTCAGCAGCAGCACTTATCATCCACCCCAGGAAGGGGTCCATGCCTTCTGCTGCACCTTGCACCTTCCTTTTCTGTCACTGCACCTTGCACCTTCACCGGTACTACCTCTTTGACATAGCCAGACCAAAGACAGTATGAGGTTGTCCAGGAGTACGATACTGTTCTTCCCTTTACTATAGTAGAGTTATGCCTTCAGAGATCAGCGTGTAACCAGACAAATCAATATAAACACACTTTCTGCTCTCCCCCCCCCAAAAAAAAAGTTCAGGAAAATCAACTATCTGATTATTTTTACTTCTCCTACTTGATGGCTTAAGATGCAGCAAGATTCTTTATATGAAATAAATTAATAAGTTATTCCAAGGTAAGTGAGGACATAAACATCTGAAATTCACTGAAAGAGATATGGATTTGTCTATAGCACTGACAGAGAGGTAAGGACTCAAATTGTCATTATTTCTAGGTGGAAAAAAATACTATATAAAAAGTTTTCTGTTCACTATGCACATGGACATTAAGACGCCCTTTTTGCCAAGATGTGACACTGACTTTACTCAGACTACTTATATATGAGGAAACTCATAGTTATGCAAGACAGACGTGATTTCCAAAATTTGTGGGAGAAGGTAATGGTTTTATCTTCTTAGTATTGGTGTTAGCTCAGACAGACTTAAAAATCTTCATTTCCATTTTAATGTTGAATTCCCACTTGTATACCACATGCATGTCAGAAACTGGTACATGATAAAGAACCTGTAACACCACACTTAGAATATTGTGTCATATTTTGGCTATTTTATCTCAAGAAGTTACAGACTAAAACCTGGCTGCCGCTCAGTAAGCACACTGGGGCGGGGGGAGAAAGCGCATCCCAGCAGGGCTCTGCCTCGCTGCGTGCAGGCGGAGGTCCCAGCCGCAGAGCTGAGTGTGCCAGCGGGGAGCAGAGGGACGCCTGACCTCCCGCCTCGTCTCTCCCCACCGGCTGTGAGCATCCAGCTGCCGGGATCCCGCAGACACGCTGCACTTTTTGCCCGCAGATGTCTGGTATGCCATGAAGTGCGCTTGCTCACAAATTTACGAATTCACGAATTTTTAGCAAGCAAAAGGTCATTTACCGCCTTACCTGGCCATCACTGCTTTTTCTCTGAATAACCTGAAACTAATGAAGGACAATTAATATCAAATTCCTTTCCAAAGAGTTGTATTTCTGAGTAAAGGCAATTTTAAAATTTCTCTTCCCCAGGCATACTACATACTTTAATATTTTAATCTAGACACCTAACTACTAGACACCTAAGACAATCTTTCTTCTTCCTCTTGCAAAAATGCATTAACGGTTTATATTTCCACACCTGGTAGAAATGTATCTATTATAAAAATAACAAGAAAGAAAATAAAAAGCTGTTTGGTTTTTTTTTCGGGGTTATACCTCCCTGATACTAAAGTTGCCTCATCTCTGATTTAAGTGAGAAAAGCCTAGAAACAATTCTAATTCACACCTGTTTGCTACCATGCCCATACGACTATAAGCCAGTGGAAAATTAGCCAAGAGCAGATATTATTTCCTCTGCCCTTTCTCCAGTCCCCTTCTCAACCTGTGAGTTCTGGGACATGCTGAAGGGGGAAGGAAAGGATGACTGGCTGGTACAGGACCTGGCTAGAAAAGCCTCAAGCAAACTGAAAGCTTCCTCCTGCTATGGAGAATTCTTACATCATCAGGCAGGACCAGAATAAGGAACTGAATCAATTAATTTTATTACTGAACTACTACAGAGTATAGTTATTAGAAGACTTGCCTTAATCATTTAATTGTAAAGAAATTACTGTACCCGGTGTTTATTATTACTATAAACCAAATTAAAATATTAGTGCCTTCCCAGCAAATGCAAAACACACCTTTTCATGCTAGCCACCCACTGCGACATAACAAATCAAACTGAACAATTAACGTCTAGTCTTTGGTGGCAGGTGGGGAAATATTCTAAACAATATTACGTGGGAAGCAATCGTAGGAGTGAAGAACTCCAAATAATAAACAATACAACAATATTTGAGGACAGATCTTTAAGGTTTTCATATGAATGACTTAATTGCCGGTGACAGACACAAAGCTGCACAGCTACACCATCATCCTGCCTATTGCTCAGACACATAACTCTAGCATCACCTTAGATCCCAAATTTACTCCAAATCCTAGGATTCTTATTCATTTGCAATATTTCATGTGCAACATTTCCAGGATGGTATTTTTCTTAATTCTTCCACTGAAGAATTCAATCAGGTCATCATCACCATCATTGTATTTTGATTCAGCAACATTTTTCTCTCTGCTTTTGAGAAATGCAGCCTAATCTCACTCTCATCCATTCAGAAAACTGCTGCAAAGACCCTTTTCCTAGCCGATCACTTGGAGAACACGTCACTGTCTCCACAGCTCTCCCTGATTTCTCCTCTAATATCTGTTACTCGTCTTCGCTTTCAAGGCCCTTCCTCACTTATCACCACCGCACCTATTGATCCTTAACCACCGTCAGGAAGCCAGCTGTGGTTTGCTCGCATTTGAAGCTAGGCCAATTTTCATCAAACATAAAGCTGAAAAGACTGTTAGATCACACTGTCCGATTTGTTTATTATTTTGTGTTTGGCTAAAAAACTTTCAACCCCCCCCACTTTTTACTGGAAAAAAAAAAAATCAGAGATGCTTCTTGTATCTCTTCCCTTCATAACTCCCACCTGTCATTCAGTGTCCAGCTTCCAGATGCTCTCTCACCCACGTTATATTTTCAAACAAACCTCTTATGCCTTTTCCTGTTTTACATCTTACACTTTAGGGAAACTCACTTAAATGTTTGAAAACATACTTCATTGCTCTTCTTCAAAGCCTTCTCTGAAATTCAGCTTACTAAGATGCCCCTATAGGCCCTATGAGCAAAATGTGTGATAAGAAGGTATATACACACCACCTAATTTTACGTATCTGAAGTAGGCAAGTGTGGGACGTAGGAGATGGATCCTCCTATACAGTAAATGGAGAGAAGCTGCTGTTGAGAGCGATTTTGATGAAGGAACTCCTAAAGTATTCCAAACTGTCCTCTGAAGGAGTCTCTGGATAAGCTGTGGAAATGGCCTAGGGAGATCAGTCTTCTGATTTAGATACATGAATTGGATGCCTGAAGTATGAATGTTCCCCCTCAACACCTAGTATTTCCCTTCTCATCTGTGTATATTTTCTCTTTTCAACTGTATTATATTTACATTGCAAACATTTAGGATTGCAGATAATCTTTTCAGCCCACGTTTGTGTGGTGCCTAGCATCACAGGAACTTCAATGCCCAAATAACACCATTTTACAATAATGCAAAAACAGTCTTACAACACTATACAGTATTTTATTTAACAGTATCCAATCATGTAATTGTCATAGAAATATGTACATGTGCCAGGTAGAAGATGCACAGCTATGCATCAACTTTAACTTTGTTATTTTCTAAATTCCTGAATGCTGTAACAAAGAGCTGGAATGTGTTCACAGCTGGCCCCAGCTGCTTTTCTCCCCAGTCTGAATGGTGGGCAAATCCTCAAGACGATTCAACACACTGAAAAAGAAGGGAGAGTAAGAGTGATGGGAAGGTATATGTGGATCCAGGATGCATACAGAATTTTTGGCAGAGGAAGCAGGGTGGGAGAAACAAACCATGGAAACCCTTGTCATGTGTGTGACGGATGTCGTAAGCTATTTTCTGAAACAATTGGTGAGAAAATGGTAAAATGTAGGACTGGTAAGGTAAAAGTAAGAAATATAAGGAGCCCCTTCATATATGCAAAGAGATCATGGCCCACAACACATGCTTCTCCCTGTTAAACTTATTGAACTTTAAATACACCCTATTAAAAAGGAAATTTCAGTAACATGAAGAAGGTCCCTAAAGCCCAAAATAAGGAAGCAAAACCCCTAGATATATCTTACATGCTAAGAAAATCTCTGAGTCTCCAAAAACATGCTTATTGCTGGGAAAAAGATAATAAAACATTATGAAGAAACAATGAGCTTCAAGAAGTTATTTGAATCAAATAGGAGTCTCACACAAATTTGGAAATCTACTCCTAGTACAAACAATAAGCAAAAGTCATACCAGGCATCATGTACAAAAGAAACAGAATAGAACAACTGCTACTGCTGATGATCTAGTTCTTGCTCTGGATCTATTCATCCAGCTAACAGAAAAGAAGTTCTTTCAAAGCCCAAAGTAAGAGAAGAATTCCTCCTGAAGCAAACGAACAAAAAAACCTAAGACACAGACAGTCATAGGTCAAAACCTGATGAGAATAAACAAGGCAAGATATTGGATTAAATGATCTATTTAATTATAATAAATTTCATTAATGGCAAAGAGTTAACTGCAAAGTGTCTCAAAAGAATGGATTTGATCCTATATTATGGTATAGGTGTTAATCATCCAGAAAGTGGAGTGACTGAGCACCATGGCATAAAATCTGCAGTTATTTAGGTTACTTGGAATCATGGAAAACTGTTAATCTAACCAAAATGAGTAAGTGGGCCCCAAAAATGCCAGATCAAGTTTAAATGATGATAGACAACAAATACTAAAATAAACCCAATAGGAAACAGTCTGTGTTTTATGAGGTTTCAAATTAAAGGCGCAACTGTAGGGAACTTAGTGTAATAAAACTCAATACGTTAGGCAAGGGGAAGCTAACAGTTACCTACAAAATCGCCAGGTAAGTTGATGTTACCCACTGACATGTATTCTCCCATAGATTTAATTCACTCACACTCTCATGCTCACTTACTCACAAGCTCCAAGACTGATCTATCCAAATGGCCTGGCCAGGATAACTTATGTGCAAAAGAGAGGACAAGGGCCATCAGCTATTAAGTCCTCACCCCATTTCAGGAGTTGTTCTTAATTAGCAATAAAAAATTAGTTTTTTGAGCAGCTCATCAGCTGTGACAAGATAGTCCTTTGCCTCGGGATCTTGCTTACCTCGTCTTCCATAAATCTTAGGCCATATTGCTACCCATTGTCTGGTTTTCCTCATTTGGAATACAGGTCTGAAATGTACACCTGCAGTCTCTTCTCCTGTTCAGCTAACAGAAAAAAGAACAGCGTGTGTGACATACTACAGCCCTGTTCCCATCCTCCTGCTGTTAGGATGCAAGGTCTTCTGCTGGCAAGTCATCTGTGCTGTGGCACACAGATACTGCTGGGAATGGTGTCTTGGAAACAGTGTCCTTCGTTATCAGTACAGGCCATTTCTTTAACTCTTTGTTTCATTTTTTCTCCTTATGCTTACACGCACATTTCCATCCACCCTGCATTTATACCAATCTTCATACTTTGTCCTGGTTTCAGCAGGGATAGAGTTAATTTCCTTCCTAGTAGCTGGTACAGTGCTGTGTTTTGGATTTAGGGTGAGAACAATGTTGATAACACACCGATGTTTTAGTTGTTGCTAGGTAGTGCTTACACTAGTCAAGGACTTTTCATCTTCCCATGCTCTACCGACTGAGAAGGCTGGAGGTGCACAAGAAGCTGGGAGGGGGCACGGCCAGGGCAGCTGACCCAAACTGGCCAAAGGGATATTCCATGCCATGTGACGTCATGCTCAGTACATAAAGCTGGGGGAAGAAGAAGGAAAGCAGGGACGTTCAGAGTGATGACGTTTGTCTCCCCAAGTAACCATTACGCGTGATGGAGCCCTGCTTTCCTGGAGATGGCTGAACACCTGCCTGCCGATGGGAAGGGGTGCATGAATTCCTTTTTTGCTTTGCTTGCGTGTGCAGCTTTGGCTTTATCTATTAAACTGTCTTTAACTCAACCCACGAGTTTTCTCACTTTTACCCTTCTGATTCTCTTCCCCATCCCAGCAGGGGGGAGTGAGCGAGCGGCTGTGTGGTGCTTAGTTGCCAGCTGAGGTTAAACCACAACATACTTCTATTACAACTCTCTGCATAGTGTTATGTTAGTTAAACTGATCTGATGCAGATGGCTGCAGAAAGGATAATTCCATACTTCTACCTCCTCCTTCCTTTGCAATAACAGCAGCAGCCATCACTGGTAAGCTTGCTCAGGGAGCTAACCAAGAGAAAAATCAACCCTTTATTGGTAAGACAAGGATTGGTTTTTTAACAGTGTAGTTCCATGAACTGGATCACTGGGGCAGATGAACGCCAGTGTCAGGTGCAACGGAGGTGGTAGGACTGCCTCTGTTTAATGGAAGTTGTTCATTAGATCAGTTATGCCGTAACAGGAAAGAACACCAGATGCCTTGGCCTCAGGAGGGAACTAGGGCACCACTTCAGCAGTTTAGTGAAAATCTCTGCTCAATATGCCGCTACACTCAAAATAAAAATAACAAAACAGGCTGCTTAAACAATGGAAGAGAATTAGAAGAAAGCCAGTGTAATAGGATTATAAAAATCAATGCTGTGACCTTACCAGAAAAAAACCCGACACATGAAGTACAGGTCGCCCCTTCTCCCAAAGGATACTAAAGAACTGGGAAGAGTTCAAACGTGAACAATGATAAGCATTGAAAATATCATATGAAGAGAAACTGGCAAGTTTAAAATCAAGAGTGTTATGAGTGGACATTAAAAATAATAAATGCTCTGATCAGACATTTCTATGCTTGCTATCTTATAACGCAAGAAAAAAATACTGAGAAACATCTGAAGTGTGGAAAATCCAAAACTGATTAGAAGAAATGTTTTTCACATCATATGTAATTTATTCATATCGATTATCAAAGAAATTCAGTTATTAATGTAAATACAATGCCCCTATCAACACTAGTACAGATCAAACCAGTTACTACATGAAAAAATCAGGAAGAAACTTATTTGGAGTTAACATCAACTGAAGCATCAGAATGTATTTGCTAGTGAAACAGGAAACTGTATTATGGTTTAAGCCAATATGATAACTTCTATGTAAAAATATAAATTAAAAAAAAGGAATAGCAACTTGATTTCATTATGGAACTTTTATTCACAATCTCACACTAACTTTTCCTACAGTTTGCATTAACTGCCACTAATAGCTCCTTAACAACAGTATAGTGATAGTTAGAAGATTTTGAAACAACTTTATTGCTTACTAAAGTAAGCAATAAAGGCAAATACATGAAAAATGAAAATCAGCATGATTATAAACTCATTTTTTCTCCATCACTGCAGGTTCAACCTAAAATGTATTTTTCCTGATTTCCCATCACAGCCAGTTTCTTAGAAGTTTGTTTATTTTTCAAAGACCTGAAATTGAACATTTTTCCCCTTACCAATTTTTTTTTAAAGGGTTGTTTTAACAAGGATTTTCATCACATATCTTGCTAAAAAGCACCCAAAATGTGACTACTTACTTATCACCCACAAACAGGGGAGCTAGAAATAGCTTAAGTACTAATTGCTTAGTATGCCACCACTATACCGCTTGGTTATCTTAATTAGATCATCCTGTTTTAGTTGGAAATGCATATTGTTACAGCACATACTAGAAAACACATTACTCCATTGTATTAGTCATTACAAAGACATACAGAAGATTAGAATTCTTTCTCAAAGAGCAAAGAGTCTTCATTTTATTAAGATAGGCAAGGGAAAAAAATGAAAGAGAGCATAAGGATGGGGCTTCGTATATTTTGAGTTTTTTCCACTGTGTCTGGGAAGGTAAAGAGAATATAATAATGTCTGGGGGTGGAGGATAGTGGGGGAACAGGAAGGAGAGGCTGCCAGCACTGCCAATGCAAGGATGGGGCTTCATGGTTTAGTCAGTGGCTGGGTCAGGTAAACAGAAAGCAGAAATAAATGGCTGAAGCAACAGGCAGTACAATAGAGGGTACGGATGAAGACTCAAAAGGTCAATAATATAGACAGCACAAAGAACCAAAAAGATCGCCTGGGAATTCTTTCTTGGAGAGAGAGAATGCAGCTGGTACCAGAACAAGAGAAACTGAGAAATTTCAGTAGCTACATAAACTTTGTGCAGTGGCACTTGAACGTAGGCAAGGGTCCTGGTTCTGTTAGAGAAGGAAATTTCAGCCGATGTAGAACTGTGGGCCTGAGAAGACCCTACTGTCTGCAATGACAAAAAGCTGTCTGGCATAAAAGCAAGCCAACAGGTTGCAGAACGGCAGTATTTCTGAAATTTCTGAATCCGAAAAGCAACACACCTTTCATCTATGTTCCAGAAGCAGCAGACCATTCACCACCAGGAAATCGGAACATAAAATTTATTCCCTTTGTTTAACTTACTCTGTTTTGCAGATGACACAGGCTGTGAATTTTTGAGTAAAAGAATTGTCACTTGCCGGATCTACCTTTTAGTTGTATAGCTTTTGCCTGTGATCATTTTAGTAACACACACCGTTGACAAATATTGATCACTTTCTAAAATAAATGAGACATTTTGCTTTTCTAAACCTATCATATGCTTGACAATATGTACTGAATATATATAACTTGAAATATACTTCACTGTACGTTTACCTGCAGAGTTGCCTCATGCACTTTTTTCCTCTTACGTAGAGGGTGGGCAATTGCAGTAAACTAAACTCATGGGGGAGAAGGTGTAAACTAACTTCATTTAGATGTGAAGGAATTTCTTGTTAAAGATATTTCTTTGCTCATTCCAACAGTATGAAAGCTATTTACTTGGTAGTAAAAGTTTTTGGACTGAAACAGACACTTCTGAATTTCTTGCTGATGATTAATGTACAGTTTAAGAGAGCCATTACTTTGTGACAGGCACTATAGAAGCCAAGAGTCAGATAATATATCAGCTTCTGCTCCACTTTAATTCTAATCTAATGATCAGAACTCTTTTATTCCTAACGTCTTGTTTTAAATATTAAAC
>NW_008825109.1:3655417-3656194 GCF_000699105.1 Pygoscelis adeliae | reverse complement strand
AGCAGGATACACAGTAGTTGCCGTAAGAGCAGAACACCTGTCTTGTAGTGTGAATATCACGTAGGCATTAAGCAGAAGACACTTTAATATTAGCCAAAGCATATTTCTGAACGTGAACATTTGCCACAATCCACTGTATATCCATTAAAGGAAGATCTACATTTGCACTGTATATGCACAACAGAAACCTGACATAAACAAAGCAATAAAATTACTTCAGCTCACATGGTAGACTTTCAGATTGTACTTATTGTTTGGTCTGTGTGTTGTGCAAGCTGTTTTCCTGAAATGAACAAAACATTTCTTGCTATTTTAAAGGCTTTCACCTGTAACTATTTAGGCATCTTTTCCCAAGGTACACAAAAGCTCTAGGCAGGAGCGTGTCTCCATTCTAGTATATGGCCCAGAATTACACAGGAAGCCCTGCTCCCAGCACCAAACAGCTCACAGCGCGCTCTCACCTGCCTTAGAAAAGTGTGCAACTACGATGTTAGTAGAAGTATGGCAGTCGCACAAGGGCATCCCAAACACAAGCCCACTTGTTGAAAGCACAGTTCAAATACAGAGTAAAAGACAGCTCTAGGTCTGAAAAGCTTCCAGCTGAACCAGACTGCAGCACGGAGGAAGGCTAACCCAGTACCAGGCAGCGCGGAAAGCCACAGCAGCACCAGCGAGCCTGCCGCCCGAGCGGACCCGGGGGAGGCGGACAGGAGGCAGAGGCGCGGAGGACTTATCACGGCGACAAAGGTCGCCCCGGCTGCGGAGCTGGCGAGGGCC
>NW_008825109.1:3654591-3655114 GCF_000699105.1 Pygoscelis adeliae | reverse complement strand
AGCTGCCTCCCTCCGCTGGCTGGAGTCACCGAGGCGGTGCCCCGATCATCCTAACGGAGACAGTTCTCCCATCGCGCTGCCGGCTGGCCCGAGGCAACGTTTGACTCGAGTATCGATCCCACGGAGAAGAACCTAAGGCCGCCTGAAGGTACTCGTGTGCAACACCCCCGTGTGCCGGGTGACTGGCAGAGCTGTGCGCAGCCACGGGTGAAACCACCGCCCCAGCAGAAAGGGACTAAGGGATTCGACAGGAAAAGGAAAAGGTCAGTACCTTCAGCACCTGACATCAAACCTGTCTACGCTTATAAGGAACCCCGATTAGATCCTCAAAACTCATCCCCTAAACTTAACCCTAGAGCTGCGCGTCTTCATCACGCAGGATGGTGAAAAAATGAAAGAATCAGGGAAGGAAAAAATGCTCTGAAACAGGTGGGAAAGTGAGAGCAGAACTAAAACTGTACATGCTGTAGTGTACACTGGTAAGATTCCAGGAAGTCTTCTGGCAAACGAAGGAAGGATCTTG